>NC_136424.1:36935000-37475000 GCF_052625555.1 Lactuca saligna
GATGAGGGTTTATTGGATCTCATACATACCGATGTATGTGGTCCCTTTAGATCCATCACAAGGAATGCAAACTGCTTCTATGTGACTTTTACCGATGATTATAGAAAATATGGGTATATCTATTTAATCAAGCACAAGTCAGAAGCCTTTAAAAATTTCAAAGAGTTTAAACAAGAAGTGGAGAATCATCTAGGAATGAAGATAAAGATTCTCCGATCCGATCGCGGTGGTGAGTATCTTAGTATCGAGTTCCACGACTGCTTCGAGGAATACAAAATTGTTTCGAAATTGACGCCACCTATGACACCATAGTTGAATGGTGTGGCTGAGAGGCGCAATCGAACATTGTTGAACATGGTTCGTTACATGATGGGTTGAGATTAGTTACCTATCTCATTCTGGGGTATACCATAGAGACTGCCGCCCATATCCTTAATTTAGTCATGACAAAGAAGGTTGCTAAAACAACTCATGATATGTGGACAGGGAAAGCTCCATCACTGACACATATCAAGGTTTGGGGTTGTGAGGATTTTGTAAGACGAGAGACTCAAAACAAGCTTGAACATCATAGTAAGTAGTATATTTTCATCGGCTATCCACATAAGTCCTTTAGATATATCTTCTGTAGAACAAGTGACAATTTTGTCATCCGAGAGTGAGAACTCATATGACAAGATGACAGTGGGAGGAAAATTGATCTTGAAAAGCTTCAAGAATCAATTGATGAAGGAACCTCAAACACTAGCGCTCAACCTGAGGAGGAAACTCCTGTTGAACTAATTAACGAGTCCTTACCTCTTATACATTCTACTAGAGTTAGTGTTTCACCTGTATTATATAGTTTTCATATAACTGCTGAGGGTGATACGTTTATTAGTGATAGTACACTGATAAATTTGGATGAACCAAATAACTACAAGGAAGCCATGGTAGGCCTGGAGTCTGCAAAATGGAAAGAGGCTATGGACAGCGAGATTCAGTCAATGTATGACAATCAAGTTTAGAACTTGGTTGACAATGTATCAGGTCGTAAGACGGTCGGGTGCAAATAGATTTTCAAGAAGAAGACCGACATGGATGGGAAAGTACACACATATAAGGCGTGACTGGTCGCGGAGGGCTTTACTCAAACACCCATAGTTGACTATGATGAGACCTTCTTATAAGTAGTGAATATTAAATCTATAAGGGTCATGCTGGTCATAGTTGCGTTTCATGATTATGAAATATGGCTGATGGATGTTAAAGCCACCTTCCTTAATGGGAAGTTGGATGAGGATGTTTACATGAGTTAGCCAGAGGGTTTTGTCGATGCAAAGTACCCGAATAAAGTGTGTAAGCGTGAGAAATCCATTTATGGATTGAAGCAACCATCTCACAGATGGAATCTTTGTTTCGGTGAGAATGTCAAAGAGTTTGGTTTTTCGTGAAGCGAGGATGAGTCTTGTGTATATTTCAAAGCCAGTGGGAGTATAGTTAGCTTTCTCACATTGTATGTGGATGAAATATTGCTCATAAGAAACGACATCCCAACCTTGTAGGAGGTTAAGTCTTGGCTTGGGAAGTGCTTCACTATGAAGGACCTCGGAGAAGCTGCTTATATTCTTGGGATAAGGATATTGAGAAATAGGAGTAAGAAACTAATAGGACCTAGTCAAAGTACTTACACGGATAAAATGTTGAAACATATTTGCATGGAAAATTCCAAGAAAGGGAGTTACTAATCCAAAGTAATATCAATTAAGTTGAGTGAGGCTCAAAGCTTGAGTACCAAAGCTGAGATTTCAGAGATGAGCAGAGTACCTTATGTTTCCGCAGTAGGCTCAATCATGTATGCTATGACTTGTACTCACCATGATGTGGCCTTCGCTTTGAGCATGGTTAGCAGATATCAAGGGAACCCTGGTACAGCACATTGGACCACAGTAAAGAATATTCTTAAGTACCTTTGGAGGACTAATGAATGGTTTCTTATCCTCGGTGGGAGTGATGAATTGAGAGTGTGAGGTTACAATGACACTATTTTTCAGACCGACTGAGATAATTTCGAATCTCAGCCGGGCTTGAACTTTACCCTGAATGGAGGAGCCGTGACTTGGAAAAGTTCCAAGCAGGAGATTGTAACTGATTCAACGTGTGAATCAGAATACATAGCAGCGAGCGAAGCGTTAAAGGAGGCAATATGGCTAAACAACTTCATTGGAGACCTTGGAGTTGTACCGGCCATAAAGGAGCCTATGGAGATTTTCTGTGATAACGAAGGTGCGGTTACCTTTAACCAAGGAATCGAGGGATCATGGCGGATCCAACAGATCCCCTTATGAAGGGACTGGGTAGGCTTAGGAACTTGCAGTATGCTAGGAGCATTGGGCTGAAGGACGATATTAATTTTAGTGATTAGATAGCTTTTGGAAACTTGTAATAGATAATATGTAATTAACATTTGATGATTAAATAAAGGAGTATTATTTATGAGTAAAGTTACTGTCTTGTGTTAATTATTTACTATTGTTTCACTTTGCATGTTTTGACTTCCTAAATAATAAGATTATTTTAAACATCCAGATTCGCTCATACATTGCAAGTAAGTATGAAAGAAGACTGTCATGAATTGTCTCATAGATTGTCTAAGGTGTTGTTTGTTTTTTCGAAGCGAAAATGCATGAAGTCTGCAAACCACCTTTGCAACCCTTTGTAACAGAAGAGGTGGATCAAACGGCTGCAACATTTAATAAAAAGTCTATTTGTTTTTTAAGGCCTGCAGACTGCTGTAGTAAGTTAAAGTAATGTGTGAAGAGGTTTGAAGCAGTTGGTCTACTGCTGCCCCACGCAGCACACACACAACAGTTTTAAAGTTAGAAGTCTTCTGAAAAACAAACAGTTGCGAAGGGTCAAGTGCTACGCTTATGCTGCGTGGCGCAACAATAAGTGGCTGAAGTGGTTTTTTAGAAAAAACAAACAGTACCTAAGTGTTTAGACATAGCGAAAGTTTTTTCAACGTTCATGAGTGCTCTTGAAATAGGATTTGTGTATTTGATTAAACCCGCACTGAGATGAATCACTTCATTGAATTTAATCACGAGTGGTTGTGAGACGACAATATCATATAGTCTGTTAACCTAGATATATGAGTTGTTGTTTACAAGTTGATTATACATTGATAATGTGTAAATGCATCAGTAACTTGATTTTATAAAACGCATTGTTATGTACGATTTGATGAGTAAATATTGCAAGCATATAAGTCGAAGTTTATTTGTTCCTTTTATCCTATGAGGGTAAAAGCGATATCTTGGGCCCCTCGATGATTTGGTTTGACTTATGTGATGGGCCCATTCAGGACTAAATTGATGTGTTCAATTAAGTTCGATGTCAAACAGACCACAGATCGAGAAACAAACTATTGGACAATAAGTATGACTGTGTTCCATGTGATTTTCTACACGAAATCTTGAGAACGGAGGACTATACGATCCCTTATCTAAAGGACGTGTCAGATTTTGATATTGGATTTTGAGAGCAACGATTGGTAATTAGATTTTGATGTCGTACTTACATTTATAGTTATTAGACTTATCCAAGGGGAGATTGTTGGATTAGGTGTCTAAGTTCTTAACTATATTTGGTATGTACTTGATCCGATTGTAGCATGGTCCTTTTGGGTTGCCTTCACCAGAGCAACTTGACGGAATGAATAATAGAGAAAGTGGTTATCTTGGTTTATTAATATATTAAAGGAGATATCAGATTTGTTTGATTAATATTGGTCAAGAATTAATTTAGAATTTATTTTATGGTCAAAAGAGATTAATTAAACTTGGGTGATTGATTTTGTAATTATAAGATATTTGCAATATGGGTTGTGGATCCCTTAAGAAATGGATGGACGATTTTATATGGGAGCCTATATTGAAATCGTCCAAGCTAGGGATTCTAGAAGGATCTTATGGGCTGCTTAGAGCCTAAGCAACCTAATTAGATCTTTGACTAAGTCCTTAACTCTGTAGCTATAAAAGGGTCCCTAGGCTTCACAATTTTGGCTACCACTTGAACCTTGAAGATCATAGAGCCGACCTTGAGCCCTTCCCTTCTCTTCAAGATCATCCAATTGATTTGGTGTTTTTGATCTATTAGAGGCACACCATCTGAGGTGCTAAGGTTCTCAAAAGTTCAAGATCTTCAAGATACAATTAAAGGTAAGTTTCTAACTTGATTTTAGTTATAGAAATCGGTTTTACTATATGCTAGATTAGGGTTTGCAAGCCTTGGATAATTATTGCACGTACAACTAAAAAAATAGATCCAAGCATTAGGGTTTGTATGTACACCATATGATTGATGCATTGGTCATAGCCCAACATGAGCTTGTAGTGATGCCATTCTGGCTCACCATCACACCATTAAAATTCATGGATCTCATTAACCTGGTGTGCAGCACGATGTTGGACAGGTATTTGATAACGTTTATTAATGATATCTTCGTTTATTCTAAGACCAAGGAGCATTATGAGGAGCACCTACATGAGGTATTGAAGGCTTTAAGGAAGGAGAGGATTTATGCCAATTTTTCCAAGTGTGAGTTTTGGTTGCACAAGGTACAGTTCTTGGGGAATATATTCAACCAGAAGGGTATATTGGTCGACCCATCCAAGATCGAGGTAGTGATGCAATGGGAGGTTCCAAAGTCACCATTCGAGATTCGGAGTTTCCTAGGGTTAGCAGGTCATTACTAGATGTCCATTCATGATTTCTCCAGGATTGCTATTCCTTTGACCCGTTTGACGATGAAGAATGTTACTTTTTGGTGGAGGCCTGACCAGCAGGCGACATTTGAGACCTGAAGGAAGAGATTGTGCGAGGCTCCAATTCTGACCCTTGTTGAGGGCAAGGATGATTTTATGGTTTATTTTGATGTGTCAATTTTGGGATTAGGTATATTGCTTACGCAGAGGGTTATGTGATTTCTTACGCATGTAGGTAGTTGAAGCCTCATGAGGCGTATTACCCTACACTTAGGCCCTGCTTGATTTGGATCTGACTAGGTTAGGTCAGACAAAAAAGTATGACTCAGTCAGCTCCATGTGTTTGATATGCTTCAATTTTGCATCTGACTCGGTCAAAAATGTCTGACTCGGACATAACAAAAAAAAATTGTTAACTGAATCTGATTGAAATCCATTCCACCATTTCCCCTGACCCAACACTACCTGCATCCTCCCTCGTCACAACCATGAATTTAATCCCTAGAAAGGGAAAAAGAAACGCAAACACAGGCAGCAAACGAGGTGGTCTGGTGGAAGATTAGCAAAAAAAAACACGAAAGGGAAAGATGGGTGGAGCAGATCGGGCACACAGAAGGTGGGTGTGGTTATGTGGTCTTCAATCGAGACAAGAAGGGAAGAAATCGAAGTTAGTGGTGGTGGAGCTTGGTCCGGTGATGGCAGATTTGTCGAGGAAGAAAACTAAAACAATTCCACCGTTGCACCATCGCTTCAACTATGCGTTTGTGGCTATACCTTACTTTTTTTACGGCACCGGTGCTTTACATCTCCGACATTACCTTGCCTCTCTAACATTATTTTGCTTTTCTTGGTTGGACCGATTTCCACATTTCTTGTCTCTTTACTTGGTCGACTGAAGGAAACCACTCAAAAAATTGAAGATAAATTAACGCCTCTTTTCTCTTTAATAGCAGCTAGGGTTTTAAAAGGAAAAGAGACAAGCCCAATATGTGTACTTGTTCTTTTTTTGGATTATACAAATAAAAATAATCTCATAACTACAAGAATTTATTTTTAAATTGTTATAATTTCATATACTAATAATATATAAATTAAAGACACTTATCTCAGTAATCGTATATGTGGTTTAATAGATTAATAAAACATTATTGATTATTATTATTGTTATTATTATTATTATTATTATTATTATTATTATTATTATTATTATTATTTTTATTATTATTATTATTATTATTAATATCATCATCATCATCATCATCATCATCATCATCATCATGATCATCATCATCATCATTATTATTATTATTATTATTATTATTATTATTATTATTATTATTATTATTATTATTATATAAAGTATTAGGGTAAAATGGTCGTTTTACACCAGTCAACTCATTTAGTCAGATGTACCATCAAACAAAATGGTTTCATACCCAGTCAAAATTTATTACTCAGACAGACCATTTCCAATCAACACTTTCTCAGCCAGCAATTATCAAATGGGACCTTAATCTGTAGCTGGGGGATGTAGTTTTTTCCATTAAGATTTGGCGACATTATTTGTATGGAGTCAGGGATACCATTTTTACAGATCACAAGAGCCTGGGGTATATAAAATAGATTCGCTGAACTTGAACATGAGGTAGCACAAATTGTTAGATTTGGTGAAATGTTATGAATGCAAGATCCTATACCATCATTGGAAGGTCAAAGTTATGGCCGATGCTTTGAGTCTTAAGGAAACTTGTACACCTATCAGTGATTTATGTTTAAGGATAGTTATTGTTTCACCACTATTAGATCTGATCAAGAAGGCACAATTAAAGGGGTTACAGAAAGAGAATGGAAGGAAGAAAGAATTAATGGTCAGATTCAATTATTTTTCAGGGATGGTCACGGATTATTGTTTTCGTGTGGCAGGATATGGGTCTCGGCTGCTAGTGGGATTAGGCATATATTAATGAAGGAAGCTCACAATTCAAAGTGTTTGGTCCATCCGGGGGCCATAAAGATGTATAGAGACTTGAGATTAAGCTATTAGTAGCCCTTAATGAAAAAGGACATGGCATGGTATGTGGAGCGGTGCTTGACTTGTCGGAAAGTCATGGTTAAATATCAGTGACAACACGACAATATGTAGCCATTACCCATTCCTATGTGGAAACGTGAGGAGATGACCATGGATTTTATCACGAGTTTCCAAGGAAGACACATGGGGTCATTCCATCTGGGTAATTGTGGATAAATTGACCAAGAGTGCTAATTTTATCCCTATTAACAAGAGAACTTGTACTGAGAAGTTGGCAGATGTCTCCATCAGAAAGGTAGTTGTTTGATACATGGATCCACTTTTAGTTGTTTTCGATCGTGATGTTTGTTTAACCTCCAAGTTTTTGAGGAAGTTTCATGAGGAGTTGGGTACTTAGTTACTTTTTAGCACCACATACCACCCTCATATTGACGGACAAAGTGTGCAGACTATTCAGACACTCGAGAATATGCTCAGGGCATGCGTGTTAGATTTTTCTTGTAGTTAGGATACTTGTCTTCCATTTGACGAGTTCTCCTAGAACAACAATTATCACACCAGTATTAATCGAACTCCCTTCGAGATGCTCTACAGGAGGAAATAGCAGGCCATGGTTTATTGGGGAGAGGTTGGACATCGATTTATGGCGAGTACTAAGGTGGTACTCAAGACCACTGAGTTGATATAGCAAGTGTGTGATAGGTTGTAGACCACTTAGAGTCGCCAAAAAAATTATGCTGACTGACGACATTCAGACCTCAAAGTTTCAGGTATGAGATTTTATGTTTTTAAAGGTGTCACCTTGGAAATGTATCATACATTTCTGTAAGAGAGGCAAGTTGGATCCTAAATATATACTGGTACTTTCATGATTATCGCCTAGGTAGGCACGGTTGCATATAGGTTGGATCTGCTTGATGATCTTAGTCATATCCACAACACTCTCCATGTCTCTCAACTGAGGAAGTGTTTAGCTAATGATACCACTATGGTCCCCTTGTATGACATTCAGGTTGATGAGCGCCTGAATTATATGGAGAGACCGGTTGTGATCCTCGATGGGAAGACAAATACTTTGGGCAACAAGGTTGTCAACTTGGTAAAGATGCAATGGCAACACCGAAAGGGTTCAAAGTGGACATGGGAACCTGAGGAGGAGATAAGGGAGCATTACCCAAAGTTAATTACATCATCAGCCCTCAAGGATGAAGTTTGGATTAAGTGGGGGAGAGTTGTAGCATCCGAAATTCCATTTATAATTAAATCAGAATTTATTTATAATATTTAAAGGCCACGATGTGAGAAACATGTCCACATGAACTTCCATTTCCAAAGTGAACGCAAATCCTTTTTGTGCCCCATGATGTGGAAAGTATTAGGCTACGACATGACGACCATCTAAAGGCAAAACCCTAATTTTTTTAGTCTTTAGGACCTAGTTAAGGAAAATGGGAGCTAGGGTTTGCACACCCTCAGGCTACAACACCTTCCTTTCTAACCCTAATAAGATCTAACCTCTATTGTTAAGTTTTAAAATTCTTGTGGTGTTTTTGGCATCTTAAAGGAAAAAGGAAGCTCCCTTAGCAAATAGATTTAGATTACAAGCATGATCATCATCTCCTATCATATTTCTTGACCATTATAAGTGTTCAAAATCCAAGCTTTTTGTTGCATGTTTCTGGATCTAGGCTCTTTGTCCCTTTTTCTTCATGTTGTGGATGTTTGGAGGAATGGATTTCATAAAATTGGCAACTTTATGGATCCTTTAGGTCCTTTTGGGGTTATATGTTCGATATTTATAGTCCTACGGTGTATTTGGTCTCATGCACAAGTTAGAGTTCATTTATTTCATGTTTTTAACTAGTTTGGAAGAGACATGCATCGAACATGCATGTCCATAAAGCACCAATTTTTATGATGTCTTAGGTTTAGGAAATCCTTTTGGAAGTTATGGAATTGTGGCTTTGGTGATTAAGTGCTTATGGGATGAGCTCATGCATTTAGTTACCATTTAGGAGCTAGGTTTAGTGATCTTTAGTTATTGGAATAACTTAATGGATAAAGTTGGGAACTTGTTCCATCATGACCTTCGGAAAGACCAGATATGAGCTTTGGAGCTCTTGGAGTAGTAAGAAAACAACTTAATCAATTAAGTTGTTGAGTCTTAGTTTCCACGACATCACATTTTGGCCACTATGACATGGTGATTGGGTGGGATGGTCGACTATTTTCTCTTACTCTGCCACGACATGGCAATTATGAGGCCATGACGTGGAACTCGATGAAGTTGACTTCGACCATTGAATTTTTCACTTGGTTGAATTTTGGCCATTTTTCTAGTTTTAGAAGGTGGATTAAGGGTTTACATTATATGCTTTATTAGGAGGTGAATGTCACATGATTCATTGACTGTGAGAGATGTTGGCTATTGACTACGTCTGCAAGGTAAGTATACTCACTATACAATGCAGGTTGCTAGATTGTCTTTATGACTCTTGCATGAAAAACTATGGTTGGATCAGAGAACCTATATGAAAGACTATGGTTGGATCACAATACCTATATGAAAGACCGTGGTTAGATCACAACACTTGTATGAAATACTGTGATTAGATCATAATACTTGTATGAAAGATTATGGTAGGATTGATAGATTCCATTTTACGAATCATTTAGGATGGTTTTTATTAGCATTTTGCATCATATTTTATGTTATTTCATGTGAATCAACTTAAATATTTTTCAACTCATGTCATTAATTAGAATTATCATACTAATCATGTTTTTATGTTGTTTATAGATAATTCGAGTGGAGCAGTACTTTCGTAGTAGCTTTAGATGCGTTTGATGGAGAGTTGGAATTAAATGGAGCTTGAAATTTATTAAGGATTTTGAGGAATGCTTGGAAGCTATTTTTGTCAAGAAAAATTCGATCGAATTGATCCTACAAAGATATATTGCTACATTCTAAATCCTGAAGGATGTTGTTTGCAGCTTTGACCCCCTTTCAATATTTTGACCATATCTCATGACTCATAACTTTGATTGAGAAAGCTCAAAATGTTCTGGAAACAAAACAAAATTTCTGATGACTTTCGCGTTTAGTTAAACTGAAGAGTTAGGATATAAATATTCCAAAACGCCAAAAATGCGATCTCATTCTTGACTTCTACGATTGCATAAAGTGGTTGAAGTTTTTTTGGGTCAAAAAATGTCATATGTGATTTTTTTTTTTTTTGAAAAATGTGATCATATGGTAGAAAATACGATCGCAAGAGAGCGGCGGGTGAGAATAGACACCCACTCAACACTCATTTTATAAGTCATTTCCTTATACTCTCTTTATAGCATATCTTTGTGAATGAGACCTATTAACAATTAACTTACTTGTCTTTATACATATAATATATTAAGCTTTTAACCATATATAATATAAGCTGTATTTTTTATTTTTAAAATTACGAGGTTCAAACACTAATTATCTAAATTATCCTATAATTAATTAACTAATTTAAATCTTCAATGCATTTGTAATTACCATTTAGTTATTCTTATAATTAAATTAATTATTAAATTCTTAATAGATAATTCAATTTAATATATTAAATTAAAAATTATTAAATAAGGATATTTCATAATATATTGGATTTTATTAATTATCACACAAGACATTCAAAATTCGGAATCAAGCAAAATTAATAGAAGATAATTACCAAACATAATACCATAAATCAAATTAGGAAGATAATAAATGAAAATCTATAAAATCTATTCTCACGTTGTGATATAAGCATTGTCATCTCGCGAGAACGATCTTTTTGCGATAACAGGTTTTAGTACGATTCATCTCATGTGAAATCAATGTTTCGCAAGCCTATGCTCTGATACCATTGAAGCATTTTATAGAAAAAAAATTGTGCGGTGTGTAAAAACATTAACAATTAATAGAGTGCATGCATTATATAAAAGATCTATGTCATATACATTGATAGCAACATAACATGAAATGCTAAACCTACATAACCCTAGTGTAATTCGATAATTACAAAGTGTAGAGTAACATACTTTTTGGTTTTTTATTGAAAAAAAATCACACTAGTCCTTGTAGTGTAGAACTTGGAAATCCTAGCATAAAAGAGATGATGGCTCTAATCGTTTGTACCAAAACCATAGCAGCAAGAACCCAAGAGGAGAGAGGAGAGAGGATCATACATTTGGTTTTGGAGGCTTAGGAAGAGTGGATGAAAAATAGAGACCCTAGGGTCCTATTTATAGTTGATAAGGAAACCTTGGATAACCCTAATTTGAATATAATAATAATATCTTAACTATGACAATTATCCAACTCCTTAATTATTAATAATGAGCATTCTAGAAACCTTAAATATATAGCTAAAGCGAACATGCTAGGAGGGTTCTAGAATCCCTCTCTTGTGTTGGATTAGGTATCTAAGCCAATAAATAAATTAGTATAACCTTAATTACTAGCAAAGTATTTTTGGGTTGCCCTTAAACCAAGTAATTGACTGAATTTTTATTGGAGAGACAGACTGACTTATTAATTTATTATATAGTTAATCATTTAATTGGAAATCAAAATAAATGATTTATTAATATTATGAGAATAATATATTAATTAAAATAATATATTTTAACTATGAATTAATTAAAATTAATTTTTGTGATTAATTGGATTAATTAAAAGTAAAGGACTAAAAGTGATAATGTTCAAAAGTTGAACATTGACCAATTCTAGAGCCTACCAAGAGGGGGGGGGGTGGTTTATAGAGCGTTTATATAAGGTTTCTATAGGTATTCTTGGGATCTTAGGAAGCTTGGCCTGCCTTTGGGGGGAAACAATAAGGTAAGGGTTATCTAAAAGGAACCGCCCTTACATACGACATACCTAACACCTATATAAACCCCCAATGGTTTAGAATTTTGAATATCATCTCATTGTAAGCTCTTATATTCAGAATTCTTCTTCTTCTCCTCTTTGCTCTTTAGCTTCCAATTGATAGGATTTGTGTATGAGCCATTAGATGCACGAGACTTCTGATGCTTTCTTTCTAAAGACCAACAAGGAAATATTACTATTTTATTTTCTATAATAAACTGAGGTATGAATTTTCTAATACACCTTTATTAATTTCAAAAATAGCAACATACTTTTGGGGTTCTTGATCTTCCATATTTGTTTGTAAGTCATAGTGAGAACATTGGTCCGTTATGGTGCATATAAAATCCATCAGTGGTATGCATTGTTTTCATTAATCTTGTTTGAAGTTGAATAGATAAAAAGTTAGGGTTTATAGAACATCAACCCTAAGGAGGCAAGTTTCGAAAATCCCTAGGGTTCTTGAAACCCTAGCCCCCACCCTTATATTTTTTTTTTATCTTTTCAAGGGTTTTAGAAACCATAGCCTCCTTTTCCCATCTTTGAAAATTCAGGTATCCTTTTATGGTATACATTGTTTCCATATTTGTTGTGTTAAAAGCATTAAAATTTGAACAATTGAAATCTGATAAATCCTAGCCTATTTTAGAAAATATGGTGGCTTAGATTTAGGATTAAATTTGAATTATTTCATTAATCGGTTAATTATATATAATTATTTAATACGTAATGAATTAATCAATTTAATTAAAAGATAAATGTTAAATCAAAACATGTTTATTTTTAAATTAGATCACTATTTTTTTATTAATTTCAAAATTTTAAATGTAAAACTAGTATTTCAGAAAGCTTTTAAAATACACCTTATACTATATATATATATATATATATATATATATATATATATATATATATATATGTGTGTGTGTGTGTATATATATATATATGTGTGTGTGTGTGTATATATATATATATATATATATATATATATATTCTAACTAATTATTATGCAGACGTATGGACAATGCTATTCTTTGAGAATGATAAAGAAAATATGTTGTTTGATAATATAATACATTCAATCATACGTAACTATTGTCATTAACACATATTAATCTAAATAATTAAATTGTCTATCAGGTTATTATACGCTTACTATTATTATTCACATTTCTATGAGAATGTTGTCAGAATGTTTATTGAGTCGTATTCTATCAGAATGAAAATGAGTGAAAAACGATGAGTGAGAACAAAAATAAATAATAATTAGTGAGAATGCATGAAAATGATGATATTTTTGTAAGGTTGAACGTATTTTCATTACTAAACAACTTATTCTCTTAGTAATTAATTCTCATAGAATAAAATTGTCCACATATCCGCATAATAATTAGTTAGAATACTTGAATCTAACTATATATATATATATATATATATATATATATATATATATATATATATATATATATATATATATATATATATATATATATATATATATATATATAAGGCAAGTCAGTCAATTCGTTAGGACGCCTCATTCATGAAACCATACTATAAGGGCAGTTAAAGGAAGTAGCCTATAAAATGACCCCATTAGGTATCCACTCTTACCCACTGCTCTCTTGTGTGGTAGAAGGTCGTTAGCGAAACGGATTTGATAGGACATAATCTAATTAATAAGTATAATGACATAAAGTAACTAAACCATTTTTAAAAATCCCAATCGTGTTTAATTTAGGAAAAACGTGAACATTAGCTAATCCATGACAACTCAAAACATGGTTTATATGATGTTAGTGGAGCGTGTGTATTTAACCAACACTAATAGGGAATATAATGACAGTTGATGGGCATCTTGAAAATTATCATTGTTGATGGAGCATGTGTGGTTAACCGACACATAAACAAAGATGATAAATGACATTGAGGTTGGCAAGTGAGTTTGCATGGTTATTCACATCTCGTTTGTGATCCTCTGGATACCAGTCACAAAAGTGACAACATAATCTGAGATTAAACATGCAATTGATAACATTAAACAAATTTCAAAGGAGCTAGGAGTTTCATAAGATTAGAATTAGTAAATTCCTTACCTAGCTAAAATAGATTTAATTTGATTACGGCATGCATCTTCAAAGTTCGAATCAAAAATATGGATCCTAGCCTTAATTCAAAATTTAGGTTAATAATTAAGTATTAAAACCAACTAACTTGAATTCTTTATTCTCCTAATTTTATATGTCTTATGATGATAGAAATTTTCTTACTCATTCTTCTGGAAATGGTTTTCCTCAATCCTGTAAGAGTTGGTCTTCCAACTTCAAGTCAAGGTGAAATTGTTTTCACTTCCACACAAAGTGATGGTACTGAACACCATAGTTCTTCAACTATTCCACCTCCACCTCAGTGACTCTCCCACCATCACGTTTTTTCTTTCAGTTGAAAGATATGAGACTACAGAATCCCTATTGACATTAAGATGGAAACTTTGTGTGTGTGCATGTTCTGAAAATGAATTCGTACATTGACATGTTCGATAGATTGGGTGTCATTTTACCCAAGGAGCAAGCCATTGGTGTAACACTCGTGTTCCAGATAGGTTAAGCCTTTTGTCGTCAAGGACTAATGATGGAATTTTCAAGAAAACTATGTTCCTGACATGGTGCAGGATACCCACGACATGGCCATGTTGGAAACGAACATGCGTTTTATAGAGCCCCGAGCGCGTAGCAACTATTCAAGCCCAAACCCCACATATTTTTAGGGTTTCTACCTTATTTAAGCATCTTAACACCCATTCTAGATCATCTTCTTCAGCCTTCATCGCTTCATTTCAAAACCCTAGCCTCTCTTCCATGGAAATGAGCTTGGTAGCTTCCTCGTGAGGTTAATGTGTTCTTTTGGTTAAACTTGAAGAAGAAAGAAGTTCATCTTGGTGTAAGGAAGCAAAGAACAAGATTGGATTCAACATCTTCTCCCTATTTATGAGTTATTGGAGGTATAAAGTTCATATATTTGAAACTTTATCCATTAAGTCATTGAGAAGGAGTAGATCTGAAGTATTGAATTTAGATCTGTAAGGATTAAGTACTTAGTGAAGAAAATGTTAGTTAAGAAAGTCCCCCACAGTGTGGTGAAGGTAACCACGTCGTGATGGAGTTTCAAACCTCGACCGTTTTGTCCTGGCATGGCCACGGTGTGGCCAAGGAAGGCTACAATGTGGAAATGGTCTACATGTTGATTGTTTGACTTTTACTGTTGATCGTTGAATTTTGGTCAAACTTGAGTAGAATTGAGCATTTCACTAAGGATTGATTTTGGTTTGGCTTTAGGAAGCTTGTGTTGGCTGTTTTATAGCTGAGGTGGCGGTTGATCTTCTGATGAGTAGTTTAGGTGAGTCTCTTCATTGTAATTGTATGTCGAAGGCACCAATGTTGGCCTACTGGATTATGGTTGTAGGATGATGGTTGTCTTTGCAACACTTCCCGATATGTTTGTATGTGCTTTCTCTCTTTGTGACTGATGCTTAGATGTTTATATGCTTATGTATGTGGGGTGAAATGGACATGAGGGTTGATACATACCAGTCATAGCAACAAGTTGTTATATAGAGTCATTATGGAATCAGAGTTGATATGGGCCCGGAGGTTAATACAGTCGTGACACAACTATAAGTAACTACCTAGAGTTATTATGAACTTGGAGTTGATACGGACCTAACACAGCCACATGTTATTATATTTGTATATAGGTTGTATATGGTATTTTGGGGAAATCACTAGCCTTTGTACTTACGGTTTTTTGGATTAATTTTTTAGGTACATCTGGTTTTAAAAAGAAGAGCCCGACTTGATCGCATTGCATTCCCTGAAGATTTATTATGCAATGATTAATTATGATTTTACTTAAAATGAGAATTTGACTCGGTATTTTTGGGACGTTACAAGTTGGTATCAGAGCGTTGGTTTGAGGGACTCGGGCGCACTCACAGGTGTGTCTGAACTCAAACTGAGGAGTTAATAAAATCTTTTATAAGAAAATGGCTTTTCTAAAAAGGTTTTTAGAAAAGCGGTGTGATGCATGCAATTAGCCGTGCTCAAGTAAGTATTCCCAAAACACTCATATATGTGTTATGCTTATTGTTATGGTATGAGATTCTGAGAATTGCATGCTAGATTAGGGCTATGGATGTTCTCATGATTTGCATGATAGAATACTATGATAGATGCCTTTATATGCTTGTTGATTGATCTTTTTGAAAAACATGATTGTAGAGATTTCAGACATTGAACATAATGGCTTGATTTGTGATGCTTTGTAGCCTAGGAGAAACTGGATGCTAAGATATATTTGGAATCTGTGTTAATGGAAATTTATTGCTAAGTGTATGTTTTTAAAAATGTATACAATTAGGATCATATAGCCCTAGAAACACTGATTTGGCCTTATTTCAAGTTCCTTGTCTAGTTGGGTATTAGGGTAGAATCTTTAATTAGTTAGTTTATGTGATCCCATTTTGTGTATAAATTGCATGCATAAGGCAACTAGCAGTGTTAGTGAAGGATCCTAGCATCATGGTAGCAAGTGAGTTAGAGGATTTCTTTATGTTTCAGGATGTTACTGCCCGAATGCTACTTGCTTTGTGCTTTGTTCTTTGTTGGACCCTCTAGTCCTAGCTCTGTGAACCTTCCGGTTCTATCTCTGATATACTCTGATATACACATGTCAATAATCACATAGAAATAATGCAGTGCACCACAACACATAAGTAGCATACAATAACTCTATCACATAACTCTATTTACCACTCAAGGTAAAGTATAGTAAGAAGACTCACCTCAGATGTCTTGGTAAATCTCTGACTCGGTAGAAATACGATCTAGCCTCCGCCTAATCACATAAAGTAAATACCCTCAAAAATATAACTCTCGGGACTAGACTCAACCCTCTCTTGGCACCCTCGGAAGGGTAAAAGACCATTTTACCGCTTTTTTGGCCCAAAGGCCCCATTGTTGACCAAACCCTAAAAGTCAACAAAAGTCAACGGTCAAACTTTGACCCGACTCGTCGAGTGCACTTGGGCAACTCGGCGAGTCTACACGTGTCCACTAGCTCTCTAGTCTCGCTTGGCATGTCGAGTCCATCCCCTTGCTCGACGAGTCACACTTGGCATGAATCGCTGGGCCACGCCGAGTCTCAAGATCAACTCGGCGAGTTCTGCCTTGAACCCCAGTCCTCTAATCCCTCTCTAACTCACTGAGTCATTCCCCCAACTCGGCAAGTCTACTCACTGAGTGAATTACGGGAAACCCTAACCCTACTCGTCGAGTCTTCCCTTGGACTCGGCGACTTCATGCCATGCACAAACTCAATTGACCTCTTGAGGTCAGATCTGTTCCTTTGATCCATAGATTTGACCTTCCCAAGCCTGATAAACATGTAAAGCTCGAATCTTGACACTCATGGGACGTCTAGAAGGTTTCACTTGGTGATTTAGCCCCAAAAATAACATCCTAAGCTCAACACCTTTATGGCTCAACATAAAGCAAGCTGAGATAAGCTCTTTAGACCACTATGGATCCAAATCCGACGTCTCAAAGCGAGTAGGAGCCATATTCTTACAACTTCTTCCATTAAAGGACATGAAAACTCTACATCTATGGATTCCTCCAATAAAACAGATAAAGCGGCGATATAGTACCTCAAAGATGAAGTGTTTTGCTAGAAATCCACAGATGTACCACCTCCTTGGTCTCCTCTAAGCTGGAAATACCTCCTTCTTGCAAGAATCAACCACAAAGATCAAGAAATGGCTCTTTTCCTCTCACAATCGCTCTAGCTCGTTTAGGTTTTCTCTTTGGGGTTTGGTAGCCGCAAATGACGACCCTAAGGGCCTTTAAATAGGTACCAAACCCTGGAAATTAGGATTTCATTAAACAGCGTGGACTCGCCGAGTCCACTCATGGACTCGCTGAGTCCAGTCATGAACCCGTATGAAAATCCGCAACCCTACTCGGCGAGTCCCTCCATAAGCTCCAAAATAAAAGAATAAAATAATATACCTGGGAATCCGGATGTTACAATTCTCCCCTACTAGAATCAGACTTCTCCCTCGAAGTCTCACTCTACAAATAACTATGGATGCTACTAACGCATCTCGCGCTTCGGCTTCCAAGTCAGCTCTGACCCTTTACGTTGCTGCCACTGAACCTGCACCAGAGGCACTTCCTTGTTCTTCAGAACCTTGATCTTCCGATCTCTAATTGCCACCGGTCTTTCAACATAGTTCAGGCTCACATCCACCTGAATATCCTCTAATGGTACCACTACCGACTCGTCGCCTATACACTCTCTCAGCTGTGACATGTGGAAGGTGTCATGAATCTGACCCAACTCTGCAGGTAGTTCTAAATGGTAGGCTACCCTACGTACTCTCGTGATCACCCTGAAAGGACCAATATATCAGGGCCCCAACTTGCCCCTCTTCCTGAATCGGATCACTCCTTTCCAAGGAGAGACCTTCAGGAGCACGAAGTCACCGACCTGAAACTCGAGCTCGGACCGGCGCCTATCCGCATAACTCTTCTGACGACTTTGAGCGGTCAACAACCTCTGTCTGACCTGATGTATCTGCTCAGTCTTCTGAAGCACGATCTCTGTACTACCCATCACACGTTGCCCTACCTCTCCCGAGCAAATGGGGGTTCGACACCTCCTCCCATACAACAGCTCAAAGGGTGGCATATCAATGCTCGAATGATGGTTGTTGTTGTAGGAAAACTATGCCAAGGGCAAATACGTGTCCCAACTCCCGCCGAAATCCAACACACATCCTCGGAGAATGTCCTCGAGCGTCTGAATCGTCCGCTCGCTCTGTTCGTCAGTCTGAGGGTGATATGCGGTACTAAAATGCAGCCTCGTACCCAATTCCTCATGAAATTTCTTCCATAATTTGGAAGTGAAACGCATATCTCGATCTGAGACAATCAATATCGGTACTCCATGCCGTGATACCACCTCCCTCGCGTACATCTCTACCAACCTCTATGTGGAAGAGCTCTCACTGATAGCACGGAAATGAGCGCTCTTCGTCAACCTATCTACAATCACCCAAATTGCATCGACGCCCCTCGCAGTCCTCGGAAATTTGGTGATAAAATCCATAGTAATATGTTCCCACTTCCACTCGGGAACCTCTAACAACTGCAACTTACCATGCAGTCTCTCGGCCTTAACCGTACGATAGGTTAGGCACCTCTCAACGAACCACGCGACATCCCTCTTCATACAGTGCCACCAATACTCCTTCTTCAGGTCCAAATACATCTTAGTGGCCCCAGGATGGATCAAGAACTTCGATCGATGTGCCTCTTCCATCAAAATGGTATGCGTCCCGCCCACAAACGATACCCAAATCCATCCCTGAAATGTCATAAGCCCCCGACTATCGGTAACAAACTCCGATACCTGCCCGATAACTCGCTCCTTCTTCTAGTTTTCTGGTCTCACAGCCTCAGCCTAGGCCCCTCGAATGGTGTCCAACACTGGAGTCATCATTATCAATCTCATGCAAACGTCCCGCAGCGGGGCGCTTTCCGCCCTACGGCTCAGGGCATCGGCTACCACGTTAGCCTTAACTGGGTGGTACAGGATCTCGTAATCGTAGTCCTTTACTACGTCCAACCATCTCCTCTGTCGCATATTCAGGTTGGGCTAATCCATCAAGTACTTCAGGCTCTTGTGATCCATGTATATGGTACACTGGACCCGATACAGATAGTGACGCCAGATCTTGAGAGCGAACACTACTGCTCCCAACTCTAGATCGTGGGTGGGATAGGTCGTCTCAAGAGGCTTCAACTGCCTCGATGCATATGCTATCGCGTTCCCCTTCTGCATAAGCACCGCTCCCAACCCTGATATCGAAGCGTCACAATACACCACGAAATCCTCCATTCCCTCCGGAAGGGCTAACACCGGGGCTTTGCATAGTCTTTGGTGAAGTGTCTCGAAAGAGGCCTGCTGCTCTGGGCCCCATGAAAAAGCAACACCCTTCCGGGTCAACTTGGTGAGTGGAACGGCGATCTTGGAGAACTCACTGATAAAACTCCGGTAATAGCCTGCCAACCCTAGGAAACTCCTGATCTCTCTAGGTGACCTCGCACCTCCCAACTCATTACCGCCTCAATCTTGGCCGGATCGACCAATATCCCCTTCTGGTTAACGAGATGCCCTAGGAACTGGACCTCCCGTAACCAGAAATCACACTTGGAGAATTTGGCATAAAGCCTCTCCGATCTTAAAACTCCGAGGATCTATCTCAAATGTTCCTCATGCTGTTCTATGGATCTCGAATACACCAATATGTCATCAATGAACACGATCACCGAGCGATCCAACATCAGCCTACACACTCTGTTCATGAGATCCATGAACACCGTCGGTGCATTGGTGAGCCCGAAAGGCATCACCACGAACTCGTAATACCCGTAACGAGTCCTGAACGCTGTCTTCTGGATGTCCTCATCTCGCACCCTCACCTGATGATATCCATACCTCAAATAGATCTTGGAGAACCAAGATGCTCCCTGTAATTGATCGAACAAATCGTCGATCCTCGGCAACAGGTAACGGTTCTTGACCATCATCTTGTTCAATTCCCTGTAATCAATGCACATTCGGTGTGAGCTATCCTTTTTCTTAACAAAAAGGATAGGTGTCCCCACGGCGAACTGCTCGGCCGAATAAACCCCTTCCCCAGCAGCTCTTGAAGCTATGAGGATAACTCTTGCATCTCTAGAGGCGCAAGGCGATAGGGCGCCTTGGCGATAGGGCGCCTTGGCGATAGGCGCATCCCCCAGAACCAAATCGATACTGATCTCAACCTGCCTCTCGGGAGGCACACCCAGTAACTTCTCCGGAAATACATCCGGGAACTCATGCAATATCGAAACCTCATCTACTTACCTCGGTCTCTCTAAATCAACCCTCGTATCCATAACATAAGCTACAAATTCCTTACAGCCCTGCTGTAGACTCTGCCTCGCTCTAGCGACTGAACAAAATGCCAACCCAGAACGCGTACCCTCACCATATACTATAAGAACTCCCCCACTAAGGTCTCGTATGGTCACCAACTGTCTCTCGCAGTCGATAACCGCTCCAAATTTTCTCAACGAGTCCATGCCCATGATGACACAGACATCTACCATCGCAATAGGAACTAGATCAATTGGAAACTCAATGCCAAAGATCTCGAGTACACACCCTGGGATCACCTGGGTGGCATACACCGCTCTCTCGTCAGCTATGAAAACTCTTAGGGGTCGACTAAACGCCTCTCGACTAATACTGATGTGCTGAATAAAAGTCAAAGATACAAAAGAACGACTCGCCCCCGAGTCAAATAACACCAAGGCAGGTACAGAACTCAAAAGAAAAGTACCTACACATATCATAATATAAGCACAATATCTCAACATAAAAGTAAATAGATGAAAGAATACATACCAGCCACGACATCGGGCGCTGTGCGGACCTCTTCCGCAGTCAACTGGAAGGCTTTCCCTCGTGCCTTCGTTGCCTCGGCCTTCATGGGCCGACTGTTTGTAGCTCTCACCGCAGCAGGGGCAGACCCCTGAGATGCTCCCTAAGCTGTCCTTCGCAACTGTGGACACTCTGCTTTCCGGTGTTTGGTCTGGTTGCAATGAAAACATACTGCAAACACCTTGGGGCAATCCTTGGCCATATGCCCCTCCTTGCCACATTTGTAGCAAGACTCTGCTTTGCACACTCCATCGTGACTCTTGTCGCACTTACCACAAGTGCAGCCCTTCTAGCTCCCAGATCTCGAATCAGCGGGCTTGGGCTGCTTGGCTGCCGACTGAGACTGTGTCGGTCGCCGATCCCTCCCCTGAGACTCAACCTCCTCCCTAGCCTGGGTCTCTAGCTCTATCCCCCTCTTCAGGGCATTTTCCTAAAGCTCAGTAAATTTCTGGTACGTCGAGTTCGCCACGAACTCCCATATATCCCTCCTCAAAACACTCAGATAGTGGCTCATACGTGCCTGCTCGGAGGACACGTGCTTTGGGCAAAACATCACCCGCTCATGGAACTTCCTTATAATCACTGTGACAGAATCAGTACCCTGCTTAAGGGTAAGAAACTCCTGGGCCAAACGCTCTCTCTCCACCTGGGGAACGTACTCATCTCGGAACATAGCAGTGAACCTCTCCCAAGTCACTGTAGCAAGCTCAGCAGGCGAATAATGCGCCGTCACAAACTTCCACCAGTCCTTCGCTCCCAAGCGAAGTTGGTTCAGCGCGAACCAGACTCTCCAATGCTCAGGACATGAGCAAGTAAAGAAACACCCATCTATGTCTGATATCCACCTCATCGCTACAATCAGGTCCTGGGTCCCATCGAACTCTGGTGGTTTCGTGTTGCTGAATTCTTGGAACAACAATGCATCACCACCCTGTAGCCTCGTCGCAGCTATAGTCGCAGTGGCCGCAGTAACCGCAGCCTCAAAAATAGCAACGTATCTCTCGTCGAATGTCTCTATCAAGGTGGTCTTGATAGACCTGAACATCTATGGAATCTCATCGTGGATGGAAGCAGCTACCTCATCATGTATCATCTGGCGGAGCTCCTCGTCGCTCATACCCCCTCCACTGGTCCCTGGTCTGTGGCGTATCCCTACCATGATGCCTCTCTGAAATACAACATAAGATATCAGTAATTCGCTCGGCTGTACACATATTCGATATCCCAATCCTACTTGATCTTTAGTACCCTGAAAATTCTTACTTGGACTGCGCACTAACCCGGTATCTTCAGTAGTATGGGCCCAATACTACCATCCATACCGCATCAACATTCATCCCAAGTCCTCCTCCCAGAGTCCCAATCCCAAGTACACTACTCTTTCTAATCATGTGCTACTCACTAGCAGATCTCTCATGAGTTCCTCGCTGCTATCTAAACACTCTCAAGCATCTCTAGCAGCAAAACCCCCAGACTAAGGCATCATATATCAGGCCACTCTAGTCTTAACAAGAATACCTAGTCTACCCTAGCATGCGTAACATAATTCATCATATAGCATAGCATAACGTATCTTTTAACACTTATTGTAAGGGTATTTTGGGAAATCACTGTTCGGGAACTGGCTGATCGTACACACAGCTCTGCTCTGTTTGTCTCCAAACTCTTTTTACGCTTTAAAAAAATTTTACTTTATTATCTAAATTTTTCTCAAATCCTCAGTTTGATTTTAGATACGCCCGAAGATGCATCCGAATCCCTCAAACTAAGGCTTTGATACCAAATTGTAACACCGTAAACTTTAAAACAATTTTTTGCATTTTAAAACACATTTTCCAAACACATTTATTAACAAAATCTCATTGTATCATATCTTTGTTTCACAAAATATTTCCCAAGATCAAAATACATAGAATCCCATGCGTGCGTACGAATCATGTCAGCGCCTTCCCGCGATCATCACTGGTACCTGAAACACATAACACATTACACTGTAAGCATATAGCTTAGTGAGTTCCCCAAAATACCATACATAACACATACTAGCCACTCGAGGCTATAACTCTATTGGCCCTTGGGCCCTAACTCTGTGGACCCTCTGGTCCTAGCTCAGTGAACCTTCCGGTTCTATCTCTGATATACTCTGATATACACATGGCATAAATCACATAGAAATAATGCAATGTAACACAACACATAAGTAGCATACAATAACTCTATCACATAACTCTATTTACCACTCAAGGTAAAGTATAGTGAGACGACTCACCTCAGATGTTTCGGTAAATCTCTGACTTGGTAGAAATACGATCTAGCCTCCGCCTAATCACATAAAGTAAATACCCTTATAAATATAACTCTCGGGACTAGACTCAACCCTCTCTTGGCACCCTCAGAAGGGTAAAAGACCATTTTACCGCTTTTTTCGCCCAAAGGCCCCATTGTTGACCAAACCCTAAAAGTCAACAAAAGTCAACGGTCAAACTTTGACCCGACTCGTCGAGTGCACTTGGGCAACTCAGCGAGTCTACACGTGTCCACTAACTCTCTAGTCTCGCTTGGTATGTCGAGTCCATCCCCTTGCTCGATGAGTCACACTTGGCATGAATCGCTGGGCCACACCGACTCAACTCGCCGAGTCTCGAGATCAACTCGGTGAGTTCCGCCTTGAACCCCAGTCCTCTAATCCCTCTCTAACTCACTGAGTCATTCCCCCAACTCGGCAAGTCTACTCACTGAGTGAATTACGGGAAACCCTAACCCTACTCGCCGAGTCTGCCCTTGGACTCGGCGAGTTCATGCCATGTAAAAACTCAATTGACCTCCTGAGGTCAAATCTGTTCCTTTGATCCATAGATCTGACCTTCCCAAGCCTGATAAAAACATAAAGCTCGAATCTTGACACTCATGGGACGTCTGGAAGGTTTCACTTGGTGATTTAGCTCCAAAAATAACATCCTAAGCTCAACACCTCTATGGCTCAACATAAAGCAGGCTGAGATAAGCTCTTTAGACCACTATGGGTCCAGATCCGAAGTCTCAAAGCGAATAGGGGCCATATTCTCACAACTTCTTCCATTAAAGGACATGAAAACTCTACATCTATGGATTCCTCCAACAAAATAGATAAAGGGGCGATATAGTACCTCAAAGATGAAGTCTTTAGCTCGAAATACACAGATGCACCACCTCTTTGGTCTCCTCTAAGCTGGAAACACTTCCTTCTTGCAAGAATCAACTACAAAGATCAAGAAATGGCTCTTTTCCTCTCACAATCGCTCTAGCTCGTTTAGGGTTTCTCTTTGGGGTTTGGTAGCCGCAAATGACGACCCTAAGGGACTTTAAATAGGTCCCAAACCCTGGAAATTAGGATTTCATTAAACATCGTGGACTCGGTGAGTCTACTCATGGATTCGCTGAGTCCAATCATGAACCCGGATGAAAATCCGCGATCCTACTCGGCGAGTCTAAGCACCAACTCGTCGAGTCCCTCCACAAATTCCAAAATAAAAGAATAAAATAATATACCTGGGAATCCGGATGTTACAACATATATACATTAGAATATTTGACACAACACAATAAATAACCTGACATATTATGTGGTTCCTATAAGAACAATGTTATGTGGTTCCTATGGGAACAATGATAAAGATTCATACAAGAACATTGTTATGTGGTTCCTATGGGAACACTGATATATGTTTCTATGGGAATAGTGATATGAGCTTTTTACGGGAATATTAAATATGCAATTCCTTTGAGCATATTGAACATTAGATTCATACGGAAATATGAATATGTGATTTTTATGGGAATGTAAATATATGATTTCTACGGGAATGTAAATATGTGATACCTACGAGAATATTGTTATATGAGATTCCTACGAGAATATTGTTATGCATTTCCTTTGTCAATATCTTTATAGGATTCCTACCGAATAGTGTTAAAGGTTACATTTT
Source organism: Lactuca saligna (assembly GCF_052625555.1). NCBI lineage: Eukaryota > Viridiplantae > Streptophyta > Magnoliopsida > Asterales > Asteraceae > Lactuca > Lactuca saligna. The sequence goes on from NC_136424.1 coordinate 36,960,189, forward strand.
TAAGTATTTCCTATGGGAAATATTGTAAAAAGACTCAATAATGGGATATTGGGTCAATTATTAGGATGAAATCCTTATGAATGCATTTTATCTTGTAAAAATAATTTATGTTTGGTAACACCAATAAATTGTAAATTCTATTAGAATATGAAATTTTTTATAAAAGCAAATTTAAAAATGAGTGTACGTCTTGATAATTGTGCAACCAACGTGATAATTTTGGTGTATAAAAAGTAGGGGTGTTACATTTCTAGAGCCTTGTACATATCTTTGGATGCCTCTACAATACTATATATAAGATTTCAAGAAGAAAAAAAATGCTTACATACGATTTATTGAAGGGAATGGTTTTGATACATTAGCCTTATAACTATAAAAGGAAAACCAATATATACCTAATACACATAAGAAAATCCGCTAATTATTCAAAATATTAAAAAAACAAAAAAGATTTATTCGTGACTGTTAGAACTTACAACTACGATACTTTGTCCACTGTTGGTAACTCAAGTGAATACCTAAAACGCCACTGTTTGCTGTTAAAAAAATATTATTTCTGCATGCATATATGTTAAAGATAAATTATATATCAACACTGCTAACTATCCAAAATTTTACAAAATTTTACTGTTTAGTTGGGCTTGGCACACTGATAGAAATTCGTGATGTATTACATTATTCGATACTAGATCCGCTTCAACTGTTAACAGATATTTCAAAAAAGAAACGACTAATACATGAACAGCAAGAATATATTGTTAGCATTTTATCTGGTTCATGTATTCATGAGTAACACGAGGTGAATCAGACATATATCACCTCGTTTCTTAATCAGATCTCTCAAATCAAAACTGTTTTATACAAACAATAATGATTTACCTACTACAGTATAATACAATCCTGGGAACAACCATCAACTCCAAAGAAATTATGCTTCTTTTACTTTTCTACAGTAACTATTTGGGGTCTGTTCACGTTTCACCAAAAAGAAAAATGGGAGAGTCATGAGTGGAATGATTGAGGTCTGTAGTTTCCCTAAATAAATGAAATGTAAAAGTGCCCCCACCTGCTGAGATGCTGACTGGCTCTTTCTCCGATTCTGATAATTCAAAAGTGAGTGCCCCATGCGAGCCTACCACAGAACACAGAGAGAAAGAGAGAGAGGAGGGTATTTGTGTTTGTGCATCGTGTTGTATCCATCCTTGAGAGCGACAAGTGACTGCTTAAAAACCATTCAACAGTGGCACTGAAAAACATGGAGGATTAATACAAGCAATTATTATAATATTACTTTAGAGAGAGAGAGAGAGAGAGAGAGAGAGAGAGAGAGAGAGAGAGAGAGAGAGAGAGATTGTGCGCCTGTATTTGAAGTTAAAGCTCTGCATTCGTTTGTTAATGTAATCATATTCACGACACAGAAAAAAAAGAAATCAAATCACAGTCCTAGAAATATAAGAAATTGCATCTTAATAACCGAAGGAAATTAAGGAATCCATGATATATTCTTAATAAACGATGTATTATGTTTATTATAAAGTATATATATTGATGTTGGGTAACTGAAGTTATAATTCTGTTAAGTGGTGAGACTGGCGTCATTTTGTTGCTGTGTTGGTAATTAGAAATCTCTCTCTCTCTCTCTCTCTCTCTCTCTCTCTCTCTCTCTCTCTCTCTCTCTCTCTCTCTCTCTCTCTCTCTCTCTCTCTCTCTCTCTCTCTCTCTCTCTCTCTAAAGTAATATTATAATAATTACTTGTATATAAAGATAATCCTTAATCATACACTCAAATGTAATATTAGGGATAAGATCCAACAAAATATTTTATAATTTAGAATAAGAATACCGTAATCCAAACTATAAAATATTTCAAGTTAGGTGAATGATGAATCACAAATTTCCACCATGAAAAAAAATAACGAAATAAATTATTAGGTTGTAATTGGTTTTGAAACTCCTATATTCTTTTTAGATTTATTGAACTTTTCAATTGTATGTTTCAATCTCGAGCGCGTCCTTCAAGTTTTGTGATTGGGATTTCGAGGATCACAAAGCAATGTGTGAAATAATCATATAAATTACTTGGTACTCTTAATGTGTATCACTCAACCGATGTGTGCTCCATCGATCTATGATAGACCTAATTAAGCCACCACTTTCCTACCTTGTTAAGTCCAGGTTAGTGTGCCGGTTAACCACACACGTTCCACTAACAACTTAATTATGCAAAGTGAAAAGTGTAATTTCATGGGTTAGCACCTTATTCACATTTTCCTAAAGTTACTAAGATTGAGAATTTATAAAAACATTTATTTACTTTACAATCATCATACTTTTAATGAGGATTAAAGTCATTATCTTACCCGTTCGGCTAACGATTCTCCACCAGTCAAGGAAGTGGTAGGTGAGAGTGAACAGCCATTAAGCTGTTATTTTATAGGCAACAACCTTATATTCCTCTTATAAACCGGCTTCATGAATGAAGCCTACTAACAGTAAAACGATTTGTTCTTATATATATATATATATATATATATATATATATATATATATATATATATATATATATATATATATATATATATATATATATATAATTTATAATATTATAAAGTATAAGAGTTGAATTTTTAACTTTTAAAATATAGGGGTTGGAACTAAAGTTTTTAAAGTGATTTTACATGTTCCAAACTTGAGGGCAAGTTTTGTAACTTTCAAAATTTTTCATCTTTCATAACTTATGAGTTAATGTTTTATTAAAATGAGAGACTTTTCGTTTTATGTAACCTATATGTTTATTAATGAACTTTAAAAGAATGACTTTTGGTAATCTATAACTTGAGGTCAAATTATGGATTCCATCAAAACACATCAAGATCAAGAATTAAAATAACCAAGTTATGGATTCCATCAAAACACATCAAGATCAAGAATTAAAATAACAAACTATTTGAAATAATTCCTATGATCTTCTAAACTCATAAGTTCATGAACATTCATATTAATAATTTCAAGAAACATAAATAACACATACAAAACTTGAAATTTTGATAATAGTCATTGTAAATGGATTAGCATAACCATTACACCATCTGAAACAAGTTTTATAAGACCAAAACAATTTAGGGTAATGTTAATAATCTATTTCCAGCAGCAAAACTCGAAAAACTGCATTCGGGGCATCCTACTCGTCGAGTGCAAGAACCAACTCGACGAGTAGGATGAATTAACACATGGACTCATCGATTCCTCCCATGGACTCGGCGAGTTCACTTAGCAGATAGCAGTTTCGAGTCTTTTTAACAAGTTTGCATCAAATATCAAGAAAACAAGCCTAGGCTCTGATACCACTGAAGGGTTTTGCGCATTCTAACACTCCTAAGGTGTACATGCAGCCCTAGAAACCTTGGATCTATGTGTTACTAAGATACATGCAAATTTGATTTTACAAGGTTCTTAACTTAACTAGCATGGCATTGAGAACATTGAAAAATAATAGCTAGTAGAAGAACATACCTTTTTGTTGCTTGGATTCCTTGAGAACCTTGTGAGCCTAGCACCTCAAGTGTGATGCCTCAAATGTCTCATACAACACCACAACACTTGGAATAACTTTGAGAGAAGTTCACTAACACATCAAAATCGGCTAGCCCTCTTGTTCTATTCTTAGTAACCGATTTTGCTTCCCATGGAGCTTCCTATATATTATGCTACATGTAGGGTTACTCCATGTAAACCCTAATGTGCATGGCTTTTCATATTCCACGATCCATGGGGTTATAACCCCATGGACTATCCATGGAGCACCTTATAGGTTTTATCCCAATCGAATAAACCATGGATCATTAGCCCACTACAAAGAATGGATGATTTACACAATCAACCTAATATATTTAATTAATATCTTTTTTATCACTTAAATAATTCCAAATTAATTCTTGATCAATACTAATTAAATAATATTATTAATATATTAGAACTTATAATATATTAATAAACCTTAAGTTTCCTTTCTCTCATTTAGTCTATCCAAGTGTTGTAACGTCATGCAACCCAAATGGACCATGCCAACCGGGTCAAGTACATTCTGGAAATATTTATGAACTTAGACACCTAATCCAACAGTATGAACTTGTTGGATTAGTGTCTAAGCCTGTAACTATATTTGGTATGTACTTGACCCGATTGTATATGGTCCTTTTGGGTTGCCTTCACCAAAACAACTTGACAGTATGATTTATATATAGAGAGAGAGGTTATTATGGTTTATTAATATTTTATATGAATAATATATTAAAGGAGAAATTATATAGTTTAATTAATATTAGTCAAGAATTAATTAAGAATGAATTTTGTGGCTAAAAGAGATTAATTAAATAAATAGGGACTGGAATTGTCAATTGTGTGATAGCTGGTTTTGGGATATGAATCTTCTTAGACATAAGGGGGACGAAATTATGAGTGGAAGCCCACTCTAATTTTGTCTAAGGAGGCCTCATTCCAGAAGGTTCTCAAGCTGCTTAGGGTTTAAGTCATCCAATTAGGGTTTTGACTGAAACCCTAACTGCTCAATTATTTAAAGGACCCCAGGGCTTCATTTTCAGCTACATCAAGAAACCCTAAGGTTACTATAGCCGAAATTCCTCCTCTCTCCTTCTCTCTTCTAGATCATCCTCTTTCTTGTGGTGTTTGTGAGCCATTAGAGGTATTACACTTGTGACACTAAGCTTCTTAAAGATTGAAGATTCTTGCAACCACTGAAAGGTATCATTTAAACTTGTTTTGTTATAGATCTCGATTTCAATGTATGCTAGATTAGGGTTTTCAAGTCTTAGATGAATTTCATGTTCAATAAAGAAACCTAGATCCAAGTTTTAGGGTTTTGCATGAGCACATATGATTGTTTTTTTGTATAAAACTCATCAGTGGTATCAGAGCCTTGATTGGTTTCTATTGAATTTGATGTTTTGAATGTCATTCATGCTTGAAAAAATCGGTTTTTCGGTCTTCTACCTGACATATGAACTCGACGAGTCCATACGGGGACTCGATGATTCGGGCTATCAGATAGAGGTATTTTGGGATTTCATGCATATTTTGTTGTGGGCTAATTACCAAATCATTTTTTATTAATAAAATACGAATTATATTGATATTATATGATTATCCTTGCCAAAATAAAAGATAATGTCAAATTAATTGAATAATTATTTCCTTATATGATAAATGTTAATTATTTGAATTATTTGGTCGATTATCTTGCTTGAAATTGGATTAGGTCAAAATTAGATAATCACAAAAATTAATTGTTTAATTATTTATTTGAATTTTCATCTAGATAGTTTTGAAATGTTTCAAAACATGCCCTCAAGTTTTGGAATTTAAATTTTGAATTAAAAGTTTAATTTTTGAAATTGTTAAATTTCAAACCCTAGAATTTTACAAGTTTAAAATTCACCCTTTACTATTCTAATATTATAAGAATTATATATATATATATATATATATATATATATATATATATATATATATATATATATATATATATATATAAGATAAATGCTAGTCCTACCGTTAGTAAGTCTCATTCACGAAGCCGATCTATTAGGGAGATATAAGGTTATGGCCTATAAAATGGCCCTTTAATGGGTGTCTACTCTCACCCACGGCTTCCTTGATTGGTGGAGGGTTGTTAGACGAATGGGTAGGATAGGGCAACCAATTCCTCATTAAAAGTATAATGATTTATAAAAGTACCTAAATGTTTTATAAAATTCCCAATCTTAGTTCCTTTAGGAAAAATGTGTATTTGATGCTATTCCATGAAATTACACTTTGTACCCTTGTCGAGATGTTAGTGGAGCATGTGTGGTTAATCGCCACACTAATATGGGTCTTAGCAAAGGTGGAAAAGTGTGACTCGATGTTTGTCATAGATCAATGTAGCATGTGTGGCTAACCGACACATTGATTAGGTGACTGTAACATTGAGGGAACCATGTATATTTGCATGGTTATTCACACCCTGTTTGTGATCCTCGGTATCCCAATCACAAACTTGAGGGGCATATCGAGATTTAAACATGCCACTAAAAAATTCAATGAATCTCAAAAGATCTACGAGTTTTCAATACATTTAAAACTTATTCTCATTTGTTTTTCATTGTTGAAATTAGTGAATCGTCATTCACTTACCTTCAAATTATTTGTTGTTTAGATTACCGCATCCCTCTTCTAAATTGAAAATAATGTTGTTGGGTCCTAACCCTAATTTCTCCTTGGGGCGTTTCATTGGAGATTCTTATCTAATAAACTTTGTCTCTTTTTTCTTTTCATACGTTGAACTCAAACCACAACGCTTCAAGTTCAAATGCCTCTTGCTCATTCTCACTCATGAATTTGTGTGGGAGGGTGATCTTTGACATAAAAAATTTTAACGTTTGGATCCGCAACATAAGGATGGTCACCCGCTACGAGGACAAGGAGTATGTCCTCGACAAGGAGCTGAAAGAGGTGGACATGAACACTGCCACTACTGAGGAGATCACTTCCTTCGAGGCCCATGAGCGTGATGCCATGAAATTCTATTGCATCATGCTAGAAACCATGGCTGCAGAACTCCAAAAGTCCTACGAGGACTACCATCCTTACAAAATGCACCAGGACTTGGTTGAAAGGTATCACCAAAGTGCGAGGCAGGAGAGGTACAAGATCATCACTTCGATGATCACAACTAAGATAAAAGACTAAGAGTATGTCACTACTCATATGTAGAAGTTGCAGAGGTATGTTAACCGCATGCTGAACTTAAATGTTGACCTCAATGAAAAGCTGGCGATTGACAATATTCTTCATTCACTGCCACCCTGCTTCAACCAGTTTCACAAGATCTACCACATTAACAAAAAGGAGGTCACATTGAGTAAACTTCAAGGCCTGTTGAGGACTGTTGAGAGCAACCTCAAGGACAAGTCCATTGCACAATCTCCTACTTCTACTGCTGTCCCAGTTTTGGTGATTGGGCATGGAAAGAGTAATAAGAGGAAGGCTCCCTCAAAGAGCCGCCATAAAGGAAAGTCTCGTGATGGCACATCTTCTAGTGGAACCAAGCCTGGTCCTGCTGCACCCACCTTGAGCCCCAAGGATGCAGAGTGCTATCACGGTCACGACATAGGGCATTGGAAACGAAGTTGCCCGAAATATCTGCAAGACATCAAGGATGGAAAGATCAAGCTGTCCTTCGCAGGTATTTATACTATTCAATCTAATGATTCATCACATGCTGTTTCTTGGGTACTTGATTCATGATGTGGCTTTCACATTTGTTCTGATTTGCATGGCCTAAGAAGAAATAGGATGTGGATAATGGGAAGATAAACTTGATCTTGGGGAAAAGAAGATCGTCGCCTATCTCCAAGATTGGAGTTTACTCTTTAGTGCTTAGTAATGGATTAGGACTAGATTTGAATAATTGTTGCTATTTGCTAGAAATGGCAAGAAACATCATTTCTTTTCATGGTTTGTATAGACAAGGATTTAGAAATTCATTTGATAATGAAAAGGGTTCTATTAATTCTTATCTTAATGGTGTTTTCTATTTTGAAGCATTGCCTTGTAATCCATTACATATATGAAACTATGATGGTTGTAGACAACTTAGGAAATGATGTGTTACATATTGATTCTTCCAATAGTTTTGACGCAGCATGCTTGTGCATTCTTGTCTTGGACATGTCAACAAGAGATGTATAGCCCAATTTCAAAAGGAGGGAGTGTTGGAGTCATTCGACCTTAGGGATGATGACATGTGCGAGTCTTGTTTCCTTAGAAAGATGACCAAGTCACCCTTTATTGGTTCTTATGAAAGGGGTGAGGTTTTATTAGATCTCATAAACACCGATGTGTGTGGGACCTTTAGATCCACCATAAGGGATGCAAGTCGCTTCTATGTGACTTTCACCGATGATTATAGCAGATATGGATATATCTACTTAATCAAGCACAAGTCATAAACCTTTAAAAAGTTCAAAGAATTTAAGCAGGAAGTGGAGAATCAGTTGGGAAAGAAATCAAGATGCTTCTATCCGATCGAGGAGGAGAGTACCTAAGTCTTGAATTCTACGAATACCTCAAGGTTTTAAAGTGTAATTCCGTGATTTATTTTGTAAATATTTTCAGAAGTTAGGGGGTGTCTGGTACAATATTAGACTTAAACTGAATGGATTTTGGAATGCTGAAGGCCGAATGGTAAATTATGTACTTAAGTTGAAAGGAATTGAGATGGAGGGGCTGAAAGACTAATTATATTTAAAGTTTGCATATGGTTGACTATATACCCGTCACATTCTTAAAACAAACCCTAACCCTAATGATTTCTTCCAACCGGAACCTTGTATCCCTATTGTCCAGCCGCCTCCACCCCATCATCTTGTTGTTCCAATCAACCAAGGCTACCGGCAGACCATTGTTGGCAACGAAGCTGGAACCCCCAAAGCTAACCTCGCACGCTGCAGTACCGGTAATATCAAAGACCGACGAGAATCTTTACTGGGGATAAAACGTTGAAATTTTGGAAATCAGAAGGGCAAAGTCATCATCTTGGGTGTCGTTGTCGTCGTTCCCAGTCGCATCTCCTCTCCATTCCATCAGTGATGCGCCCAGCTACATCCGTCGCCACCCGAAGTGGCTAAGTGCAGTGTGTTTTCTATACATCTCGTCTTAGTGATGGTGTTGCCAATTGCAATTTGTATGTGTATGTGTGTGTTTGTTGGTCGGTAACCGAGAAGAACCACCATGGCCGCCAGCCATGGTGATTACCGTTTCTGTCACTTCTTTTTGACACCACCAGCCATCGTGGGAGGTGGCTGTGTGAGTTTTTTTGGTGTCTGTGTGTGTGAGCGTATTTGATGAGTGTTATATTATATGTATTTGTTTGGCTGGAAAATCCGAATAAAACCCACCACCACCACCGTAAGGTGGTGGTTACTGCCTTCTGCCACCACCAGCCGCCATGTTGGGTGGCGGTGTGCATTTAAGTGGGATTAGATTGCTAATTGATTTCCTAGGACATGTTTTGGACTAGAATCATAACCACCACCACCACGAGGTGGTGGTCGCCGCCGTTGACCACCACTACCCGAGGTTGTAGTGGATGGTGCCTGACTTTTTTTTAGTACAAATTGACCTAAAAACTTAACCAATGGACTAGTTGGCACATTATTGGGTTGGAAACCCTAATTAGGGTTTAGAAAATCCTAATTTTGTATACGTTAGTTTGGAATTGTCAGGACCAGTGTTTTGGACCATTGGATTGATGTTATAACTTATGTCCGATTACATTGTATGTTTGGCCTAGTGGGTGATGGACTTAATGGATTAAGTCCTTAATGGGTTAAGTGAGAACACTTAACCCTACTCGTCATTTTATGTGAAAACCCCTAACTAGGTTTGGGATTTGATTGGGCTATATCTTTGATTGAGGGGCTGTGGGCCTTCGTGGACCAATTAGGAACATGTTTATGGACTAAAGAAATTATTAGACTTTAGGATAAGGCCCATTGGAAAGGCTTGGGCCCAATTTGGAAAATTAGGCCATAGGTGGGCTATAATTAGGTCTTGATGATTATAAGATATTGGACCATCGGAATCCCAAGTGTTTGGAATAGAATAAATGGTTGGGCCTTAAGGTAAGACCATGGAGATGTTTGGGCCCAATTTGGAAAATTAGGCCATATGTTGAGCTTTGGTAGATTATTTGGCTTTTGGTGTTTCATAGTGTGACTTTGGGCCTTGGTTTTGGACCAAGCTAGGTTAAGGATAAAATGGTAATTTTACCCCAAGTGTGGATTTATGGTTATACATTGAAACCGAAATAGTTAATTGGGTATTGTTTTGATGTTGACAGTTCTGGAATCTGTCTTCCAGTAGCTTCAGTTTTATCCGCGGGACATTAGCAGTGTGAGGTGATCTCCTCACCATACCAATGGGTCAAAGGCAGCAACGCTGACCCATTATGTGTTATGTGGAATGCTAGTTGAATACGTGTTATGTGGTATGCTAATTAATTATGTGGTATGCGATACACTAGTTGTCTTCGTGATACGTGTATAGAAGACCTCGGGGGGTTCCTGAGGCACTAGGGTGTAAGACCTTGGAGGGTTTCCATGGCATCCTTTGTAAAAACTAAAGGGTTTTGAGCAATCTAACACTCCTATGGTGTACATGCAACCCTAGAAACCTAGGATATATGTTTTATCTATAATACATGCAAATATGATTTTTCCAAGGTTCTCATCCTAACTAATATACCATGGTGTACTTGTAATATAATACTTAGTAAGATGACATACCTTTTTCCTTGTGGTTGATTCCTTGGAGCTTTAAGAACCTAGCACCAATAATGTGGATGCCTCAAGTGGAATCACAAATCATCAAAACACCTTGGAAAACTTGAGAGGATAATAATCACACTAGAAATCGGCCCACTCTTGTTTTCTCACACACTATTCCCATTTAATGTGCCAAATATCTCTTTATATAGTATGGAGGATTAGGGTTACATCCATGTAAACCCTAATACCCATGACCTTTCATTTCCATAGGATCCACGGGTTAAGAACTCCATGGACTATCCATGCAAGCTTAGCCCAACCTAAATGAACTTGGCCCATCATATATATATATATATATATATATATATATATATATATGTGTGTGTGTGTGTGTGTGTGTATATATATATATATATATATATATATAAGATTCCATATTTAATTAGTTCCTTTTGATCACTAAATTAATTCTTGATCAATACTAATTAAATAATATAATTTCATATTAATATATTATAACTTATAATATATTAATAAACCATAGACATACTATTCTCAAAAGACTATCCATACAAATTATTCCTGTGAAGTGCAACGCAAATGGACCATGCTACTCTTGGGTCGATTACATACCAATAAAATTTATGGGCTTAGACATCTAATCCAACAATCTCCCACATGGATAAGTTTAAAACTATTATTCAAGCATGACTCTAAGATCCCGACTAGCAATCATAGCTCTTAAAGCCGCTGCCGAACTCTGACCTAGTCAAATGACGTGTCCATTAGATAAGGGATCATATATTCCTCCATTCTAGATATCATATGGATAGATACATGGATTATAATCATTCTCTCTGTCCATTTGTTGTTTCTTGATTTCCGATTTATGACGACTGACTATTTGAACAAATCAAATCAGTCCAAGCTTGGCCAAGCACTTAGGGGTGTCATCACTAAATCATCGAGGGGACCATAGATGTCGCTTTTATCCCTCCAGGGGAAAAGGAGTGGATAAACTTCGACCCAAATGTTCGTTTGTAGTTACTCATCAAATTACATACAATGATATGTTTTATAATAAAATAGTTACTGGCTGTGTTTACATATGTCAATGTGCAACTGATGCACAACTACAACTCACGCGTCTCTATTTGAAGAATATAAGATATTATCATCTCATGATCATTCGTGATAAAATCAATGAAGTGATTCAAATGAGAGTGGGTTTAATCCAATACTCGAATCACATTCTAGGAGCACTCATGAATGTTGCATCAACTTTTGCTATGTCTAAACACTTTAGACATCTACAAGCTCAATTCATGACAGTCTTGATTCATACCTACTTCCAAAGTATAATTGACTATGGAAAGTTTGAATAACCTAGTTATCCAGGAAGTCAAAACATGCAAAATGAAACACAAGAATAATTGAATCCAATATGGTCTCGGAACTTATGAATATAAATAAAACACCTTTTTATTTATCACCATATTGATTACATATTATTCTTTTTCATAATGTTTTGATTTATCAACTTAACACTTGAATCAAAACAATAGTTGTATCATGCTCCAAGCATGCACAATGTGTTTTCTAAACAATAGTTATGCCATACTCCAAGTATGCACACTGTGTTTGTCTATGATCCTTACTTTGTGAAATAGATCAACTGAACATGACTCTAATGATTCTCATCTCACAATCCCAAATCCTTACCGTAAATGTAAGAATATCAAATTCTTATCATTTACTGTAATTTATTAGATTTTAAACTCATATGCATTGGTCCTCTTGTAATGACTATGTACAAAAGTAACAAAGACTTGGCAACAAACATTACAAAGTATTCCAATGGAGATCAATTCTGTAGAAACGAAGTCTCATATTCAAAGTACATTCTTTTGAACATCCTTCTTGCATTAAGTTTTCTAATATTACATAGATTGAAGAACTTCCACCTATGGATACATTCCCATATTCCCATTTTGACTATCACTTCTAAACAAGAGTTGCCTCTTTTCAGAATACGTAAATATGGTCATTCAAAAAATTTACATCATACTTCCAATTGTCCATGAGTAACCAATCTTTGGTAATCCTCAGATTGTCCTTGACAATTGCTTAATCATTTCAGTTATATCCGGTTCTCTTCCTTTTTTCCCTCTTAATGTCCTAGGCATTTGGAAAATTTTGAACGGACAAGTATTATATCACATGTAATCGATCCTATATCCGAAACATACAAGACATGATTCATGATATCTCACATAAAGACATGATACTTGACCGGTCTTTTGCTACAATATTTCTTATAATTTTCCATGTTCTCATAATTCGAATTATGAAAAGGGATGCTATAAGCATAATCGAATTTTAGAATGCAAATAATGTAATCATGACTAAATTATATTAAAATCTCACAATCTAAGCTTTTATATTTGAAATGAAGTATGATTTCCTCTCCCTTAATTATAGCAAACAACTTTTCAACCCCCGCAACTTCACGAATTGAAACCCTTTTGTTTTCTATAATTAACATTGCTAACTTGCAATACTAAACATAATAATAATGCTCCCACTAACATGATAATTATTAGCATCACAATAATGCTCTCACTAGCTTTGACATGTATCCAGAAATCAGCTGGACTTCTAGAAATCAATACTTTATTGACTTTCTCACCAAAGTTCAGATTTTTTATACGAGATGCTTTGGTAAGATTTTATCAAAATCATACACATTTTCTCAGATAGCTAACATGTGTCTAAACAATTTTTAGAACTGTGAAAAGGGATGTCGTAATCATAGTCTCAATTGTTTAGACCTTTGCCATTTCTCATAAGTCCATGTTAGTGTGTCGGTTAACCACACATGCTCCACTAATGACTTTGAGAATGCAAATATCACAATTGCTATCTACTTAACATCTACTTAGTGAAAGCTTTTCCTCACCATCATTCTCATGAATTGGAGAGAAACCTTATGAAACTTAGAGTTTATGGTGTATGTGTTCCTATCCTTGTGAATTTGTCAAAACCATGATCACAAGACAAGGTTAGTGACAAATGTAAACTCATATGGATTGAACTTGTGCAATCTTAACTTCTTGCCACTTGGCACAACAAGGCATACCATTGCTTCCAGGTTGTTATGCAAACAATTGAGAACTTGTAGAACTCAGATGCATAGTCAACTTTAACTGGAATCTGCATAGAAATAAGAATGTGTCAACATGATAGGTTACAAACCTCAAGCCGTGTGCTAGTGATAAATTATAGGTTTTATTCTTGATTAGTTCTTGAAACTCTTTCAATATCTTTTAGACTCCCACTGTCCTCTTGACATATAAGACTCTCTTGCCAAGAACCATTCCTTAACAAACAAATATTCAAGAGATAGTGTGGATTCTTATCAAGACAATCACTTCACACAATTGGCCTTAGTTGGTCTTTGTTTTATCCAAAACATCACAGCTTACCAATTTCAAATGTACAAGAGTTGAAAACATTTTACTCTACATTTGAGAAGTGTTATAAACCTTCTTTAAGATATGTCACTCAAGTTACAATCTTGGAGCATGACTCTAAGAATTGTTTTGTAACAAAGTATGACTCATCTTCTTGATTTAACCACTTCAACAATTCATGACTCCTCTTCTTAGCCATGGGAATGCACTAAGATGTCCTTAGAGAACTAATTGTGTTACGGTTTTATAATCATTAAGATGATAATGAAAGATGATACTAAAGTGCTCTCCCATATTTGCAGATTTGAGAAACTTTTATCTTTCTTCCTAATTTGATTCATCTCATTCGTTCTGCCACACATTGAAACATTTCCAATGTTTCAAAATTATACTTAAACTTGTAAGTATAACCATATTTACTAAACTTTAGTAAATCATGATGACTAGTCGTATCAATCTTTGTGGTGTATTTAACTAGTGGACAAGTATGTGTAGTTGATCCTATAGTCCTTCACTTGACTCACATATACATGTGAACATGGAATTAGTCTTAATTTTGCAAAGATAAAAATTCTCATTCATCATACAATACAACTTGCATGATTCCAAGTTTCGGTCCAATTGAAACTTGGGTGATGAGAATCTTCCCTTATTTGGTAAATTTAGACACTACCACAAATGAAAGAATCAAATTAATATTTCCAATATTGCTAGAAACATACAAACATCAATATTTTCATAAATGCCATTGCAAGGAGATATAAAATAAAGAAAAAGAAAATTTTATTTATTTATAAAATGCAGAAAAACTTTTTCCTTACAATGCAACTTTAAATGAAGACTATGCTATTACATGCGATAGAAATCCATCTTCGCAATCCAATTCAACATACTCTTCCTTTATGCTTCCTTCCCTTTGCTTGATCCAATCAAACATCAAAATGCAATCTAGTCACATCATGTATTAAGAATCAAGAAACTTAACATAGTTAGATAGTATACTTATCTGAAGCAGAGTCAAAATTTTTGATTCTTCCTTCTCTCAGATCTCTTAGGTAGTTAGGGCAGCTTTGCAACCAATGCACCTTCTCTTGACAATAAAAACATATATAATCTTTGGGAATGGTACATGAGACTATCACAGACTTAGCCTTTCCCTTTACCTTTTGGTTAACCGAGTTGACCAAGGCCGATCTCTTTCCGTTGGGAAGAGAAAGCTTTTCTGGACTTCCAATGTTAGCATTGTCAATATCCATGGAAGTTTGAGAAATAGAGCTTACACCCAAATTTACTTTTACAATACACCAGAACATTTTTGATTCAGCATCAACAAGCAAATAAGAAGGATCAATAAGGGTCATGTCGTGATCTGTCACATAGTAGTCCTCAATGAAATCACTATATGACACAGGAAGTGACTGAAGAACCCAGTCAATAGCCAACTTCCTTGGGACAACAACACCCAAAATTCTCAACCTGTTAGTGTGTGACTTCATCTCTAAGACATGAGTATACACTGGTCTTCCATCTTTATGTTTCATTGCAGGTATGGCTTGAGTGATCTTGAACTTTTGAAGCCTTCGATCTTGTGGATCAGAGAGAATAATTGAACGAGGTGGAGGAATAGAATATGATTTTGCACGATCCAATTGCGGGACATCATCTTCATTAGGAAAGCTTGTTCCAAGAGGTGTGGGAAGACCATAGTTATCTGAACCAGACATCTACAATGGGAGAAATTCAAGTTAGTTGATTTATGTTCTTAATAGAACACCCAATATGAAATATTAAGGCTAGGATCCAACAAAATATTTTATAACTTGGAAGAGGGATGCCGTAATCCAAGCTACAAAATATTTGAAGGTAGGCGAATGACGATTCACCAATTTCCACCATGAAAACCGAAATAGGTATTCGGTTTTATTTGGATTGAAACTCCTAGATCTATTGAGATTCATTGAAGTTTTCAATGCATGTTTAAATTTCGATTGTGCTCTCTCAAGTTTGTGATTGGGATGTCGAGGATCACAAACAAGGTGTGAATAACCATGCAAATTAACTTGGTACCCTTTATTATATCACCTAATCAATGCGTCGGTTACCCACATGCACTCTATTGATCTATGACAAACATTAAGTCACCCTTTTCCACTCTTACTAGTCTAGGATACTATGTTGGTTACCCACACACGCTCCACCAATGACTTGGTAAGGTACAAAGTGTAATTTCATGGGTTAGCACCAAATTCACATTTTCCTAAAGTAACTAAGATTGAAAATTTATAAAAGGTTTAGTTACTTTATATTTATCATTATACTTATAATGAGAATTGTAGTCATTGTCCTACCTATTCGACTAACAACCCTCCACCAGTCAAGGAAGCAGTGGGTGAGAATGGACACCCATTAAACTGCCATTTTATAGGCAACAAAATTATACCCCCCTTATAGACCGACTTCATGAATGAGGCCTACCAACGGTAAGAGTGACTTGCTCTTATATATATATATATATATATATATATATATATATATATATATATATATATATATATATATAATACTATAAAGTAGAATGAATGTAGTGCGAGTCGTTTTACATATCATTCATTACACCAGGAGATATAAGATTTCCTGGAGAAACACATCATGTTTTACAAAAAACAAAGAAACTATTTTATAAAACAAAATGCTTATGAACTCACCAAAATTAATGTTGATATTTTTTCAAAACCACTTGTATTCTCAAGACATTAGTAGACAAGTACTCGCGTAGGTTTTAGAAGACGGAGCATAGTAGCTTCAAGTCTTCATTTTGCTATTTACCTTTGGAGTCAATCATATGTGGTTCAAATACAATGTAAACACTATATTATCAATACAATGGTTGTGGTTGCTTTGATTACTATTTCAATTGTTGTAATACTATACATGATATCCTTCGCCCCGAACGTTTCCACCGTCTCGGTTTGGGGGTGTGACAAACATATACGTGTAAATAGAATCATCTAAACAACTAACCAAAAGTAGGTTGATAATCACATCGTATTCAAGTGGACGGGTCAAAAAGTTCAACCCAGATACAACCCATGTAATAAAATAATCATGTCATATTGTTCAACCCTAACCAAAATATGTCAAACATAGACATAACCCGCCTAAACCGTTTAAACATACGGGTTCAATTCCAAAAAAATAAAATCTAAATTCCATAAAACATATTAGAAGTATGAAATTTTCAATTGTAAATTACGTTACATGTCTTGTTAAAAGTATTTTATATCTTAAAACTCACATCACTAAAGAGAGTGAAACACAATAAGATGTGCATATAGTATGCAGTTGCGCTCAAGATTTAGAGCAAAACCCAAATATGACAATTCTAAGAAAAACTTAAAGAAATATTAAAATTAATTTTTTTAGTCCAAAGATAATATATGGGTTAACGGTTGATCAGAAGATCCAAATCAAACTTAAATATGACCCGTTACACGCAACACAACTCAATCTAAAACTATTTATTTACATGCACCGATTATTATAAATATATATTCAGATAGTATGAATAACCTAAATCTTTGTCTTGTTATTTTTGTTGTGCTTGTATCCTATGTCATATCGTAAGAGTTTCATTCAACTGTTTCACTCCTTTAACGGGGTTTCAAATAGGAGGCGAACGTCAATAACCTAGATTAGACCAACCGGTTGAAATGTCCTTTATTGGCACTTAAGTCTGTCTAACTGTTTCTTTTCCCTCTAGCTTCTTATGGTAGGATGTGAATAAATTCTTTGCTATTTCAAAAAAAAAAAAAAAAAAAAAAAAAAAAAAAAAAAAAATGCAGAAATAATATTGCTTTTTTTTTTCTCTATTATTTTTTTTATTTTATTTTTATGGATTTTACAATATAGTAGCACATGTAATTATCAAATAATACATCCACTAGAAGACTAATATATTTTTATAAAGTCACATAAAATAGTAAAAATTACATACACTGCGTTTTTTCCCTTTTCTTTCTTTAATGACAATGAAATGTGCGAGGGACCATGTTTTCCTTTTCTTATTCTAATAAAAAAAATAAGTTTAATATCTTATTAACGAGTGTCATGTAATTAGAACTTCACATTAATGTTATATATTACATATCATGTCATTTATCAACCTATCAATTAACCATTTCAAAATTTTAAATTTTAAATTTCTACTCTAATTACATTAAATGAATAATTGATTATTCATTTCAAATTTTGAATTAAAATTCTCATTCTAATTATATTAAATTAACAATTGATTCTTCATTTTAAATTTCAAATTTTAAACTTTCTCATTTTAATTATATTAAATTAATAACATTTGATTGAAAAATAATAAAAAATTAATACAGATTATAAGATAATATAACTTTAGATATTGATTTAAATCAACGATTATAATTTTATATAACTAAAAAAATATATCTTAACTAATAATTTATTTAGAATAATTGATTAAAAATTTTGACTTTTAACTATAAAAATTTAATTAATTTTGTAACGGTAGTTCTTACGGGTTATAAACTAGTGTGACATATATATTTGTATATTTTTCCATATATTTTTAGAATCCTCTAACAGAACACATATAGTACGTACTACACATTCTAAAGCGCATGCATAGAATTCATGTACATGTAATATGATCCGCCTCTAAATGTAAAATTTATAAATACCTTATGATTTCAAATAGATTCCCTTGCCTAAATGCCATGTGATCAGATTAGTGAAGAAATAACAAAAGTTAAACCGAAATCCCATATCCCTAATGACCATGTCCACGGTTTGGGCGTGTTGCATAACTAAATTATGTCACATATGTGTCGTACTATTATTAACATTAAAGTTCATTAAGGACTTTTTGCCATTATCTTACTTTTTGTTATTTTCAAGTCCCCATATTTTTATATAAGATTAAGTTTCATCTTGAGTGATTCTATTTTTGGAAATAAAAATCTTTAATTATATGTTTTCTTTTACCTTTACCTCTATCCTTGTCCCTCTTGATCATCATGTAAACAAGATTTCGTTTTATCTTTTCGGAATTTGAAATAACAAGTGCTAGCATCTTATTGAGTGCAAGAGTCTTTTTTTTATTGGATGTTAAAACTTGAGTTAGAACTTTTAATAATGGTGTCATTCATGTTACTTTTTTCACATTACCATTTTGCATGCCACACAATATGTTCATTTCGTCATTTAAAGAGAATAAATTGTCATACAATTTTTTTAATTATCAATAAAAATGGGAACAAATATTGAATTTTCACTTTCTCTCTTATCTACAAGAAGCTACCGAGTTTGGTGCGATACCATAGTCAAGAGACTTTCTCTCTTATCTACGTAACCATGCCAAAAAGTCGTACCGAGCCAGTTTCTCTAGCCTTACAATATGCATATGTTAGGCAATGATTGTTTTTAAAGATATCTTCTATATGTTCACCTAAAATATACATTCCCCTCGAGTTTTTTTTTTTTTTTTTTTTTTTTCTTTTTCTTTTACTGGATTTGAAGTAAATTTTACCAACAAGGGTACGTACACATGCAATGCCGAAAGTAGATGGACTAGGGTAGCTTCTCATTATGCTAGCAACCAAGAGACTTGAAAACTATGGCCAGACATATAGGTGAGGCCAAAATATCATAGACCTAGGCAGGTCCAATTTCACAAATGGCCAAACGATAATGCCTTATAGTGTCGTGCTTACACAGTTGTAATACCAGGATAGAAGTCATTCTGACTGAAAACTTTGGAACTTATTACATTTCAATACAATATTCCTAGGTGTCTAATCTTTTAGCCAACCCCATATATATATATATATATATATATATATATATATATATATATATATATATATATATATATATATATATATATATATATATATATATATATATATATATATATATATATATATATATATATATATATATATATATATATATATATATATATATATATATATAAGAAAACTATACCCTAATTTGACACACATACTATATATACATCATGTAACTGTATTACAGATCTATCACTTGCCATCTAGCATAGAAAATCTTGATAAATTGATACCTAGATTACTCAACTTAATGACAGAATTATCTTTATGGCTCTATATACAATAAGATATAAAATGAAGACAATTTATATCCTCATTCAATACATACAGAATTTCTTCATAAATTATTACCATACACTCTTTTATTAAGAATGGAAAATTATTACACTCTTATATTAATTGCTAGACATTTCACTTGTCATGAATCTGGCTAGACAACTAAACAAATATATAATAAAAACTCCTTCATAATAATTCCAGAGTTAATTTTTATAAATGCCAAAAATTCACAAAAGCTATACTTCATAACTATAGTTCTAAAAAAAACCAACAAAACTCAAACACTACTTTTACAAGTTTTTATAAACATCAAATTATGGTAATTTCGTGTCAGTGATAACAAGTTAGTGAATCAATCTATCTACCCAATTGATTTCAAATGGTGAACATATATACATACAAAAAAGACAAATAAACGAAAGAAGGAGAATGTTATGTAATAATTAGGATACATGACCATTAGGATTCAGTTCAATCCTTTCTTTATTTTAATTTCCGAAGTAAAATGCAAAGACATGAATGAAATTACTTATAAACACGCATACAGTTGAAGACGAAGAGAGCAGAAAATTAAACCAATTATAGGTTTATCTAAAAATACAACTAATCTCCTTCACCTTCTGTTACAGCTGACGACATGTAACTTGGGGCAATGGAGGTCTCATCAGCTGTAGTTGCTCCAACATTATTACTAGAAGCTTCAAATCGTTGTCTACAAGAATAACAAGTGATCTCTAACATGGTGGAACTAATCTTCCTGGTGGCCTGTTCTCGAAGAATCTTAGCCCTCTCTAACTCAACCTGAGCTTGTTGCCTGATCCTCTTCGCATTCTCAAACTCCATCTCTGCCATTTCAATTTGCTTCTTTGCTTGTTGCCTAGCGTCTTCTGCGAATGCCTGGTCTGCTAAAGCCATCTTCATTTCTTCTTCCTTTTGCAAGCAAACTCCATTTCCAATCGAGAGATTCAAATGGTTCTGGTTATTGTTGTTTTGTTCGTAGAGCGACAGTGATGGTAGGAGCTGAAGTTCCAAATTGTTTTGCATGTCTTCTTGGGTTTGTGAAAATACAGTCTGCGGAGGAGGTTGACGATGGTGTGATCTTGACATTGTTGGAATTGAGGTGAGAATCTTGTCGTTCGATGGACTTGTACTTGATGCTGTACGAGATGAACATGCCGGCTGAAATGTTGGCAAGTCTGAATGGATTCGCCGGATAGTACAGGCATCTTGATGCTCGATGAAACTCTCAACTCTATAAAAAGATAAATGAGTAAATAAAAAGGTGTACATGTACGAATATTTATGTTTGACAGAATAAAATAATATAAACCTTCAAAGAAAGATTTATCACTATTCAAAACGGATTTAGGATTTGGAAGAAACCAAATCTTCCTCGTGTAGTGCTAACTACTATTCAACAATATTATATATAAACCTAGCAGAAGGATTTTTCAGATAATGTCATGTTAATTCTTTGTCTGATTAAAGAAATAAACTCCTGAACAAACAAAAAGTTGGAGTGAATGCTATTTGTCTTAAGTTTGTGATTGTGTAACAAAAAAAAAAAATGTGAGATCATACATCCTAGGAATTAATGAATTAGATATTATATTCGTTTAGAAAAAAGAAAATCGTAGATAATTTATATTAATGAGATTCAAAACGGCATTACTATGTACACACCGGGATATAAAGTAACCACGCAAAAGCATCATCAGAAACTTAAATGAGTAACATGCATGATTATACATAAAATAAAGAAAATAATTCAATATTTCAGAGAAACTCATTAAGGAACTTTTTTGTTTCTGACTGAATGTTGCTGAAATTTATGTATGAGCAGAAAAAAGGATGAAAGGTCACATCTTTGAGTCTGATCGAGAGAAAGAGAAGAAGTAGTAAGATGCCGGAAAATCATCAAAGTAGAAAGAAGAAGAATATAGGAAAAAACTGAAAAACATAAAGGAAAGTAACCTGGAAAAAACTCGACCACAGTCACAAGAATGGCCTCTTGTTCCACATGTTTTAAGATGAGCTTTATAATCAGATTGTACAGCGTAACCTTTCGAGCACTTCTCACAAACCCACTGCTTATTATTGCTGTGTTTCCTCCGAAAGTGCTTTTTGATCCCGACGAGATCTCCAAGCGCGTGGCAAGGGTCATGGTGTAAACAGCTGGGTTCAGGGCACACGAAAACCCTTTTCTTCACCTCCGGTGAATCCCTTTTCAACAACTTCCATGGCACCTTGTGACGCCTCCGGTGCATCTGAAGATTCTGATCTCTCTGGAAGCCTTGGTTACAGATCTCGCACACGTATTGGTCTGACTCAAGTAAGATCTTCGGAGACAAGGACACGACTTCCGCATCTGGATCTGCGATTTTAAACATGCTAAAGATTGATCTATTTATAAATGCATCAAATAAGTTAACAAAACTATCTTTACTTATTTGAATTTGTGAATCCTGATGTTACAAAAGGAAACCTAAAGATCAATAATTAAGTGAATCCAATTACAAAGACAATATAGAATTGAGTTATATGTTTTATGAGGTTACCTGGGGTTCCAGCAGGACGCCTTTTCCTTTTGCTAGGAAGGCCATTATCTGGGGAGGAGAAGAGATCGGAAGAGGAAGAAGGGCCCGGACCTGGGCCATGAGTTGCAGTGAAGTGATGGTGGTGGAGATGGTTGTCGAACATATGGGTAGATTTATGTAGTGGGTTTTGCTGAATATGTCTTACAAGAAGCTAGCTCCTAATCTTTCAAGAATCCTTTTTATTCTGTACAGATGGTTAAGTTGATATACTTGGTTGCTTCAATATATTAATCTTAGAGAGGAGAGAGGAGAGATGATGAGAGGTAAAGCAGTTTGCTTTGTAAAAATCAGCTTTCTTTCGGGCTTTAAAATCTTTTAGCTTTTCCAATGAGCTTTCTTTGCTTTTATCTCATTGACCCCCACCTTGAGCAGGTAAGGTTGATCTAAGTCTTCTATATAATGTTTGTAATAGTGGGAGAGAGAGAGAGAGAGAGAGAGAGAGAGAGAGAGAGAGAGATACACAGTACATGGGTGTGGGGTTTAAGATGAGACGGAGAAGGATAGAAGCGAGTGGGGCATAATTCCAATCACATGACACAAAATTGAGCCCACAACAAAGCAAACAGGCAGAGGAAATTAACCAAAAAACTTCCCCACCACATGAGAAAAAACAAACAAAATCAGTCATTATATTATTTCATCTTTTTCCCTTTAATCGTAATATGAAGAAAATGCAATATCTGAATGAATAAATGCAAACCCAGAAACGCCTTTACACGTGACCTTCCGTTCATCCTCATGACCGCTTACTTTTTCTCCACTGTAAAGTTGAAAAAAGGTAAAAATAAGAATTGTGGTGGAAAGGTGATTCCTTTGACGAAAAGTACCCCTGATTACTGTTACAAAGTAAAACATGATTGCTACTACTAATATACTAGCTACCTAGTGCTACTCGTGGAAGGTGTGGAAAACAATGAAAGTCCAGTTTTGTACAGATGGATCCGAGTCCAAAACGAGTGATTTTTTGTTAAAAGAGGACGATTTTTAATAGCTCAAGATATATATATATATATACTCAACTCCAAATGGTATAAAAGTTTATATAGTATTGATCAAAAGCGTGTGTAAAGGTGTCAAAGTGAATACTTATTTAAGACTTGTTAGTTAAACATTAAACAAGATATGTCTTCAATTTTTAGATTCCATGACCAGGTTCGTTTACTTTGTCATAATATCTCCACAAAATGCTTTAGCGCAAGGTGCGGTAAAAAGATAACATGGACGGTTTCAATTTGCATAGGTACATAAAGTGTCTTTAATTTAATGGTTTGGCGTTAGAAATTCCACTTTATATAAGGGAGTGTTTTTGGATCATAGAATTTCAGTAATCACTATGCCTGAATATTTCTTCACACCTCCATGCATACCTCTGAAACCTCTGGGCTATGGGATGTTCCACACTCTATGGCTTTGAAAGGATATGGGCAACTTGGTCAAGAGTTCTATAAAAATTCAACTTCAACATTCTTGTATGCAACGCATGACCACTGATGTTAAACTTTCCATCATTACTTTTAGCCTGATTAAGAAAAACTAGATTTTTTACTAGAGCGCTTGTTAACTTGTGATCCGGTAAATGTTTGGTTGCATTTTCTATTGTTCCTATAGTAATCTCCTTAGGCAATTTGTAGTACATCTACCCGAAAGTTGATGGTATTAACAATTTAACATAACATAACATATCTAAGATTCGTAAATGAGGGTAAGATGTTTTAATCTTAACTATAACCGTTTTTTTACACCTTTTAGTATTGGTTTCAAAAATATAAATGATGCATCGGGTGTAGGTCAATAAGAGAATATGATGATGATGATAATGTGAGATGGAAATCTCAATCGAAAAAACCATGGTATGCGAGAAATTAATGTGTGTTACGATTTTAGTGGTTTAACCATAATTGCAATCTTTATGTGAATTAGATGGATGGTGTTAAGTAATAATAGGGAGTTAGATAATTAAACTTTGGTCTTTAGGCAAAAACTGGAATAACTATAAGTATTATGGTAAGATTATGAATTAAAATAGATCGAAGGTGGGAGAGATATATAGTGATTTGATTGTGCGTCGTAGTTGAGATGGAAATAAAGGGAAACTCATTTTTGATGATTAAAAGGTTTAATTAAATCCACAAATGCCATCAAAATTAAGAACACTTCTCTTTTGTTAATACAATTTGAAGTTATGTAATGTAACAAAGAACCAATATTATAACATTATGGATTATTTAGTGTTGAAACCAAGATTTAAATGCAAAGTATTCATCCTGATCAATAAAATACATTTAAATTGACACCAGAAGTGATTTAAGATGCAATGATGTCTAATGAACAAAAACCTTAAAGTTTTGATGAAAATAAACTTTGAAGTTTATCGGTACCAACTATATATGGGGACTCATAAAAACTATACACAACCATATGATACATGAGATATCCTAAGGGAAGTTGCCCCAGAAGTGTTTTCCTACAAGTACACACTACGAATTTTCCTATACTCTTTAGGATTCCACACCCTTATCATGTCGGATGAAATTTCTTCCAATATCAACGAACAACCTCATGAATGTACGGTCGTATGTAGTCAATAATTAGATAGACATTCAAATAAATGACTATGCTTTAAGACAACAACTAAACAAGGAACCTACAATAAGGTCAAATCAAGAATTATAAGGTTATATGATTCTACTAGTGTACAACCCTAAAACACTAACTAAACAATTCATTAATATTGACATAGACTTCAAGTAGCACATAATGATCAACACACATGGAAACAAGACATCTATCCAAAGCCAACAATCTAGCAAGCAAATTATGAGTATATCCTTAGCCTACATTTTTGCATACATATCAATCATCCACATAAATAACATACAAAAGAAATGTCTAATCGAAACACTCCTAAACCTCCACATGTCATATTTCTAAACCCATTGATTATCATGTGTCATTCTCATATGCTCCCTAAATTTCTATTTCCCGTTCATTTTCACCCTCTCAATTTGGATTTCGATCAATAATATGTAGAATACGATGGAAATCAGATCTATTTCATTAATCAGCCAAATGGGCTTAAATAGGTACAAGAAGTAACAAAACTATCGAAAAGAAAGGGACGATAATAACTAATAATTACACAGGATAAACATTCAAGAAATATAATATTCTATACTCCCCCTCAAGATGGAGCATGTAAGTTGACAATGCCTATCTTGCCAAGTAAGAACCTAAGCTGACTAGTACTAAGTCCCTTCGTCAATAAGTCAGCAACCTGCATCTTACTATCAATACGCATCGGGAGAATTTCCTTAGAAACAACTCTTTCACGGACAAAGAAACAGTCCATCTCCACATGTTTTGTTCGCTCGTGAAAAACAGGATTATTAGCTATATGTCTAGCTGCTTGGTTGTCACAGAAAAGTGTTGTTGGCGTGTCAATGTGAACTTGCAAATCTTTAAGAAGCCATCAGACCCATAAGATTTCACTTACAGTAGAAGCCATGGCTCGATATTCTGCTTCAGCAGAGGATCGAGAAACGACAGTTTGTTTCTTAGTCTTCCATGAGATTGGAGCACCACCGAGCATTAATAAGTAACCGGTTCGAGACCGCCTTGTGTACGGACACCCAAGCCAATCTGAATCACAGAAGGCAGTCAAGACCGGGTCGCCATCTTTAGGAAGTAAAACCCCTTGACCTGTTGTTCCTTTCAGATACCGCAAGACGTGATTCGCAGCATCCATATGACTTTGTCTCGGATCAGCAACAAACTGACTCAATGCATTGACCGCATAGGTGACATCAGGTCTAGTAGCCTGTAGGTAAAGCATGCGGCCTATGAGACGTCGATACTGACTTGCATCAACTTTCGGTTCATTTGCTCCTTGGTTGAGTTTTAAGTTTTGTTCAATAGGAAAAGTACTAGGTTTGCATCCTAGCATTCCGCTATCCGTAAGAATGTCCATGACATATTTCCTTTGACTCAGAACCAAACCATCTTGAGTGTGTGCAACTTCTATACCAAGAAAGTATTTCAACTTTCCTAGGTCTTTGATGCTAAAGGCTTCATTTAGTTGTCTCTTTGTTTGTTGAATCAGCTCGAAATTATTGCCGACTATAATAATGTCATCCACATAGACAAGAATAGCCATGTAGTTCTCATTCTTACTTTGCAGAAACAGTGAGTGATCTGCCTTTGATTGTTGAAAATTCAATGTTAGAAGGAACTTGGTAAGTTTATGATACCAGTTTCTTGAGGCTTGCTTTAGGCCGTAAAGAGATTTTTGTAGGTGGCAAACACGCGTCTCATTTTCTCTTGAAAAGCCTTGTGGAATTTTCATGTACACTTCCTCCTCCAATTCGCCATGCAAAAAAGCATTGTTCACGTCGAGTTGATGAACAATCCAATTTTTCTTTGCTGCGACTACCAGAAGGATTTGAACTGTTACCAGCTTCGCTACTGGTGCAAAAGTATCATGATAATCGACTCCCTCCATTTGAGTGAAGCCTTTAGCAACTAACCGGGCCTTGTATCGCTCCACTTCTCCGTTAGGTTTATATTTGATCTTGTAAACCCACTTCGAGTCAATAACTCGCTTTCCTGGAGGTAAGTTGGTTAAGAACCAAGTACCATTCTGTTCAAGGGCTTGTACCTCATTTTTCATTGCTTCTTGCCATCGTGGGTCCTGTGAAGCTTGCTTAAAAGTTTTTGGCTCATTATTTGAAATAATGGCTGACAGGTAAGCTTCATGTGAATTAGAAAAACCTTTATAAGAAATATAATTAGAGATTGGGTGTACCGTAGAGGATCCCTGATCTGAAGCGGGTTGATGGTGTACGACGGAAGGGGGAAGCTTCACCAAATAATCTTTAAATTTCTGTGGTTGAGTTTTCACTCGAGTACTCCTGATTCGAACATCATCTTCTGTATCGTGACCACGTTGTTCCAAAGTATCGTTGGACCCTAGTTGAGTTTCTGTCCCAGCCTCATCTGCATGGTCCATCATTTCAACTGGGCCGGTATCGTCCTCATGGTTGGATTGGGTTGTGTTTCTTGCTTGATTGTCATGGTCATGTTCAGAGGAAATAACCTCAAGCTTGTCTTCAGATTCAACTTTATTTTCTGGTTGTGTGGGCTCATGTAAGGACTGGTGCATGTTCAGACTATCATATCCATACTTCACCGGTTGCTCATCATCGTCATCTGTTTGGGCATTGATTCCCTTTAAAGGAAAAACACTTTCATTAAACAAAACATCTCTACTAACCACAATTCTTTTGTCTCTGACATCATACACCTTGTAGCCTTTGACGCCTTGAGGGTATCCTAAAAATATTCTAGGTTTTCCCTTCTCTTCAAGCTTGTCACCCTTTGTGTTCATGTTCTTGTAATACACTAAACAGCCAAAAACCCTCATGTGGTCATATTGTGGTTTTTGATTCCAGATAAGCTCATAGGGTGTTTTGTTTTTAATGACCTTCGATGGAAGGTGATTTATTATATATGCAGCGGTAAGAATACACTCACCCCAAAACCTTTTAGGTATGTTACCCTCAAAACGGATTGCACGGGCCGTCTCAAGGAGGTGCCGATGTTTTCTTTCCACGACTCCGTTTTGTTGTGGAGTGTGGGGGCAAGTTGTCTCGAGGAGAATTCCTTCTTGGCTGTAGAATCGCTGCATGGAGTTGGAAGTGAATTCTCCACCATTATCACATCTAATCTTCTTGATGGACTTTCCAAATTGGACCTTTACCATCTTGTGAAAATCCATGAGGCATCTACTTGCATCATTTTTATGTTTAATTAGAAACACCCACACAGCTCTACTAAAATCATCAACTATTGTAAGAAAGTAATTTGCTTTTGTATATGAGGGTATTCGATACCCACCCCAAATGTCACAATGAACAAGATCAAAATTTGAAGTCGTTTTATTGATGCTAATGGGAAAAGGTGTCCTGGCTAATTTTGCCTTTGCACAAGAATCACAAACTATACTACTAGAAACAACTGGACTGCTTTTAATAAAATCAATCTTTGAGAGCTTTCCCTTCGAAGCATGACCCAACCTTTTGTGCCAGATGTCACTAAACGTCACTATTGCTTTTCTTTCCTTGACCATGCTCATACGGTACAACCCCCCTTCACGTTTACCCGCTCCAATCAAGTTCTTCATACGGAGTCCCTGCATGACACAAAAATTGGGAAAAAAGGTTACAGCACACTGTAGATCGTTAGTTATTCGACTCACCGAAAGGAGGTTGCATTTAAAATCTGGTACACACAAGACTCCATCGAGCTTGACTTCTTCTGTGAGAGTACAATTTCCTTTTCCTCTAACAGGAACGGACTCACCATTAGGTATGGTAACAGGTTTCTCAAAAGGAGTAATTTATTTATTTTCAAGTATATCAGAAAGATGTGTTATGTGTTCAGCGCATCCGGAGTCAATAATCCAGTCATCATTACCTCCTTTACCTGCCA
Organism: Lactuca saligna; assembly: GCF_052625555.1. NCBI lineage: Eukaryota > Viridiplantae > Streptophyta > Magnoliopsida > Asterales > Asteraceae > Lactuca > Lactuca saligna. The sequence continues at coordinate 36,989,228 of NC_136424.1, forward strand.
CGTTTGCCTTCGGTTCTACCGACTCGTTGCTGCTGGAGAAGTGCTTCACGAACAACTGATACTGTTCATTGGTTAATTCCGGTATGGGACTGCTCTTCGTCTCCGTGCAAGCAGCCCTTGGCTTGGCTTTCTCCCCTTTCTTTCCTGGCCACCACTCAGGGTAACCGATAAGTTTGAAACATCCGTCTCGTTTGTGCCCGTTTCTACCACAGAATGTGCATTGTTCATCTTCCTTCTTTTCTTTGTTCTCCTTGAAGCTTTTCTGAAAGTTTCTTTCCTTTGGAGGATTGAAGTTAGTGCTCTTTCCTTGGAACGCTTTGAAGGCAGCAGGTTCGGTTGGTGCTCTCTTATCATTGGAAATAGTTCTTTGTCTTTCATCTTCTGCAACCAGGTGGTAGACAGTGACCAAGGATGGTGTGGGCTTTGTTGCAAGGATCTGTGTTTTGATGACTGCAAAATCCGCATCGCATCCCATGAGAAACTGATACAACCGTTCTTTCTCCTGGAACTCGCTTATCTCTTTTCCAATATTGCATGTGCACTTGTCACAAGAGCACTTGGGGAAAGGCAGAATCGACGAAACTTCATCCCAAAGAGTACAAAGACTCGTATAATAAGTGGAAACAGAGGTCCCATCTTGTCTTGTTGAAGCAATTTTCTGTTTGAGTTCATAAGCCCTAGGAGAACTCTCTTTGCCAAATCGTTCACGCATATCTTCCCATATCTGAGACGCTGTGTTAGCGTATTTAACGCTGTCTCGGATATTCTTTTCCATGGCTGCTGTGAGCCATCCCTTCACCATGGCATCACACCTCATCCATAACATGTAATCCTTTGCTCCCTTTAATGGCTTCTCAATAGTCCCATCAACGAATTCGAATTTATTCTTGGCAAAGAGGAAATTTTCCATCTCCTGCGACTAGTCTGCATAATTGGAATCTGTGAGTACCTCATTAACGTGGATCTGTTTGGGAACATCAGATGGGTGAAGGTAGAATGGAGAATTGTGATCAATGGAGGAGCTGGAGCTTTCTCCGCTTTTGTCTTTTGGATCGGATCCTATCATCCTAGAAGAAGAGGAACAGGATTATTTAGGGTTTTGAGTTCGCTTTGATACCATGTAGAATACGATGGAAATCAGATCTATTTCATTAATCAGCCAAATGGGCTTAAATAGGTACAAGAAGTAACAAAACTATCGAAAAGAAAGGGACGATAATAACTAATAATTACACAGGATAAACATTCAAGAAATATAATATTCTATATAAGATGATATCTCGATAAATCAACTAAGAAATTTGAATTCCATTTATATTAGATAGGCAAAAAATTAGGAGTCCTAATTTCTAATTTTTCGGCTTATCAGAAATGTATATGAAGTTGATTGTGCAAACGAACTCAAACGATGCGTAACGTTTTCCTTTGTTGTTCAATATCTATCTCATCCATTTTGTATATCTCCTTAACCTAGGGTTTTTAGTTTCATTTTTTATCCTTCCACTCGCTTCCTCCTTCCTTGCATCTACATCTTGCCTCCTATACGATTCGTTACCTGTTGCTTAAACAACATCCAGTCAATTGGTTTTAGGGTTCATAAAAAAATTGGAACCACTTCTCGTTTGTAAGTGTATGTGTGTGTGTGTCGATTTCGTGGATATGGAACAAGCCATCACTATGACACTGTAAACTCCATGTGTTCTTCCTCTGTTTCTCATAAAACTTTAATTTGATTTCCCTTAGTCCTTTTTATTTTATTCTTGAATATCAGGAGTTTAGCTATGGCATTCCATTAGGAGATCGTTCAAACTTATCCTCCCCCCCCCCCCCCCCCTCCCCCCATGGAATTGGAGCTGTTAAACCATAACTTATATGTGGAATTAAAGATTATTTTCTACCACAATCGGTACACTTTTTTTAATTATATTATTTTTATCTTCACATGATGGTTTATGGGTTTTTTTATTTTTAAATTGAATTTCTTTATGATATTTTATAATTGGCATAATAAAGATTGGAGTATGTGAAAGAAGCCTAGCATACTTTGTACACCAGGTGCTCGATGTAATGCTACCCACTAATTTTCTATATTTTTATTGCTCATTATAGATCTATAAGTGATCTATAGCAAACAACTATCAACTTTGATTTCTACTTGACACTTACACTATATCTAAAATTTTAAACAAGGATGTCAGGTATACATAAATATGTTATTTATTCGATGTATATTGGTTTTCTTTCATTATTTCTACGAACTCATTTGAATTTTAATCTAATTTCACAACATGAGATTTAAGCCTGAACATCCACTACTTGTATCACTAAATAAAGATTATGCTAATACCATTTGTTCCACTACAAGCCTGGTAATATAAAACAAGTTGAGAGTTAATTTTTCATTAGCATTTTACATTACTTTTGTGTATTTAGTAATCTGCAAAATCCTTACAACCTAATGCTTTTTGTTCAAAACCAAAAGACAAGCATATTTATCTCATTAAACATGATGCATGTGAAACAAGAACGAGTTTCTTGGTGAACATGTATTTTGATCCAAAACTCACAATAAGAACCTTCATTTTCAAATGGCTAAGAATGTTTAGCTTGCTGGTTAATCATTAGAAAAAAAAAAGTATTGTATCCGAGTGATAATTATTTAATTAACAAGATGAATTAGTTAAACTATCAACAATTAAATCGTTTATGTTTTTTGTTATCTATTTTATTTTAATTTTTGCACATGACTTGGTTTTAAATATTATTTAATTATAATTATTTTAAACATATCGATCGTGGTTTCTACGAGTTATAACCTAGTATGAGTATATTGGAAATCACTTTCCTTCTCGAGCTCTGTCTGATTGTACACATCAGATCTTACTTTCTTTTTATAAAAATCTTTTCTTAAAAGGATTTATAATTTTTTTTCTCAACCCTAAGTTTGAGTTCGCAAAATACGTTTGTGATAATCCAAATCCCGCAAACCAATGCTTGGATACCAACTTATAATGTTCCAAATTTTCAACAAGATTTAAAAATATTGAAGTATGGTTTAAACAACTAAAAATAAAGTCTCAAAACAAAACATAGATGCGAGTACATCCACACCACACCTTTTTTCCTTCTCACCAAAACAACGTGAAAAGCATTTAAACATTAGGAGTAATCACAAAGCTAAAAGAGTTCCCTAGTAGACCATATATTCCATCACACATATAATGCATACCAACCGTAAGCGTACAACAAACACCTTAGTGGAGTTGTAAGCACTCAACCATCATTACATATGACTCGTAGTCACCGAGCCATCATTCCATTTGGGCATGTAGGCTCACTTCCAAAATCTCAGTAGGCATGTAGCTACATAACCATTATCCCATTTGATATATAGGCTCCCAATCATCATTGCCTTCAGGCCTGTAGACTCGTGGCCTATCACGGTTCCATCATCATCTCTTAGAACCTACCAATTAACATAACAAATGACTAGTCTAGTCTAATCACACGTCTGTACAATAACATTACACAAACATCCTAACACACAAAAGATATATAATGTTATCTAGACTCCTAAATAGAACCAACTAGCACCAACCACCCAAATTCATCATTATAAACATCACGACAATAAATGTTATATAGAAATCAAACCTTAACTCGATGTCCATGATATTTTGACCAAAAGTCACGAAACCCATCAAAAAGTAAACAATCAACACATCACGACCATCTCACAACCACTTCGCGACCACCAAAATAGTCATGAAATAGTACTCTTTTGTGACAACCCGATATTTCGACTCTATGTAATGACCTAAAAAGTCAAGTATTGTAGCTACTTTTGAAATAATGAAATTAACTTTGAAAATAAAATGTGAAAAAGTCTATATAGGAATGACTATTATGCTAGATAATGTGTCAAGGTTTATAGAAATACTAAGAACACTAAAATCCGAGTTATAATGAAGAAGTTATGACCATTCTAAGATTTCCGACAAAACCGGCAACACCGATTAAACGAAAAACGCAAAGTTTCAATGCAATAGTTTTTAGCCTTAAGTATCTAAATGAAAGTTCCAGATAACATTAAACCATGAGCATACATAAAAAGAACGTCCAAATCTGACTGCTTATGAGGAAGTTATGATTTTTCCAAGATTCGGGTATAACAGTAGACAACTAAAAACTTGAAATAGTGCTCGAGAGACTTTTGACCAAAACAACCTAAATGAGAATCGAAGGTCTCAACATTAGTAGCGCAACGGCGAAAAGTCTGACGAAAACGGACATCGGATGAAGAAGTTATAGAGTTTTAACGGATTTTTCGTGTCCCGGCCCGTTAAAAATAAATAATAAAAAATCAAGTCAAAATTTGCCGATGAAGTATAAACGAGAGTTGTAGATCATATCTTCAGCTACGTGTGCATATAAAGAACGTCGAAAACGGAGCTCGCACACGAAAGTTATGGATTTTGCAAGTTCGGGGTCCAAAATCCGAGGTTGTCAGGCTTGCCATGACGTGGCACAGACTTGCCGCAACCCAGCAAGTGACTGAGGGCATCCAATCAATGGAAGAGGATAGAATTGCTCCCCACGACGTGGCACACCCTTTTCCACGACGTGGCACTCAAAAAACACCCCTTATAAATAGAACTCTTGGGGTGCCGGGTTTAGGTGCTCCATTCTTCCATCTCTCGTGCTGAAACTCTGCGGTTAAGCTCCCGAAGCCCCAGTCTTCACACTCAAGTTCCGAAGGAAGGATTCTACGCTCCCAAGACTCCCGAGATTCCCGAGAATCCCGAGAAAATCGACTTTCACAAGCCGAAGTTCTGCTCGATTTTCATCTCGCTTTCTCCGATCTTTCAAGTGAGTTCATACCCCTTAATCATTGTTTTAAATGATTTTAAATACTTTAATGGGGGGGGGGGGGGGATACAAGTAGAAAACAACATGTAATTAAATCAATCATATGTATTTATAATTGTGTTTTCATTCAGTGGATTTCACATACTACAAAATGTGATGCATGAAATGGTTTCCTATCTTAAAAATACTTTGTTATCAAATGTATTACTTTTGAAATGTTTATTTAAAATGACATCAATTCACTCTTTATTATTGTTCAAAACTCTTGGATGTCTTACAAAATCATTTTTACATTCTAGAATAAAACTATACTTATACACATATGTTCTTATATATGTATTGAGGTTATAGTTTTCATCCTTCATTTAGTTTCCCACACTCTTGGGTAACAAGGGTGTATTAACCAACTTGAACAACCAGTTACCTTCCATTTAATTATCACAGGGATATTTAGAAGATACAAAACATTATTCCTATTCCTATTACAAGGAATCACACAAGAGTAAGTTCATTCATGAGTCTATACCAGTACATTACATGATACATGAGTACGTTTACATATGCTTACATGATACATGAGTATGTTACATATGCTTACATATTACATGAATACCTTACATCAATACCTTACATGAATACTTGTATCGTGATTCACGAGGATGATTTATTAGTACCTTCTGTGTAAATTATCCTGCTTATCCCAGTTCAACGGGATATCTAGACGGGACTAACCATTCCGAATTAGGGATGTCAACGGGACCAAACAGGAGCGGGAATAGCTGCCCCCACTCCCGCCCCCAAAATCAATTGTTGCCCCCGCTCCCGGTCCCGCCCCCGGCACCCCCGTTTACATAGCCCCCGGTCCCGCCCCCGTTCCCCCGGTTCCCCCGCTTAAAATTCGTTTTTTTTGCTAAACGACTACTTTGTGTTAGGCTAAAAAGCTTGTTTTTAATAACTTTAAAAGTTTAAAACATAATCTTTTAGAAACTAAACAAATAAAAATTCAACATTACGAATTCAATATTACAAAACGACAATTCCATCAATCTTAAAAATATAAAATATGACAAATCCAATATTACAAATATAAAATACTTACATATCCAAAAATATATGATTAATTCACTACCTCTTCAATATCTATTAATTGAAAACGGGAAAGTGAAACCTAACCTACACTTAAAATTAGAAAATCTATTTTGTATATGTATTTTATATTAAATATATATTTTTTACATAAATGTACAACCGGGGCCCCACGGGAGTACGGGACGGGAATACCAACTCCCGCTCCCGGTCCCGAAAATAAGCGGGGTTTAATTTTGCCCCCGCTCCCGCTCCCGCTCCCGGTTTTTTTAAAAATTTAGTCCCATACGGGATCGGGATCCCACGGGAGCGGGGTTCCACGGGGGTTTTTGACATCCCTATTCCGAATCCCAGCTGATTAGCACCAGTGGTTGATGAATATCTACGGATGCCTACGGTTACTACTTATATTAGGAGTCAATTACGGGCCTAACCAGTCCTCGAGCCTACTGTTTGCTACAGAGGTTGATGAACATCTACGGATGCCTACGGTTAATACTTATATTAGGATTCATTTACGGAACTAACCCTTCCTCCACCCTGCTGCTGCTACAGAGGACAATTGGACAATCTTCAGATGTTCATTAGGTTATACATTTCCCTTTACGCGATGGCGTGTTAGCCCTAGTACCTCGGGACAACACTTACATTAGTACATTTTCCTATTTACTTTATTTTGTGATATATTCACATAAACGAAGCGTTAGAATAAGTACTCTTAGTACTAGTCAATGGAAAGGAAAAACTATCATTTTACTTACAAAACATTTGGGTCTTGGTAGAAGACTACATCTCATACTAATAGGAAATAGGGGATTTTCTAGGGTTTTCATACTTATATCAAAATCTTCATTTAAAGATTTACATGGAATTCATAACAGCTTTTCAAAACAAGGAAATGACACTTAAATACTTATGAATTCACCAGCTTTAAGGTAATACTCACTTTCAAAATAACTCATATTCTCAGGTCATCAGTAGACAGGTACGGTGGCCAGGTTTTAAGAAGACGGAGCACATACAAGACTCGTCTTTTATTTTGAATTGTATATTTTGGTGTCTTATTACAATGAAAGAACACATATGTATTAAAACTTTACTTTTAATGCAATGGATGATGTTGTTGCTTGTTTACTACTTTACACTGTTGTGATACTGTACATGATGTCCTCCACCCCAGAACGTTTCCGCCATTCTTCGTTTTGGGGTGTGACAGATTGATATCAGAGCTTTGTTTATAGTGAATATAGTATATCAACCCATAAAAGATATACTAACTATAAATACATTGGGATTAAAAACACTCTGTCTAAGATTTATACTTTTAAATAATAAAATATTTAAGTAAGTATACGTGCCTGCATTCATACTAAAATCAGTGTCGCAATGACAAGAACAAAAGTATTACGATTGTTGAATATCACAAGTAAGCCTCGGGATATATGGTCAGTATTAGGAATGGCATAGCCTTATCAACTATGCTGGTCCAAAGGAGTGATTAGCATATGCCCAAGAATGGTTGTGATGTGGCAACAAGTCTAAAAACTTACCAACACAACCATAAAGAAATACCATAGGGGTATTTGGTCTTACTGTAATTATCTTAGTTAGTTCGCCTATTTAGCTATTTCTTATATCATTTTTCTCGCGTAGATTAAAATGGTTGGGTTTCAACATGGCGATCTGTACTTCCCAAACCAAGGCAATGCTGGATGGCTAGTGGCAGCACCAGAAGGTGATCACCAAATCCCTTTAGATGATCACCATGCTGAGGGTTTTTCCGATATTTCTGACTTAGAGCCTGAAGTCAACAACATACCCCTAGCTGCTCAAAACCTAAACCTGAACCCCCGTCCCGCATTTCAAGGACCCACACCTCTGTGGGCCACGAACTTGAATACATGGAGCCAGGAACAAGGTCAACCCATTCCTTACAATGGAGACCGAAGTTTCTACAACCTCACTGAAGGAGGTTCTGCTGACAGAGTCCTACCAATCATGGTTCGTAGGATTTCTCGAAACACAATAATGGCTCAAGCAACTATCAACCAAGTCATGGAGGTTGACGCCAACTCTGGCGTTAACACTGTCTGCATTCGCCAACTAGAGTCTACTCATGAAAGAACTCTAGTCCGTAGTATATCTCTGCAGAGGGAACTTACTGAAACTCGAGCTGAAGTTAGGGAACTTCGAGCTCAGCAAGCAAGAGCTGATAGGCGTATGAGGGACATGGAACGTCTACTATCAGGATCAAGGACTCATGTTAGCAGTTCTCGTCGCCAATAGAATCTCGTCGACTCATCTTTTGGATATAACCTAGTTTATCAAAAAAAAAAAAACTTTGGTCTAATTTCCTATCTTTGTAAATCTTAGACGTGTTAGGTCTTGATCTAGTCATAGTTCTGTCAAAAATTTTCCTATCTTGGTTGATGTAAGGCCTACTTGTAGACAATTTTCCTGAACTTGTTACATCTGTAATCCCAATATTATCGACAGGTATCTAACCATATGGAAATTATTATCCAAATGTTGTCATCTTCATTTAGTCATACTATTCATTTTTTTTGTTGGACTATGGGGAGTTAGTCCATGAGACACATTCATTATTCATTTATTCTTATCCATATCGTCATATTTTAAGATAGTTAAAGATGTCGCCATGCAGGAATCCCAGGCATAACCCTAACAACGAAACACCGATACCACCACCTCAACCTCCTCAACCACCTTTTCCTTTCGATGCCACTATTTTCCAGGCAGCCTTCACAACAACTGTAGCAACTGTTGTGTCAGTCATCAATACTCCTGTCCCTAGTGGATCGGGAACAGCTGCACTTCCCTCAAACCAAGGAAAAAGCCATGGACACCCTTGCGAATGCACCTACAATGACTTCACGAACGCCAAACCCCGCAGCTTCAATGGAACTGAGGGTGTTATGGTGTTGAGACAATGGATCGAAAAGATGGAATCTGTCTTTGAAATTTGCGTTTGCCAGGAGGGAAACAAGGTCAAGTTTGCAGCTTGTACCTTCTCTAACAGAGCACTAACATGGTGGAACGACCATGTTAAATATCTGACTCTGGTGGTGGCATATTCCATCAGCTGGGAACACTTGAAGGACATGATAATGAGAGAGTACTGTCCTCGGGAAGAAATAAAAAAACTCGAGCAGGAACTCTGGAGCTTGCAAATGGTTGGATCCGACATAGGAACTTACACGAATAGGTTCTGTGATCTGGCAATCCTATGCCCTGATATGGTTGCTCTCGAAAGCAAGAAGATAGAAAGATATATCTGGGGACTGTCTCCCTAGATCTAGTCAAGTATGTTAGCTTCCAAGCCTGTCACTTTTGATAGTGCCAAGGAGCTGGCACAATCTCTCATAGATCACAGGAAACCTCAAAACCGAACAATCCCTACATCCGTACCACCAAAGTCCAACCCCGACAACAACAAGAAGGGGTGGAACAAGAGGAAAAGAGGGGCTTCACAAGAATCATCCAAGAGACAATAACTCGTGGCAATCAATGCCGCCACGGTAACTCCTGTTGTCCCTGCGAACCCCTTATCAGCAAAAACTTATGCTGGAACTCTCCCGAAGTGCACCAAGTGCAGCTTCCACCACCACGGACCTTGCCAGGAGATGCAGTGCTCTAACTGCAACATGAAGGGGCATACAGTCGGTTTCTGCAAGACTCCAACAGCTCAGGCCGCCCAGGTTCCTAACGCCGGTATGGGCCAAGCTTGCTATGGTTGTGGCGAAGTGGGCCACTACAAGAGGAACTGCCCTAAAGCGGGGATGGCTGGAGGAGTAGGAAGAGTTATGGACCTGGGCCACGAGGAAGCGGTATCTAATCCTACGATAGTTACTGGTACGTTTCTCCTCGATAAGTCATATGCTTGCATACTTTTCGACAGTGGAGCAGAGAAAAGTTTCGTAAGTAACAAGTTTGCGCACCTGCTTAAACAAAAACCATGTGCATTAGATAACACATTCATGGTGGAAATGGCTAACGGGAAAACAGAGAGTACTAACTGCATTTACGTAGGTTGTACCTTAAATTTAGATGGCCATACTTTTAAGATAAACCTCATGCCGGTCCCAATTAAATGTTTCGACGTTATCGTCGGCATGGATTGGTTGAGTCTTCTTCGCGTCGACATCATGTGCTTTGAAAAAGCAGTTCGTCTTAACCTTCCTAACAACGAAACATTAGTTATCTACAACGAAAAACCTAGTACGAGTCTTCGCATCATTTCGTGCATTCAAGCCCAGAAGTGCTTGCGAAAGGAATATCATGCATTCCTTGCACACGTAGTCGATACGAGTCAAGAGTTGAAAGACATTCAGAAAATCCCCGAAGTACGCGACTTTCCCGACATTTTCCCAGAAGAACTTCCTGGTTTACCACCACAATGCCAAGTGGAATTCAGAATCGACTTAGTGCCAGGAGCTACTCTAGTAGCCAAATCTCCTTATCGTCTGGCACCGGCCGAGATGCATGAACTTTTCAGTCAACTTAATGAACTTCTCAAGAAGGGATTCATTAGGCCAAACTTCTCACCATGGGCAGCACCAGTATTGTTTGTCAAGAAGAAATATGGATCATTTCGTATGTGCATCCACTACAGAGAACTCATTAAGCTTACCATTAAAAATCGTTATCCTTTGCCCCGTATTGATGATTTATTTGATCAACTTCAGGGAGCCAACTACTTCTCAAAGATAGATCTACGATCCGAATATCACCAGCTACGAGTGTTAGAGGAGGATGTTCCCAAGACAGTCTTCCGAACTCGTTATGGACACTACAAGTTTGTAGTGATGCCGTTCGGATTAACTAACGCACCCTCAATATTCATGGATCTGATAAATAAGGTGTGTCGTCCTTACTTGGATCAGTTCGTCATCGTCTTCATTGGTGACATACTCTTCTACTCTCGAAGTAAGGAGGAACATAGTCAACATCTCCGTAGAATCTTAGAAACATTGCGAGCGGAGAAGCTCTATGCGAAGTTCTCCAAGTGCGAATTTTGGATTCGACGAGTCGAATTTTTGGGCCATGTTGTTAGCGAAGAAGGAATACACGTGGAACCTTCCAAAATCAAGGCCATTGAGAACTGGTCAGCACCGAAGACACCTACAGAAATTCATCAATTTCTAGGTCTCGCTAGCTACTATCGCAGGTTCATTCAAAACTTCTCCAGCATAGCGAAACCTCTTACCACCCTGACCCAGAAAGGTGTGGCCTTTGACTGGGAGGAAAAACAAGAAAGAGCGTTCCAAACGCTCAAACGAGCCTTGTGCACCGCACCAATACTATCCCTTCCTGAAGGAATAGAAGACTTCGTAGTCTATTGTGATGCATCAAATCAAGGACTCAGATGTGTTCTGATGCAGCGAGGTAAAGTCATAGCCTATGCCTTGAGACAGCTGAAGACACATGAGGTTAACTACACCACTCATGATCTCAACTAGGAGCAGTTGTGTTTGCTCTGAAGATTTGGAGACACTACCTGTATGGTACAAAAAGCACGATCATTACAGACCACAAGAGTCTACAACACATTTTCGACCAGAAAGAACTCAACATGAGATAACGACGGTGGGTTGAGCTACTCAGTGACTACGAGTGCGAAATTCGTTATCATCCGGGTAAAGCCAATATAGTAGCTGATGCCCTAAGTCAGAAAGAATATGCTTGTCATAGAGTCAAATCTTTGACCCTAACTATCCCTTCACATTTGTCCATGCAAATTAAGGAGTCTCAGCTCGACACTTTGAAACCTGAAAATGTGGCAGGTGAATCCCTTAGAGGGATGGATAAGAACTTGGAAGTCAAGGGTGGCAGAGCCTTATATCTCATGGATCGGATCTGGACACCAAAACACGACGGCTTCAGAAACTTGGTCATGACCGAAGCTCACAACACTCGTTATTCTGTCCACCCAGGTTCAGATAAGATGTATTTGGATCTTAAAAAGTTATACTAGTGGCCTAACAAGAAAACATATATTGCTACCTTCGTGAGTAAATGCCTTACTTGCGCAAAGGTCAAGGTCGAATACCAGAAACCCTCCGGCCTTCTACGGCAACCGGAGATACCATAATGGAAGTGGGAGCGGATCAATATGGACTTCATAACCAAGTTTCCTAAGACAACAGGTGGACTTGATTCCATATGGGTCATCGTCGATAGACTGACCAAGTCTGCACACTTCCTGCCGATCAAAGAAACAAACAAGATGGAGAAACTTACAAGAACTTACATTAGGGAAATTGTAAGACTGCACGATGTTCCTTTATCTATCATCTCAGACAGAGATAGTAGATTCACTTCGAGGTTCTAGCAGTCGTTACAAAGTTCCCTAGGAACTAGGCTGGACATGAGTACGACCTACCATCCACAGATCGACGAGCAAAGTGAGAGAACTATCCAGACCTTAGAAGATATGTTGCGTGCCTGTGTGATTAACTTTGGAAAATCTTGGGATACCCATTTACCCCTCGTCAATTTTTCCTACAACAATAACTATCACACGAGCATAAAGGCAGCTCCATTCGAGGCCCTCTATACCCGAAAGTGCAGATTCCGTCGGTGCTGGGCTAAGGTGGGTGATACTCAGTTAGCTAAGGGGCGAGTTCCCGAGAGCACTCTCACGGGTCTAGAGATCATTCGGGAAACGAAAGAGAAGATCGTTCAAATTCGTGAACGATTGAAAGCCTCTAGAGACCGACAGAAAAGCTACGCTGACAGGCGAAGGAAACCGTTGGAATTCCAGGTGGGCGACTGAGTTCTACTGAAGGTCTCACCCTGGAAGGGCTAGATACGCTTTGGAAAGTGTGGGAAGCTCAATCCAAGATACATAGGGCCTTTCGAGATTCTCACGAGAATTGGCCCTGTATCTTACAAACTCAATCTACCACGCGAACTCAGTAACGTACATCCAACATTCCACGTATCGAACTTGAAAAAGTGTCTGTCCGATCAGACTCTTGTTATCCCACTCGACGAGATTGAGATCAACGAGACCCTCAACTTCGTGGAAGAACCGGTAGAAATCATGGACCGAGAGGTCAAACAAACAAAACAAAGTCGCATACCCATCGTGAAAGTCCATTGGAACGCCAAACGAGGACCTGAATTCACATGGGAACACGAAGATCAGATGAAACAAAAGTACCCACATCTTTTTCTCTGATTCACAAGTATCTTTCTTACATTAAATTTCGGGACGAAATTCCCTCTAACGGGGGGATGATGTGACAACCCGATATTTTGACTCTATGTAATGACCTAAAAAGTCAAGTATTGTAGCTACTTTTGAAATAACGAAATTAACTTCAAAAATAAAATGTGCAAAAGCTTCTATAGGAATGACTGTTATGCTAGATAATGTGTCAAGGTTTATACAAATACTAAGAGCACTAAAATCCAAGTTATAACAAAGAAGTTATGACCATTCTAAGATTTCCGACAAAACCGGTAACACTGATTAAACGAAAAACACGAAGTTTCAATACAATAGTTTTTACGCTTAAGTATCTATATGAAAGTTGTAGATAACATTAAACTTTGAGCGTACATAAAAAGAACGTCCAAATCTGACTTAGTATGAGGAAGTTATGATTTTTCCAAGATTCGAGTATAGCAGTAGACAGCTAAAAACTCGAAATAGAGCTCGAGAGACTTTTGACCAAAACAACCTAAATGATAATCGAAGGACTCAACATTATTAGCACAACGGCGAAAAGTCTGACAAAAACGGACATCGGATGAAGTAGTTATAGATTTTTAACGGAGTTTTCGTGTCCCGACCCGTTAAAAATAAATAATAAAAAATAAAGTCAAAATTTTCTGAAAAAGTCTAAACGAGAGTTGTAGATCATATCTTCATCTACGTGTGCATATAAAGAACGTCGAAAATGGAGCTCGTACACGAAAGTGATGGATTTTACAAGTTTGGTGTCCAAAATCCGAGACTGTCAGGCTTGCCACAACGTGGCACAGTCTTGTCGCGACCCGACAAGTGACTGAGGGCGTCCAATCAATGGAGGAGGATAGAATTGCTCCTCACGATGTGGCACACCCTTTGCCACGACGTTGCACTGAAAAATCCCCCGATAAATAGAACTCTTGGGGGGCTGGGTTTAGGTGCTCCATTCTTCCATCTCTCGTGTCGAAACTCTGCGGTTAAGCTCCCGAAGCCCTCCCGAAGCCCCAGTTTTCACACTCAAGTTCCAAAGGAAGGATTCTACGATCCCGAGACTCCCGAGATTCCCGAGAATCCTGAGAAAATCGACTTTCACAAGCCGAAGTTCTGCTCGATTGTCATCTCGCTTTCTCTGATCTTTCAAGTGAGTTCATACCCCTTAATCAATGTTTAAATGATTTTTAATGCTTTAATGGGGGGGGGGGAATATAAGTAGAAAACAACATGTTATTAAATCAATCATATGTATTTATAACTGTGTTTTCATTCAGCGGATTTCACATAATACAAAATGTGATGCATGAAATGGTTTCCTATCCTAAAAATACTTTGTTATCAAATGTATTACTTTTGAAACGTTTATTTAAAATGACATCAATTCACTCTTTATTATTTTTCAAAACTCTTGGATATCTTTCAAAAACCATTTTTACATTCTCGAATAAAACTATACTTATACACGTATGTTCTTATATATGTATTGAGGTTGTAGTTTTCATCCTTCATTTAGTTTCTCACACTCTTGGGTAACAAGGGTGTATTAACCAAATTGAACAACCAATTACCTTCCAATTAATTATCACAGGGATTGTTAGAAGATACAAAACATATTCCTATACAAGGAATCACACAAGAGTCAGTTCATTCATGAGTCTATACCAGTACATTACATGATATTTGAGTACATTTACATATGCTTACATGATACATGAGTACATTACATATGCTTAAATGATACATGAATACCTTACATCAATACCTTACATGAATACTTGTATCGTGATTCACGAGGATGATTTATTAGTACCTTCTGTGTAAATTATCCTGCTTATCCCAGTTCAACGGGATATCTAGACGGGACTTACCATTCCGAATCCCAGCTGATTAGCACCATTGGTTGATGAACATCTACGGATGCCTACAGTTACTACTTATATTAGGAGTCAATTACGGGCCTAACTAGTCCTCTAGCCTACTGTTCGCTACAGAGGTTGATGAACATCTATGGATGCCTACGGTTAATACTTATATTATGATTCGTTTACGGGACTAACCCTTCCTCCACCCTGCTGCTGCTACAGAGGACAATTGGACAATATTCGGATGTTCATTAGGTTATACATTTCGCTTTACGCGATGGCGTGTTAGCCCTAGTACCTCGGGATAACACTTACATTAGTACATTTTCCTATTTACTTTATTTTGTGATATATTCACATAAACGAAGACTTAGACTAAGTACTCTAAGTACTAGTCAATGGAAAGGAAAAACTATCATTTTACTAACAAAACATTTGGGTCTTGGCAGAAGACTACATCTCATACTAATAGGAAATAAGGGATTTTCTAGGGCTTTCATACTTATATCAAAATCTTCATTTAAAGATTTACATGGCATTCATAACAACTTTTCAAAACAAGGCAATGACACTTAAATACTTATGAATTCACTAGCTTTAAGCTAATACTCGCTTTCAAAATAACTTGTATTCTCAGGTCATCAGTAGACAGGTACGGTGGCCAGGTTTTGAGAAGACGGAGCACATACAAGACTCGTCTTTTATTTTGAATTGTATATTTTGGTGTCTTATTACAATGAAAGAACACATATGTATTAAAACTTTACTTTTAATGCAATGGATGATGTTGTTGCTTGTTTACTACTTTACACGGTTGTGATATTGTACATGACGTCCTCCACCCCGGAACGTTTCCGCCATTATTGGTTTTGGGGTGTGACATTTTTTCACGTCACGGCGATGGGTTGGTTGTGTTAGGTACTTGGGAAGAATAACCACTTCTATTAAGTGCTTTATCAGTTAATTCATAGGCTATAACTTTCTAGAGACCATCTTGGGTGATGTCTAATGGATAAATATCCAAACTTTACCAACATGCATGCCTCTAACTTGTTAAACACTAAAACTAGATAAAAATGCCAAAAGGCTAAGGCCTCATTATATGGTTGAAAGAGAGCTTAACATGCACTTTTACACCTCATTAAGTCCAAAACAGTCATTCAAACAACTCACAAACTTGGAGTTTTCCAAATTCCAAAGAAAAAGGGTCCAACCGTGTAACATCATGATTTTTCACCTAAAATTTTATTTTTATTTTAAACCATCTTAACCAGAGTATGTTAGCATAATTCTTATTTTAGTTATTAAAAAAATCACTAACGTTACTTTATTAACACAAACAATCTCCATCAAAGTTAAAGTTCATAAAACCAACACAAAAACAATTTTTAAAACCAATGTTAATGAAAACTCAATGATATGTCAAAAGTGGTATCATCACTAAGGGTGTGTTCGACTTAAGTTTTTAAAGGCCAAAAGTCATTTTCGGAAAAGTTGCAAAAAGTCAGGTTTTCCTGACTTTTCCAAAAAATTGATTATTCTTCTATTCAAAATCCAAAAGTAGCTTTTAAAAGTCTTTTGCCAAACATCTTTTACCTTTGATCTTTTCCTAAAAGGACTTTTGGCCTTTCAAAAGCTAAGCCAAACACTCCCTAAATGTAACTACCCAAAAGTTCATATCCTCACCGAACCATCAAATCATGATACGAGTACCAAAGAAAGGCAATAACAACAAGAAAAGAAACAAGTGTCAGCATACACTAAGTGAGTCAGTCATAAGTACGTTGTTATGGAACGTATACATTGCAAATGTGTCAAACGAAACATTATATAAATATAAATTTAACATCATTATAAGATAATATTAATATTCTTTTTCATCTTTAATGATTACTATCCTCTAATCACCTTTGCAATTATTCATCATTTTACTTCCTTATTATGGGTGTGTGTGTGTGTGTGTGTATATATATATATATATATATATATATATATATATATATATATATATTTGTTTCTAACCCATGGTAAGTATTCCATTCACTACTAATGTGTCTTTGACCTTTAACTTTGCACCAAGTGAGGCGTAACTCTCAACCGTAACATTGCCCCTAATTTACTATGTTCTCTACTACGACATTACATATACTATTAGGCAGGTTTTCATTAAGGATTGGTACAAGCGGTGTAAATACCATCAACTTATACCTACCATATCTCACGTGAAGTTTGCACCGATGTTCCATCAATTGTCAACACCACACTAGTACCGATAATCCCCAACCATGCTCTGAGTGGTTTTCAATAAAAACCATCTGACGTCCTTTTGGCTTAAGGTCTTATCTTATATGTGTTTTCCAACCTACTACGACATCATATACGGGAATCATACAATGTAGATAGGATACACACCTATATCTTTTGATTTCTACCTATACCCTACTAAGTGTATTCCATTTTTAATTAATATGTTATTATTTCATCATCCAAGGTGTTAGGGATAAAATCCTCAACCCTATTTAGGATCCTAGATCTTCTTAGGATCCCGAACATATCTTAGGATCCTGACCATTATTGTATTTATTTCCTAATATTTCTATCGGATATATTTCTGGTATCTTTCTTGTATGTGCCGAATTAGTCTACATATGAGCCATTATCAATGAAGAAACACTTCAATCAAGTAAAAGACCTAGGAAATACAAAGTTAAACCAATGTGCTCATTTTTCTTCGAGAGCATCCTAAGAATATCAGACTTATTGTTACTTATACTAGACTATAAATACACATGTATTTCGCACACAACACACACCTAGACTCACTACAATACATGTACTCGTATCTTCATCATCTTTATCTATAACAGATCTTTTAATCAATACAAGTTAACAAAGCTGGTGATCATTATCACCTCCTAATGTTTTATGCTAGAGATCCTAGTAAGGATCACGTGCTTTCCTTGTAAATCACTTTTGCAATCTTATTCTAATTTTGAAAAACACTTTACGAATAAATACCATATCCTCTCTTTCAATTTGGTTAATATCCACTTAGTTAATTTTTGACAAAAACAATTTGTACCCATCGTGGGCCATGGTGTTTGTAATACTTGAAAATCATGTCTATACAACAAACGTTTTCTTCTCCTCTATTCTCTCTATTCATCCAATAAATCTTCCACATCCTCCAAGCAAGCTACCTAATCAAAGGAAACTTTTGATGTTCCAAAGAAGAATACTACTTCGGTTACTCTAGTATCACTAGGATCCTAGGATCCTCCTACCTCGATGTCCAATAACAAACTCTTCTCCATCATAAAGACATTGACACAATAGGTGCTCAGCAACATGTAGACAAACTAATGCTACTCACGGAAGAACCGAGGATCCTAAATTTTGACAATGCAGGATCCATAGGGAAACGCCTGGAATATTCAGTTCCAACATTGGTTGCTACCATAACTAGGATAACAATCCCAAACATCCAAACTCCTATGACCCAGGATCTTGTTGAGACCTAAAATACTCCTAATAGCAGATATACTAGTAGCTTCTTTAATAGTAACACATTCAATACGAACTCTATGGATCTTGACGCACGAATAAGTCTAATCATGGCCAAAGAACTCCAAAAACTAATACAAATGATCTAAATCGTACCAGGGGTGGTCAAAACTATACTGAAGGCATCCCCCACTAGTCACAGAATCTCAAGATTTATCCCCTCGATAGCCGATACCGAATTTCCTAAGCGTTTCCACACACCCGACATGAAACCGTATGATGGAACCATCGATTCTAAAGAACATGTCACATAGAGAGATAATGGAGATCATTCCCATTCCCCTACACTTGAAAGAGGCATGTCTATGCAACGGCTTCAGATCAAATCTTACAAGATCTGCCTTAAAATGGCTTCTTAATCTTCGTCCGTATTCTATCATCTCTTTTCCTCATTTAGTTAAGATTTTCAATAATCAGTTTTCTTATAGCAGAATATTTGAAAGGATCACTAAATCTTTATCGGGTGGTTCAGGATCCTAAAGAATCCTTAAGACATTTTGTAAGCAGGTTAGGCAGGGAAGCTCTATATATACCAAACATTGAGACGGCCACTGCCATGGAGGCCTTTAAAATGGGATTGAAGAAGGATTCCCCATTCTACGAAGAGCTTGTGATAACCCCATGAAAACATATGGATGAAGTTAGAAACCATGTTCTAAGGTCCATCATATTGGAAAAAGACAAACAAATACAAAAGAGGGCCAACACACCAAGTTCCTATGACAATACTAACAGGAAGGCTGAGTCCTCAACCTAGAGATCCTATAAGTCAAAATCATGTTCCAAACCCAATGAACACATGGTTAATACCCTCGATGATGATGAAGAAGAAGATAAATTTACTAAAATTACTTATTATTTCTTTTCTATTGATGTTTCAGGTCTAATATTCTCCATGCAGGATATTAGTGACGAAGAAAGACGGTCAAGAAAGGGAGAAAAGTTGAATAGTTGGAAAGACAAATCCAAGTGGTATGCGTATCATGAGGAATTTGGTCACAACACTAAGGACTATATATCCTTCAGGAGGGAGATTAGTTATCTCCTAAGAGAGGTTTATCTCAAAGTGATCATAGGAAGGAAAAAAGAAAGCTGTAAGGAAGAAAAGCAAGACCCTGTAAGATCCTGGAAAATCCAGGATCCCTTGATCGGATGCCAAAGTAGTCAATTTTATGTTCAGAGGATCTAACATATATGGAAATTCTTCTTTTAAAGCTAAAAGGCACGCCAAGGTGTCCAAGTTGGAAAAGGAAGAATGACCATGAAAAACACGTTGATAACAAGCAATAAGAAGATCATCTTTGATGAACAGGATAGAGAAAATATCTAGGATCCACACCATGATGGATTGGTGATTACTCTTTATATCGCTAAAAACTTCATTAGAAGGATCCTGGTAGATGGAGGATCCTTAGTGAACATCATACTTTTAGATGCGCTAACCAGGATGAACTTCCCAGAAGCTGACATAATCAAGAGATCCTCGGTCCTAATAGGATTCAGTGGTGAAGAAAAGCACACCATTGGATAAATCATGTTGTTCATCCACATCGAAAGAGGTAAATTCGATGCAACATTTTTTTTATTGATGCTTTTGTTAGATTATTGTCTAAGTCCATAACTATAATTGGTAAGATTTTACCCGACCCGGTATGGTCCATTTGGGTTGCATGGCATCATGCATTTGGATGGACTATAATGAGAGAAATAAAATTTAAGGTTGCTTAATATATTATAAGTTCTAATATATTGATAAGATTATTCATTTAGTATTGATCAAGAATTAATCTAGGATTAATTAAGTGATCAAAAGAAGACTAATTAAATATATGGGTTGATTGTATAAATCATCCATACTTATATAGTGGGCTAGTGCTCCATGGATTGTCAAGTTGGTCTAAAACCCATAAGATGCTCCATGGATGCTCCATGGTGTATTTGTACCCATGGATCATGGAAATGAAAAACCATGTCAATTAAGGATTACATGGTGTAACACTAACTGTATATGCATCTTATTCTTTACCAAAAATCGGCACTAGTATCATCTAGAGAAGGGCTAGCCGATTTTCATGAAGTCTGGAATTCTCTCAAGTCTTTCCAAGTGCATATGATGTTGTGTGAACCATTTGAGGTGTCACACTTAGGGCAACTAGGCACTCAAGCTTCATGATGATAATCTACATCAAAGAGGTATGTAATTCTAACTTGATATATTCATATGAATCATGTTATTATGCTAGTTAGTATGAATACCTTGGAAAGTTCATATTTGCATGTATAATAGAGAAAACATAGATCCAAGGTATTTAGGGTTGCATGTACACTTAGGAGTGTTAGAATGCTCAAAACCCAGCAGTAGTATCAGAGCCTAGGCTTGTTTTCTTGTTATACTTGCAAAACTACTTAAAAAATCGAAGTTGTTGTTGTCTGGGCATCAGGCTCGGCGAGTCCATCAGGAGACTCAGCGAGTCTATGCCTAAAAAGTGATCAAAACGATCCAACTCGCTGAGTTGGTTCATGCACTCGATGAGTTGGACCCCCAGACAGCATAAATTCGACTTTTTAGCTAGAATTGGACTAGGAACATTACCCTAAGATGTTCTTGAACTTATAAACTTGTTTTTGATGTGGTAATGTTCATGCAAATCCAATTTCAAAGATAATTGCCAATAGATTCATGTTTTGTATTAGTTTAAGGTTTAGACTAATTACATGAAAAAGTTTGATTTGAATTATCTTGTTCTTATGAGTTGCTTAGATTAATAGAAAGGTTGATTGACTGAGTGTCTTTGATCCGTTTTAATCTAAGATTTGAGTGTACAATGTGTTTGTGTAACTTGTCTTCAAGTTACATGAAGAGTCACATTAAAGTCTCTTAAAACTCATAAATATTGGCAAAGGTTACAAAATGAAGAGTCTTGTTTTCATTGAATGCTTTTATGACTCAATAACTTGTCCTCAAGTTATGGAGGTTCAAGAGTCACTTCATTAACTCATTAAAATGTGTAACCTTAGTTAGTTCTATAAGTTACAAATAAAGAAAAGTTATATTCATTTATTACTTTAAAGTCTTCCATAACTTGTCCTCAAGTTATGGAACTTGAAGAGTTTTTGGATTAAAACTACTTTAAACACATAAGTTATGGAATTAATTAGTTTTGAATAGTTTCAAAATTGCCCTCAAGTTTTGGAATTTGAAAAATTTCTCTTATGAATACTTTAATTCCAAGTTAGCCCTTTAGAATTTTAAAAGTTAAAATTCAACCCTTATACTTTATAATATTATAAGTTAATAATATATATATATATATATATATATATATATATATATATATATATATATATATATATATATATATATAAGAGTAAAATTAGTCTTACCGTTAGTAGGCCTCATTCACAAAGCCGGTCTATAAGGGTGGTATAAGGTTACTGCCTATAAAATGGCAGTTTAATGGGTGTCCACTCTCATCCACTGCTTCCCTGACTGGTGGAGGGTCATTAGCCGAACGGGTAGGACAAGGCCTATAATTCTCCCTTCATTAAAAGTATTAATAATAAATACTAAGTAACTAAACCTTTTTATAAATACCTAATCTTAGTTACATAGGAAAAAGTGAATAAGGTTCTAACCCATGAAATTACACTTTGCACTTTGCTTAAGTCGTTAGTGGAGCGTGCGTGGTTAACCGACACACTAACCTGGACATAACAAGGTAGGCAAAGGGTAACTCCATATTTATCATAGTATCCGTGGAGCGTCTGTGGTTAACTGGCACATCGATTAAGGGGTAAATATTAAGGGTACCTAGTATATTTGCATGGTTGCTTCACACCTTGTTTTGTGATCCTCGGCATCCCAGTCAAAAAACCTGAAGGGCACACTCGAGATTGAAACATGCCATTGAAAATTTCAATGAATCTCAAAGATCTAGGAGTTTCAAAACCAATTAAAACCTAATAATACATTTTGTTTATCTTGGTGGAAATTGGTGAATCGTCATTCACCTACCTTCAAATATTTTATAGCTTGGATTACAACATCCCTTTTCTAAGTTATAAAATAGTTTGTTGGGTCCTAGCCTTAATATTTCATATTGGGCGTTATATTAAGGACTTTAAATAAACTATCTTGAATATCTCCCAAAAAGATGTATGGTTTAGACATATATGATCTTCCCAAATCTCTTGAAACAAGCTTTCCTAAATAAAGATGATGACCCATGGATATCATACTTCTTTCACCTCCTCCAATTATTCTCCCTAACCCACAAGTTCCTAAAATGTTTAAGGTCACTCAAGCCCTATTGGAAAGCCAAGGTCTAGGTGTGATCGCATCTTGGAGATGTAGTCACATATTGACAAGCCGGGAGAGTTGGGTGTCAAAGTCTTGAGAAAGTTGGTGGCTCAACTACTTTCTAAGTCACATAGTAAGTTCCTTTGGGACTCCTATGAAACAGACTAAGAGAAGACCCTTAATGATCTTATCTATTTGCTAAGATCAACTTCCTAAAATGTTATGGACATTGACAATGATGACATTGGATATCTATTAAAGCTCTCTATTCCCAATGGAAAGGGATCGGCCATAGTCAAATTGGTTGACCAAATGGTAAAGAGAGAGACTAAGTCTGAGGTAGTCCTATTATCAAGGGTCCATAGGTAACTATTGCCAAAGGAAGAGGCATTGGTTGCGAAGCTGCCAAATTTACCTAAGGATGTTAAAGTCAATAAGGTTGGCTCTACTTCAGGTAAAGTCCATTGTCTAACTCTATTAAGTACATGCTGATTCTGATCGCGATGATGGATTTCAATCGCATGGTTCGGTGATCAGAATTTTGGGCTATTACTTAAGAGTTATGATATTTATATTGCTTAGGAATAGATAACAACAAGGTTTTGCATATGGATTGTAAGGATAAGTTTTTCCGCTAAGTTTTAAAGGTTTTGATTTTATTTATTTTAAGTATCCTTACAATGGAATTTGTGAAAAGTTGTTGCTTATAAGATTCCAATGATAACAATATTGGAAAAATGGATTTGATTCTTTCGGTTGTGGTAATGTCTAATATTACCAAATAAGGAAAGATTCTCATCACCCAAGGTTCAATTGGACCGAAACTTGGAATCATGCAAGTTGTATAGTATGATGAATGAGAACTCTCAGCTTGGAAAATTAAGACTAATTCCTTATGTGAATAAGGAAAGGACTGTAACAGCCCGTCATTTCAAGTCAGTAAAAATCGAGTCATGTAACCTCTTTGAGAAAGGAATTAGAATATCATCGAAAAATGAAGTATTCAAAAACTCTATTTGGAGTACACTATGTGGTAAGTATCGTCTTAAGGTTTCCAAACATATAAATAACACAAAAATCCGAGTTATACCGAAGAAGTTATGACCATTCTAAGTTTTCCGACAAAAACCGACAATACGAAGTTGCGTAAAAACACAAAGTTTCAATAAAACGCTTTCTGACCTTAGGTGTCTAAATGAAAGTCATGGATATCGTTAAACTACAAACATGCATAAAAAGAACGCCCAAATCGAACATCGTATGAATAAGTTATGAGTTTTTAAAGAAATTCCTTAATCACATCATTTTAATAAATAAATAATAAAAATAATTTCGGAATTTGCCAACGGAATCTAAATGAAAGTTGTAGATCGTAGTCTCACCTTCGCGAGGATATAAAGAACGTCAAAAACGGAGTTCGTATAAAGGAGATATGAAATTTTGAAGTTTAATAAATAATTTATATATAATTTTTATTAAAAATTCGGTATTATCCGAAGGGGAGTCAGCCTAGGGCCGTAGTATGCGCCGCGTACCCTCGTACGCCCCGCGTACTCGAGGCCACGGCCTCGGATTGTCCACGTCGCCCCTATGCGAGCTACCCCCTCCCCATCCCGTTCGAAGCGCTGCATCCGAGGATGCGGTCAGCAGTGACGTCCCGTACGCGCCGCGTACGGGAGTACGCCCCGCGTACGCATGCTTCTCAGCCCCTATAAAAGGGATGCGAGGGTTCCCGGGAAAAGGGCTCATTCTCTCTCCATTTTCTAACGTTTTACCTCGTTTTCCGTGCTCGCACTACCCCGAGGCCCTGGTCATTTTGTGCAAGTCCCGAAGGTCGATTTTACTCCCGAGGAATCTCGAGAATCCCGAGGAAAATCCATTTCCCGAGACGAAACTCTGCCCGGTTTTCCATCTTGCTATCTTCAAACTTTCAAGTGAGTTCATACCCCTTTCAAACACACTTTAAATACATTTTAAATGCTTTTATACTCTTTTAGGGGGGCAATACAAGTAAACATACGGTTATTATCGTGTATTT
Source organism: Lactuca saligna (assembly GCF_052625555.1). NCBI lineage: Eukaryota > Viridiplantae > Streptophyta > Magnoliopsida > Asterales > Asteraceae > Lactuca > Lactuca saligna. The sequence goes on from NC_136424.1 coordinate 37,014,160, forward strand.
TATAAAGTTTCACTTCACTTGTTTTATCGAATAAATCACTTGGAATTCATTACTACTATGGTAAACTCTTGTCATACTTTGCGTGCATTAGACTTATACAAAGTATATAATTATTTCAAAGTACCTTTCATTGTTAAGTCGTTTTATACATTCTAAAAACTTATGATCTTGCTTTGTCAAACATTGTGAAAAAGGATAAACTTTGCATACAAAACTATCACTTTAATACAGGCTTAGTTGAGAATCCATGAGACGTGTATATCTTCAAACGTTACTTTTCTTTATTAGAAAGTAATGCTGCAAGTCATGTCTATAACCAGAGTCTTCCGTTCGGAGAACGTGTCAAATGTGTATAGATCTATACGGGAAGTCATGATCCCGCGCCCTGACTGTTAGCTACAGTCCGTCTTTTGGGGTGATAGTTGTCATAACGCTGCGACCACTGAAGAACGTCGTTACAGGCATATTATGTTTAGTATGGTTATAAAAGTCATCGGATATACAATTATTATCGTATTATGTTTTTTTTTTGAACAAGTGGCTATTAAAACTATTCTTCATCTAACAAACGCGATCTTCGTATAGCTTTATTATATAAAACTATGACACAACTTTTAAGAACGTCGTTTTCTTGCGGATTTCGGTCTTAGAGACTGCCAGTCATGTTAGGAAAATAAGGGTTTTTCCTGTATATAAACCAAACAACTAATTGGAAGATAAGGGATTTTCCTGGTGCAATTATTTACAACTTAAGACACGAACATTCATATGCATTCCATACTTTTATAAGAAAATAAGGGTTTTTATGGGAAGACACAACAAATCATATCTCAACCATTAAGGAAAATATGAGATTTTCTAGATCTAATACATTCATTTTTCAACACCACAAGTCATAACTCTTCACACTTGAAACACTGAGTTTTCTGGAAAATATACGCCAATTTTGGAATGGCATCAAAATTTTCTAATCTACTTATGAACTCACCAACTTAATTGTTGACACTTTTTCTTTGAATTAACTTGTATTCTCAGGAAACCGCTAAGCAGGTTTGGGAATCAACTTTTGGGATTAACGCACTGGCGTTAATTACTTCTTTTGAATGATGTTTATGTATTTAACTTTTGAACATGTAATGAATACAATTATGTAAACATTTTGGAAACTTTAATATATATATGGTGGTGTGTACTTTCCTTTCTATGAACTGTTATGATACTGAATATGACGTCCTCCGCCCCCAAACGTTTCCGCCGTTCTGGTTTGGGGGTGTCACAGATTGGTATCAGAGCTTTGTTTATAGGGAATTAAGTATATCAAAACCATTTCTTTTTGGTATACAACTATAAAATCAACTGGGCAAAAGCACTCTGAGAAAAGTCATACTTTTGAAAATTAAATTTATTTAGTTGTAAGGTAAGCACGCACTCATTTTATACTAACAACAGTTTCATAGTAAATAACTTTAGAAGTATTATAAATAAGTTGTGCAGTACAGGTACGCCGTGGGACATGTAATCGGAACTGGGAAGAATATAGCCTAATCAACTATATTTGTCCAAGAGCCGACTAACGTATGCCAAGGAGTGTCTGCAGTGGACAACGATTTTAAAAACTTACTAAAAGCACATCATTACATAATACTATGGGAGTGGTTGTGTTGCCGTCAAACTTAAGGGTAAGTTTCATGTGCTCTAGCTTATAGTAAATTTTTAACCCTATTCTCGTACAGTCTAAATGGCGGGATTCCATCACCCCAATGACCCCTACTACCCCAACCAAGGTAATGGAGGATGGATCGAAGAAGATCCTGAAGAAGACGAAGAGCCTATAGAGTTGGAGGGAGGGGATGACTCTGGCACGGATTCGGAGCCAGAAATTATAAATCCACTAATCCCACAACCTCTCGTCCACGTGAGGAACTTCCTGTGTGGGGAAGTCACCTCCATCATTGGAGCCAACAACAAAGCTTACGCCCTCCCTACGGCATGTGCCGAGACTTCTATGATGTGAGAGCCGGGGGATCAGCCGACCGAGCACTTCCGGTCATGGTTGGCAAACTCGCCAACCAGTGCTATCAATCCGGAGTGCAAGCCAACCGAATCCGAGAGGTCAATGTGTAAGTACAAATCCACACGGCCGATATCAACCGCCTAGAGATGTTGCAGAACGACATCCACATTCGCGCTGAAGCATTTCAAGCACAAGCAAATGCGGCCTTCGCAGAATTGAGAGAACAACAAGCTGCATTTGATAGACGCCTCATGGAGTCGAAGCAGTCCGACACGGAGTCAAGCTCCAAACGCAAAGCGCACCGCAAGTAGTACTTGCCCGAATCTCAAATTTTGTTATAAATTAGGACTTCGGATAAAAGTATTATTTTCTTTAAATTGTTCTGTAATCGGAGGCCTTTAGAAAGGCCAAGAACTTTTGTCTACACCCCGCTGTAACACAACTATATGTTTAATATATATAAGGGTATATCCCTTTTCTTTTTGTTGTTAATCATGCGCAATTCGTTCAATTCATTGGTACATCTATTCAAACTTTACTTTCAAGCTCAAAACATTGTGTCGGTCAAACCCAACTTCTTAGAACTATTAGAAGTTAACTCAATATCATTCAACTCTGAACTGCCAAAACTTAAAAATTTTCCATTTTTCTTTTGGCAGTGCGATGCCTCCTCGTCCAAACCTAAGGCCCAGGCCGGGCACGGCACCACCACCACCTCCACCACCAACTTATGATCCAGCCATGGTCCAGGCTGCTATCACAGCAGCAGTAACTGCAGCCCACTCGCAAATAAACTCCCACGAAAATGGAGGGGCGGGAAGCAGCACGAATCATCCAAATCATGGCACTGGTCATGGCCAAGTAAGAGAATGTACTTACAAGGAGTTCTCTAACGCTAAGCCAAAAACTTTTAATGGAACTGGGGGAGTCATTGCACTAATGCAATGGTTTGAGAAGACCGAAACAGTCTTCGAGATCTGCTCATGCCTGGAAGCAAGCAAAGTCAAGTTCACTGCTTGCACTTTTGTAGATCAAGCCCTCACTTGGTGGAAAAGCCATGTGAATTTGGTGACGCTCACTATCGCCAATGCCATGAGTTGGGACGATCTAAAGGTTCTACTACTGGAAGAATACTGCCCAAGGGGCGAAGTGCAAAAGCTTGAGCAGGAGCTCTGAAATCTGAAAATGACTGGGTCTAACCTAGTCACCTACACAGCTAGGTTCAACGACCTCGCTGCACTGTGCCCTACCATGGTCAATTCAGAATCAAAGAAGGTTGAAAGGTACATTTGGCGGTTGTCACCCCAGATTCAAGGGCATGTCCTAGCTTCCGGCCCTGTTACCTACAACAGGGCTAAACGCCTGGCTCAGCGACTCATCGACCACAGAGTAAAACACGGTATCATTTCAACAACTGCAAATCCACCTAGGGAGGCTCAGGGCCAGAGTAGGCCTTGGAACAAAAGAAGGGGACAAACCCTCCAGGAAAACCCCAAGAAACAACAAGTAATAGCGACCCACGCTATGACTGTACCTGCCAACCCTGCCCCCACAAGCTCATATAATGGGAAACTTCCTAAGTGCAACCGATGCAGCTTCCACCACCACGGTCCTTGCCATGATCTTCAATGCACCAAGTGTAATAAGAAGGGACATACAGCCCGCTATTGCAAAGAGCCAAACCAACCATCCATCCCCACTACTAATACTGGGGTAAGCCGTGCCTGCTTTGAGTGCGGAGACACGGGGCACTACCGCAGGTAGTGCCCAAAGGCAAACAACCGGAATATCGGCGGAAGGGGCCGAGTATTCGCAATGGGACAAGATGAAGCCATTGCGGACCCTACTGTTTTTACGGGTACGTTTCTTCTCGATAACTCGTATGCATGCATTTTGTTTGATAGTGGAACGGAAAGAAGTTTTGTGAGTCACGACTTTAAAGGCCTGCTAAAATCAATACCACAATCATTAAGTGAACCATTCATAGTAGAAATGGCCAACGGGAAAACCGAGGGCACTAAGGAGATATACTTAAAGTGCACCCTAACTTTAAACGAAAATCCCTTTTCAATCAACCTCATGCCAGTCTCGATTAACAGTTTCGATGTCATCGTTGGCATGGATTGGCTGAGTTCTCATCATGCAGATATTCTATGTTACGATAAGGCCGTTCGCCTTAATCTGCCAACCGGCGAAACTTTCATTCTCTTGGGCGACAAACCCAGTACCACTCTTCGTATCATCTCAAGTATCCAAGCTCGGAAATGCCTAAGCAAGGAGTGTCACGCGTTCTTGGCACATGTTGTAGATGTGAAACGCAAAGTCCATGACATCAAGAGTGTGCCCGACGTATGCGATTTTCCCGACGTTTTTCCCGAGGACCTTCCGGGAATACCTGCCGCGAGAAAAGTGGAGTTCAGAATCGATCTGGTTCCCGGAGCTACCCCAGTAGCCAAAGCACCCTAACGATTAGCCCCGACAAAGATGCAAGAGCAGTCCAGCCAACTGAATGAACTACTTGGAAAAGGATTCATCAGGCCGAGCTTCTCGCCATGGGGAGCACCCGTACTGTTCATGAAAAAGAAGGATGGATCATTCAGAATGTGCATCGACTACCGAGAACTCAACAAACTTACCATTAAGAACCGATACCCCCTACCGCGAATCGATGACTTATTCGACCAACTCCAAGGAGCCAACTACTTCTCCAAGATCGATCTGAGGTCGGGATATCACCAGCTGCGAGTCCTGGAGAGTGATGTTCCCAAGACGGCCTTCCGAACACGATATGGACATTACGAGTTCGTAGTGATGCCATTCGGACTAACCAATGCCCCAGCCGTATTCATGGATCTAATGAATCGGGTATGTCGTCCATTCTTGGATAAATTCGTGATTGTATTCATAGACGACATACTCATTTATTCAAGGAATAAAGTAGAGCATGGTTAACATCTGAGGCAAGTTTTAGAGACGTTACGGACTGAGAGACTATATGAAAAATTCTCAAAATGTGAGTTTTGGATTAGAAAGGTGGACTTCCTCGGTCACGTGGTCAGCAAAGAAGGAATCCACGTGGATCCATAAAAAATCAAGGCTATCAAAAACTGGTCTGCGCCAACTACACCAATAGAAATTCGCCAATTTATAGGTCTTGCTGGTTATTACCAAAGGTTCATTCAGAATTTCACCAACATCGCAAAGCCTCTTACCGCCTTAACCCAGAAAGGTGTGACCTACAATTGGGGAGAAAAGCAAGATGCTGCATTTCAGACTTTGAAACAGGCCCTTTGCAGTGCGCCCATCCTTTCTCTCCCAGAAGGGACCGAAGATTTTGTGGTGTATTGCGATGCTTCGAAGCAAGGGCTAGGCTGTGTACTAATGCAGAGGGGAAAGGTTATTGCATACGCCTCACGACAACTGAAAACGCATGAGGTCAACTACACCACGCATGATTTAGAACTTGGGGCGGTGGTCTTCGCTCTTAAAATCTAGAGACACTACCTATATGGTACCAAATGCACTATCTTTACAGACCACAAGAGCCTACAACACATCTTCGAACAGAAGGAGTTGAACATGAGACAGCGACGTTGGGTCGAATTGCTCAACAACTACGAATGTGAGATTTGCTATCATCCAGGAAAGGCTAACGTAGTGGCAGATGCCCTTAGTCGTAAGGAGTACTCTGGTCGAAGAGTGAAGTCATTAGCCATGTTGATCCATTCGCACCTGTCAACACAAGTCAAGGAAGCTCAAATAGAGGCCTTGAAACCCGAAAACGTGACAGGTGACACCCTTAGGGGAATGGACAAGAATTTAGAAATCAAGAGTGACGGAGCACGCTACCTCATGAACCGAATATGGACACCCAAGTTTGGTGGACTTAGAGAGGTAGTTATGAGCGAGGCACACAAGACTCCATACTCCGTACACCCCGGGTCAGACAAGATGTATCAAGATCTCAAACAACTCTACTGGTGGCCAAACATGAAAGCAGAGATCGCTAGATATGTGAGCAAGTGTTTGACTTGCGCCAAGATCAAAATAGAACACCAGAAACCCTTAGGACTACTCCAACAACCTGAAATTCCTGAGTGGAAATGGGAGCAGATTTCCATGGACTTCATAACGAAACTGCCCAAAACTCAGGGTGGCCAAGATACTATTTGGGTAATCGTCGATAGATTAACCAAGTCCGCTCATTTCCTACCGATCAAGGAAACTGATAAAATGGAAAAGCTATCGAGAATCTACATCCGAGAGATCGTACGACTCCATGGAGTGCCAATGTCTATCATCTCGGATAGAGACAGCAGATTCACGTCTAGATTCTGGAAATCATTGCAAAAATCCATGGGAACAAGATTGGACATGAGTACAACCTATCACCCCCAAACTGACGGACAGAGTGAAAGGACGATCCAAACCTTGGAAGAAATGTTACTATCATGTGTAATCAACTTTGGTAAAGCATGGGATGTTCACTTACCTTTGGTTGAGTTCTCTTATAACAATAGTTATAATACTAGTATCAATACTGCTCCATTTGAAGCCCTTTACGGCCGTAAGTGCAGATCACCTCTGTGCTGGACGGAAGTGGGCGACACACAATTAGCAAAAGGTCTAGTCCCTGATAGCACCCTCACTGGTCCAGAGATAATCAGAGAAACTACTGAAAAGATCGTGCAAATACGAGAACGACTGAAATCCTCGAGGGATAGGCAAAAGAGCTATACCGACAAAAGACGTAAACCCTTGGAATTTCAGATTGGCGATCGGGTACTACTGAAGGTCTCACCCTGGAAGGGCATGATACATTTTGGAAAACGTGGGAAGCTAAATCCTAGGTACATTGGACCCTTTAAAATCATTTCAAGAGTTGGTCCAGTAGCCTACAAACTCCGACTTCCAATCGAGCTCAACAAAGTACATCCAGTATTCCATGTATCAAACTTGAAGAAGTGTTTGTCCGACGAAACACTCGTAATTCCACTCGATGAGATCGAACTAAATGAAAATCTTAACTTTGTGGAAGAACCCGTCGAGATCATGGATAGAGAAGTTAAACGAAGTAAACAGAGTCGCATTCCAATAGTAAAGGTCCGATGGAATGCTAAGAGGGGACCTGAGTTCACGTGGGAACGAGAATATCAAATGCAACAAAAGTATCCACATCTCTTCCTCAGCCCCTAAGACTCTTCTTTTGTATTAAAATTTCGGGACGAAATTCCCTCTAACGGGGGGATGATGTAACAGCCCGTCATTTCAAGTCAGTAAAAATTGAGTCCTGTAACCTCTTTAAGAAAGGATCTAGAATATCATTGAAAAATGAAGTATTCAAAAATTCTATTTGGAGTACACTATGTGGTAAGTGTCGTCTTAAGGTTTCCAAACATATAAATAAGACAAAAATCCGAGTTATAACGAAGAAGTTATGACCAATCTAAGTTTTCTGACAAAAACCGGCAATACGAAGTTGGGTAAAAACACAAAGTTTCAATAAAACCCTTTCTGACCTTAGGTGTCTAAATGAAAGTCATAGATATCGTTAAACTACAAACATGCATAAAAAGAACGCCCAAATCGGACATCGTATGAATAAGTTATGAATTTTTAAAGAAATTCCTTAATCACGTCATTTTAATAAATAAATAATAAAAATAATTTCGGAATTTTCCAACGGAATCTAAATGAAAGTTGTAGATCGTAGAGTCACCTTCGCGGGGATATAAAGAACGTCAAAAACGGAGTTCGTATGAAGGAAATATGAATTTTTGAAGTTTGATAAATAATTTATATATAATTTTTATTAAAAATTCGGTATTATCCGAAGGGGAGTCAGCCTAGGGCCGTAGTACGCGCCGCGTACCCTCGTACGCCCCGTGTACTCGAGGCCACGGCCTCGGATCGTCTACGTCGCCCCTATGCGAGCTACCCCCTCCCCATCCCGTCCGAAGCGCTGCAGCCGAGGATGCGGTCAGTAGTGACATCCCGTACGCCCCGTGTACGCATGCTTCTCAGCCCCCTATAAAAGGGATGCGAGGGTTCCCGGGAAAAGGGCTCATTCTCTCTCCATTTTCTAACGTTTTACCTCGTTTTCCGTGCTCGCACTACCCCGAGGCCCTGGTCATTTTGTGCAAGTCCCGAAGGTCGATTTTACTCCCGAGGAATCCCGAGAATCCCGAGGAAAATCCATTTCCCGAGACGAAACTCTGCCCGGTTTTCGATCTTGCTATCTTCAAACTTTCAAGTGAGTTCATACCCCTTTCAAACACACTTTAAATACATTTTAAATGCTTTTATACTCTTTTAGGGGGGGGGGGGGAATACAAGTAAACATACGGTTATTATCGTGTATTTTATAAAGTTTCACTTCACTTGTTTTATCGAATAAATCACTTGGAATTCATTACTACTATGGAAAACTCTTGTCATACTTTGCGTGCATTTGACTTATACAAAGTATATAATTATTTCAAAGTACCTTTCATTGTTAAGTCGTTTTATACATTCTAAAAACTTATGATCTTGCTTTGTCAAACATTGTGAAAAAGGATAAACTTTGCATACAAAACTATCACTTTAATACAGGCTTAGTTGAGAATCCATGAGACGTGTATATCTTCAAACGTTACTTTTCTTTATTAGAAAGTAATGCTGCAAGTCTTGTCTATACCCAGAGTCTTCCGTTCGGAGAACGTGTCAAATGTGTATAGATCTATATGGGAAGTCATGATCCCGCACCCTGACTGTTAGCTACAGTCCGTCTTTTGGGGTGACAGTTGTCATAACGCTGCAACGCCTGAAGAACGTCGTTACAGGCATATTATGTTTAGTATGGTTATAAAACTCATCGGATATACAATTATTATCGTATTATGCTTTTTTTTGAACGAGTGGCTATTAAAACTATTCTTCATCTAACAAACGCGATCTTCGTATAGCTTTATTATATAAAACTATGACACAACTTTTAAGAACGTCGTTTTCTTGCGGATTTAGGTCTTAGAGACTGCCAGTCATGTTTGGAAAATAAGGGTTTTTCCTGTATACAAACCAAACAACTAATAGGAAGATAAGGGATTTTCCTGGTGCAATTATTTACAACTTAAAACACGAACATTCATATGCATTCCATACTTTTATAAGAAAATAAGGGTTTTTATGGGAAGACACAACAAATCATATCTCAACCATTAGGGAAAATATGGGATTTTCTGGATCTAATACATTCATTTTTCAACACCACAAGTCATAACTCTTCACACTTGAAACACTGAGTTTTCTGGAAAATATACGCCCATTTTGGAATGGCATCAAATTTTTCTAAACTACTTATGAACTCACCAACTTAATTGTTGACACTTTTTCTTTGAATTAACTTGTATTCTCAGGAAACCGCTAAGCAGGTTTGGGAATCAACTTTTGGGATTAACGCACTGGCGTTAATTACTTCTTTTGAATGATGTTTATGTATTTAACTTTTGAACATGTAATGAATACAATTATGTAAACATCTTGGAAACTTTAATATATATATATGGTGGTGTGTACTTTCCTTTCTATGAACTGTTATGATACTGAATATGACGTCCTCCGCCCCCGAACGTTTCCGCCGTTCTGGTTTGGGGGTGTGACAAGGACTAAGGGATCGAGTACACATTCTTGTGCACTGGTCAAGTCCACCACAAAAGATCAAGAAGACTATTCGTCATGATTTGCGTAATTTCAGTAAATATGGTTATACTTATAAGTTTAAGTATAAGTCTGTAGCATTGGAGAAGTTTCAATGTGAGACAGAACGAATAAGAAGAATCAAAGTATGGCAGAAAGATAAAAGTTTCTCAAATCTGAAAAGATGGGAGAGTACTTTAGTATCATGTTATATGATCATCTTAATGATTTAGAGACCTTATCACAATTCATCCTCTATGTGAATTTTGATAGCTAAGAAGAGGAGCTATGAATTCCTGAAGTGGTTAAATCAAGAAGATGATTCATACATCGTTCCAAAACAATTCTTAGAGTTATACTCTAAGAATGTAACTTGAGTGACATGTCTTAAAGAAGGTTTAAAAAACACTTGTCAAATGTAAGAGTAAAAGTTTTCTACTCTTGTACATTTGAAATTAGTAAGTTGTGATGTTTTGGATAAAACAAAGACCAACTAAGGCCAATTGTGTGAAGTGTTTGCCTCGATTAGAATCCACACTATCTCTTGAATATCTGACAAGGAAATCTTATATGTCAAGAGGACAGTAGAAGTCTTAAAGGTATTGAAAGTCTCTAGAATTAATCATGAATAAACCTGAAGTTCTTCACTAGCACACGACTTGAGGTTCATAACCTATCGTGTTGATATATTATGTGCCGATTCAAATTAAAGTTGGCTTTGCATATGAGTTCTTAGAGTTCTCAATTGGTTGCACAACAACTTGGAAGCAATGGCAGGCCCTTGAGCTGCCAGGTGTCAAGAAATTAAGATTGAGTTCAGTCCATATGAGTTTGGATTTGTCATTAACCTTTTCTTGTGACTATGGTTTTGACAATTCACATGGATAAGAACACATACACCATTAAATCTAAGTGTCATAAGGTTTATCTCCGATTCATGAAAATGATGGCGAGGAAACACTTTCACTAAGTAGATTTTAGCTAGTTAGCAATTGTGATATTTGCATTCTCAAAGTCGTTAGTGGACCATGTGTGGTTAATGGGCACACTAACATGGACTTGTGAGAAGTGGAAAAGGTCTAACCAATCGAGACTATGATTACGACATCCGTTTTCATTGTTCTTAAAATTGTTTAGACACACTTGTGAGCTATCTAAGATAAGGTGTATGATATTGATAAAGTGTTATAAAAGCAATCTAGTATCAGAAATCTGAACTTTGGTAAGAAAGTCAATAAAGTATTGATTTCTAGAAGCCCAGCTAATTTCTGAGTACATGTCAAAGCTAGTGGGAGCATAAGTGTTATGCTAATTATCATCATGTTAGTGGGAGCATGATAATTATGATAAGTATTGCAAGTTAGCAATGTTAGTTATAGAAAAACAAAAGGTTTCAATTGGGAAAAAGTTGGTTTGCTATAATTAAGGGAGAGGAAATTATACTTCACCTCAAATCTAAAAGCTTAGATTAAGGTTTTAATCGTATTTAGTCAAGGATATATATATATATATATATATATATATATATATATATATATATATATATATATATATATATATATATATATATATATATATATATGAATATCATGTTGGAGTGGCTCAACATAAGGAAATTCTGTATATGGGTCCATTATTTGCGTTCTAAAATTCGTTTATGATTACGACATCCCTTTTTATAATCTAAATTATGAGAACTTGGCAAATAGAAATGGAAATGTTATAGTAAAAGACTGGTTTAGTCTTTATGTAAGACATCATGAATCGTGTTCCATATGCTTCGGATATAGGATCGATTACATGTTCTATATTCATCCTTTCTAAAATTTTCCAAATTCCTGGGGCATTAAGAAGGGAAAAGGTCTAGAATTGGTTATGACTAAAAGGATTGAACAATTTTCGAGGACAATATAAGGTTTACCGAATATTGGTTACTCACGGACAATTGGAAGTATACTGATAATTATGGAAGGACCATATTGACATAATCTATAAGGAGGCAACTCTTGTTCAGAAGTGATAGTTAAAATAGAATATGGAACTGTTTCAAAGTTAGAAATTATTCAATCTGTGTAAGATTAGGAAACTTAATGCAAGAAGGATGTTTCCAAGGAGTTAATCTCTTTTGGAATGGTTTGTAATGTTTATTGTCAAGTCCTTGCCATTTTGTGCATAATCATTACAAGAGGATCAATGCATATAAGTTTAAAATCTAACCGATTTTAGTAAATGACATGAATTTGGAATTCTTGCGTTTGTAGTAAGGATTTGGGACTATGAAAAGAGGATCATTGGAGTTATGTTCAATTGATCTAATTCACAAAGAAAAGATCATAGACAAACATAGTATGCATACTTGGTGTATGGCATGACTAGTGTTTAGAAAACATAGTGTACATGCTTGCAGCATGGGACAACTATTGTTTTAAATTCAAGAATAAAGTTGATAGCTGAAACAGTAGACAATGAATAATGTGTAATCATATGGTGATAAATAAAAGGTGTTTTATTTATGTTCATAGGTTTTGATACCATATTGGATTCAATTATTATTGTGTTTCATTTTGCATGTTTTAACTTCCGGAGTAACTAGGTCATTGTTCTGGATGACTAAGTTATTCAAACCATCCACAATCGGTTATATGTTGGAAGTAGATATGAATTAAGATTGTCATAGGTTGGCTTGTAGAGGTCTAAGATGTTGGACAAAGGGCTACAACACTCATGAGTGCTCATAAGTTCTGCGTATTGGATTCAACCTACGCTCATTGGAATCACTTCATGGATTTTATCACGAGTGATCATGAGACGATAATATCTTATATTCTTCAAACCTAGAGATATGAGTTGTTACTATGAGTTGGTTTTACATTGATTGCACGAAAACACATACGATAACTCGGTGTGATAAAACGTGCCTTTTTATATGATTCAACAAGTAGTAGAACAAGCCATATGTGTCGAAGTTTATCCATTCCTTTTACCCTTGGGATAAAAGCGATAGCTGTGGGCCCCTCAATGATTTGATGATGACAAATGGAAGTGCTCGGCCGGGCCAGGACTGATTTGATTTGTTCAATTAGTCAGTCATCATAAATCGGAAATCGGGAAACAACAAATGGACAGAGAGAATGATTATAATCCATGTCTCATTCCATATGATATCTAGAGTGTAGGAATATATGATCCCTTATCTAATGGACAAGTCATTGACAAGGTCAGAGTTCATCTACAAGGTCAAAGTTCGACAGAAGCTTTTGAGAGCTACGATTGCCAGTCGGTTCTTGAAGTCATACACAATCATAGTTTTAGACTTATCCAAGTAGGATACTATTGGATTATTATCTAAGTCCATAACTATAATTGGTAAGATTTGACCCGACCCGACATGGTCCATTTGGGTTGCATGGCATCATGCTTTTGGATAGACTATAATGAGAGAAATAACACTTAAGGTTGGTTAATATATTATAAGTTCTAATATATTAATAAGATTATTTAATTAGTATTGATCAAGAATTAATTAAGTGATCAAAAGAAGACTAATTAAATATATGGGTTGATTGTATAAATCATCCATACTTATATAGTGGGCTAATGCTCCATGGATTGTCAAGTTAGGCTAAAACTCATAAGATGCTTCATGGATGCTCCATGGTGTATTTGTACCCATGGATCATGGAAATGAAAGGCCATGTCAATTAAATTTTACATGGTGTAACCCTAACTATATATGCATCTTATTCTTTACCAAAATCGGCACTTGTATCATCTAGAGAAGGGCTAGCCGATTTTCATGAAGTGTGGAATTCTCTCAAGTCTTTTCAAGTGCATATGATGTTGTGTGAACCATTTGAGGTATCACACTTGGGGCACTAGGAACTCAAGCTTCATGAAGATAATCTACATCAAAGAGGTATGTAACTCTAACTTGATATATTCATATGAATCATGTTATTATGCTAGTTAGGATGAATACCTTGGAAAGTTCATATTTGCATGTATAATAGAGAAAACATAGATCCAAGGTATTTAGGGTTGCATGTACACTTAGGAGTTTTAGAATGCTCAAAACCCAACAAATTTATCCTCCTATAATGTTATATTTGGTAGACGATGGACCGACGATAGGAAAGTAGCCCCATTGACATACCACCAGTGCATCAAGATGCCCACCCCATGGGGGCCAATGAAGATCATCGAGGATCATCAAGAATCTCAATAATTCTACAAAACCTCGATTATATCTTCAACAGTATCATGACACGCATATAAATTAAAGCAAGGGGCATGAGGTGTGCGAGAAAAAAGAACTAATGAAGTTCATAAAGGATAGAAACAAGACCTTCGTTTAAAAGCAAGATGATATGATAGGCATAGATAATAAAATTATAACTCGTAAACTCATTATAGATACTTCTTTCAAGAAAATACACCAAAAAAGAAGGAAACTTGCACCTAATTGGCACCAAATCATTCAAGAAGAAGTTGAAAATTTTCTCAAGACAGGGATGATTAATTAAGTGAAGTTCCCAATATGGCTAGCCAACATAGTGGTGGTCCAAAAGAAGAATGGAAAATAAGGAGTGTGTGTGAATTACACGGATCTCAATAAGTCTAGACCTAAGGATCCTTTCACTTATAACACATTGACTCGATGATAGAGGCCATGGCAGGACATGAGCTACTAACTTTCATGGACACTTCGGAATGATTCCAACGAATACAGATGGAACTGTCTTTTGGTCTTAAAAATACCTGAGTGACATAACTAAGGATATTGAATCGAATGTTCAAGGAAAAACTAGGGAACACCATGGAAGTGTATGTTGATGACATGGTGGTCTAATCCAAGAGAGCTAAAGATCACCTCAAGGATCTTCAAGGAGCCTTCGATATTTTAAACAATATACAGAATGAAGCTGAACCCTTCCAAATGAAACTTTAGGATCAAGGCATGAAATTTTCTTAGATATACAGTCACCAAGAGAGGGATAGAGCCCAACCCTGAACATATCAAATCCATAATTGATCTAAGATTCCCAAAAACAACAGAAGATATCTAATGACTGACTGCAACAGTATCGACTCTTACCAGGTTCATTTCATAATCCTCAAAGAGGTTTCAACCTTACTATGATATCCTAAAGAAGAATAAGAAGTTCAAATGGAACAAGGATCATGAAAAAGCCTTCCAAGGACTCAAAAAGTATTTAAATTCAACACCCCTACTACTGAAACCACTAGATGGAGAGCTAATCCTCCTATACCTTACAATATCCTCAAATGTCGTAAGTACAATCCTAGCCAAGGATCTCGATGGGGACCAACATCACATGTACTATATAAGTAACGGTCTCCTAGATTCTAAGACCATGTATTCTCATCTTGAAAAACTAATACTTACACTGTTTATAGTCTATACTAAGTTAAGACACTACTTTGAAACTCTTACCATACATGTAAAAACTAATTATCCAATTAAGAATGTTAGGAGAAAGGAAACGGTGTCAGAAAGAGCGGTCGAGTGGTCGGTAAAGATCAGAGCATTCGATATATAGTTTGAGCCAACATTTGCGATATAGTCACAAGCACTAGTGATGATCTACAAACCAAATTGGAAATAAAGACAAGACAACTCCTGTATGAAGAAAACATGGGAATATGGACTTTCTTCACGAACATAGCATCCAACCAATGAGGAACCAATTTTGGGATCATACTAAAATCATCATAGGGGACATACTACCCCAATTCGTTAGCTACAAGTTCCATGAAACTAAAAACGAATACGAAGCACTGATTATGAAACTGCAACTAGACAAGGATCTTCAAGTCAAGGATTTTTCATGTATTTGTAGATTCGTTATTAATTACTAACCACTTTAATGGAACCTATGAAGTCAAAGGTGAAAGGCTAGCATCATATCTTCAAATTCTTAAAAAATTATCCTCTGAATTCAAAACCTTTTACTTAAACCAAGTTACCAGGGAAGATAATGTTGAAGCAAATGGATTGGCCAACCTAGGATCTTCCCTTAGAATCCCACCAGAAACAAGGATTCCAATAATCCATGTAATGATCCTAGCGATTAAGAACCCTGCCAAAAGATTATAAGATCTCTACAACCATGATCATACAACCAACATCGCAACAATCCAAGATCTTAACCCTCAATCCACTCATCAAGGTACTAGTAGACAAAATAATCAGGATCCTCCAAGAGCGTAGATAAAAGCCATCATAAAATACATCTGATATGGCATAATCCCAAAAGAAGAGAAAGGCGACAAAGATTTCAAGATGAGAGTCTCATGTTTTGTAATTGTCCAAGGGAAATTATACAGTAAATTCATGGTAGGTCCATACCTTAGGTGTTAGGAAGAAAACAAATCTATAAAATTTCTAAAATACATACATGGAGGAAACTATGAAAACCACACTAGGGGCAGATCCCTATACTCTAAGGTATGAAGGACATGGTACTACTGGTCAACAATGAAAAATGATGCTCTCGTACATGCATAAAGTGTGGTGCTTGTTAAATACATAGCAATATCCTCCAACAAACGATAGAACCCTTACATCCTATCTGTTGGGTTTTGAGCAATTTAACACTTCCTAAGTGTGCATGCAACCCTAATAAACCTTGGATCTATGTTTGTCTAAATACATGCAAAATAATAAATTTTCCAAGGTTTATAACCTATCTAACATGGCATGGGGAACATTTCAACATAAAAGAGTTAGAAGAGATTACATACCTTTTGATGAGTTTGGTTCTAAGGAGTTTGAGGGCCAAGCACCAATAGTTTGAATGCCTCAAATGGAATCACAAAACACCACAAACTCTTGGAAAACTTTGAGAGAGTATACACCCTTGTATAAAATCGGCCACACACAAGCACACACACACACTAGTTCACTAGTTTCCTCATAGGCTCCATTTCATGCTCCATAAGCATGCTTATATAGTGTGCATGGTTAGGGTGAAACCCTAATAACCCATGTCTTTTCCTTTCCAAGGATCCATGGGTTAAAAGCTCCATGGATCATCCATGGACTTCCACATAAGCCTAGCCCATTAACAAATGAGTATTAGCCCACACTATATAAAACAAATAGCCAATAATCTAATTAGTCTTCCTTTTAATCTCTAAATTAATTCATAATTAATTTAACACTAAAACTAATTAAATAACGTAACTTCATATTAATATATTATAACTCATAATATATTAATAAACATATGTGTATAACTCTCATAAAATTATCCATAATAGTTTGGATGAGATGCAACCCAAATGGACCATGTCGGTCGGGTCAAGTATATACCAAATAAGTTATGGACTTAGACACCTTATCCAACAGACTCCCACTTGGATAAGTCTGATAAATGTATTTGCCTATAACTTCAGGAACCAACTAGCAATCGTAGCTCTCGAAAACTCCCTCGAACTATGAAGACTCTGTTGAACTATGAAGCGCCATTTTAGATAAGTGATCACATAATCCTCTGTTCTCATGATATCAGCCGGACAAACACATGGAACTATGTCTTGCTTATTGTCTAGCAGTTGTTTCTCTATTTTCCGATTTGTTTGACGAAGAACTTCACTGAACACATCGGTTTAGTTCTGACCAAGCCTGGTACATGGGTCAACACAAAATCATCGAGGGGCCCATATATCGCTTCTATTTCTAGAAGGAAAAGATAAGCTCCGAATGATATGCTTGTTCTACTACTTATTGAATTGTACACAAAGGCACGTTTTATAACATCAAGTTACTGATGCATTTACGTGCAATCAATGCACAACCAACTCATATGTAACAACTCATATCTCTAGGTTTGAAAATTTATATGATATTATCGTCTCACGATCACTCGAGATAAATTCCATGAAGTGATACAAGTGAGCGTGAGTTTATACCAATCACTACTAGAAAAAAAGCCTTTTACGACGCTCATTGCGCGTCGTAAAACGCTCAGACGACGCGCAAATGCGCGTCAAGGAAGGCCCTGTCATAAAGAGAGACGACGCGCTTTTACGACGCGCATTTACGACGCGCGGTTATGACACGCAATGCGTATCAAGGAAGGCCCTGTCATAAAGGAAGACGACACGCATTTGCGTGTCTTAACCTTACGACGCGCGTGTTTATGACACGCAATGCGTATCAAGGAAGCCCCTGTCAAGAAAGGCCATGTCATAAATGAAGACGACACACATTTTTGCGTATCGTAATTATAATTTTTTTTTAAAAAAAATTTATTTATAGATTTACTGGTTTTCAAATTAAATTTGAATTTCATGTCTCATAATAGAAAATAAAAATCCATATACAAAAAATACAGTACATTGCACAAAAGTTAATGTCATACAAATAATCATTCTAATAGCATCAAATAATCATTCCAATAGTAGACAAATGTAACATTTCAACATTTTTTATATAATTAACTAAATTATTAGCCAAATTTCCTAAAATACCAAGCATACTTTTCTATGAAGAGCATTAACATTATTCTTTTCCATGAAAAATTTCAAAACCTGCATAATTAAATTAATGTGTAATCAGCTACAGGTCAACATATAAGGTAGGTTTAAGAGAAAAAGTTACAAAGCCCTACAACATCAAATATTCATCACACACATCAAATCTAAGTTGGATTTCTCAAAAAGTTAAAGAAGATTGTTTAGGAGAAAAAAAAAATACTAACCTAAACACTTGGGGAGATCCCACACATCTATAGATGTTGGTGTACATTCGGTTTGACAAAGTTGATGATTTTCGTCGTAGTTGACATTCATTGCAAGCATCCATGCACCGATAGTAACATCCTCATTGCTGAACATCCGGAAACTGATAGATAGAATATTTTAATAAAACAGTAACACAAAGATATCTTATACTACAAATATGAATATGGTAAGTGAAAATGTGAATAAATTGCCTGTTGTTTCTAAGAGCAACCAAGCTCGCAACATCTGCAGAGAGAGCATAAATTGGACCATAAGCGTGCAACATATGAAGAAATATTCTGACCCAAGCATATACCCTAGAGGCTCATACCTACAAATATCAATAATTCAGTATCTTTGTCACAACACATATTGCATCGTCTAACATAAAACAAATATAATAAACAAATACTCTTTTAATTAAATTAAACACAATTCAAATGAAATACTTACAGCTAATAATTTCATAGTGTGCAACAGCACAACTCTGTCATCATGATCAATTGTTAACAATAAAGTTGGAGGGTATTGTCAGGAATTATAGAAGATTGCTCCCATGGTCTTTTCACATTATGCAGTGGCGAATACCTAATGAAAATGTTTTTTTAAAGTTATTATTAGTAAATAACTAATTAATATTTTGAATAAAAATTGAGAATTTAATCAGGATAAGATAATGTTAGTCTCACTTGATCAACCATTGGAACTCTTCTTCTTTGTCTGAACAACCATAGTCAAAAGTCCACGCATGACCTACCAAAAAAAGAAATGAAAAACCATGTCACAAGGGTACAATTGTAATTTTAACTAAATTAGTTAAAAAAAAAAAGATTACTCGCCGATTATGAACTCGTGAAACCTGAGCATGTCCATTACGCCAACATGAGCAAGTGCACACCCAAATAAATCAGGCCTCTGTCATAATAAAAAAAAAATCAACTTTTAGGAATAACTTTTTAAAGATTTTAATATTATTGAATTAGCATAATACCTGATTAATGCAAGCTCCAACAAGTAGGCCACCATTGCTTCCACCTTCAATTATCAATATTTTAGGGTTTGTATAGCCTGAAGAAACTTTTGAAAATAATAATTATTATTGCTTCTACCTTCAATTGGGTCTGATACAGGATCAGTTGGAGCCTCATCAGTGGATTTCCGAAGAATAACATTAAATGAGATGGGACAAACTACTCCTATATATCTTTTAATAGAAAGAAATAAGAACTATAATACCCATCTTGTTTGACTTTAGCCACTTAACATCTGCAAAACCTGATTCTAAATAAGGATTATTGAAACATACCATATATACACTGATAAAGAATAATAACCCACACAAAAGAAATAAAGTTATGTTACAGTATTAGAGAGGAAAGATCACACCTCTACTTTCATTCAACGACTATAATCTGATGACCAGACACATTTTAGGAGACCAAAGCTTTACACTTTTGGCATCTTTGATCAAAAGAGATGTCACATCGTCTTCTGACAAAGATTTAAAAAAAGCAATAGTTGCAAAAATCTTTTAACATGGAAAACTAAACAATAGACGACACCTTTTTTTGCTCTAAATGATTTTCAATCAGTTTATGACCATTGCAAATGAGTTGTTAGCAAAACAGAAAAAGATTTAAAGTTGGAGGTAAAAGTCAGACTGACTATATGAAGGGCAATTAAGTCATTTTACTTGGGACTACGATAGAGACTAAAATTGTTATGAAAATCAAAAGTATAAACTGATTCCTTTAAGAACTTATTGGATGGAAGGCCAAAAAAAAGCTTTAGTTAGATATAGATAAAAAGGATTATTTGTTTACTATTTTGTATCTCATAAAGTAACTAGTTAGATATAGATAAAAAAGGATTATTTGTTTGTTTAATAAGAGTTTTATGTGGAATCGTGATTTCTTAATCAAACGATAAATTTGACCAAAAAAAGAACATTATATCTTCTGATACTGGCCAGTAGTAATAGTTGTCACATGACAACAATAGAGACATTGAGTTTATCTCACACCACATTCTTGTACACAGCAACCACACTGGATTTAAGTTTTGGCTTTGTCTTCTTCATGAGCTCGGTTACAAGGGCAACATGTCCCAAACAATCATCTACCTCTTCATCCTTTAAAGAAGATGATGTCTCGCAAAAACATTGGAATATAACACATACACAACCCCCTTCCTCTCAAAAGGAAGATGTGGGTGTCGAAAAAAGTCATGAGCAGCTCCCAGGGACACACTCACATATCCCAGGCCAAGAATCTGATGCTCCAATGAGGGAAACACGAGATGACCAGGAGAGGCAAAGTCAAAGAGAGGAGAAAGAGGAAATGTTAAAAGAGAAGAGACTGAGAGATGAGAAGACAAAAGAAGAATTGATGAAATTGAAAGCTGTGGAACAGGAAGAAGGGAGAAGGGTTAGAAAAGAGCTTATTCAGAGGGTTGTGAAAGAGAGTAAAAGGAAAGAGAATGAGCTAAAGGTTGAGAAGAAGAGAGAGAAAAAGGAAAGAGAGAAAAACAAATCTCTAATAAACAATGATGAAATTATACAAGGGCTGGAGAAGAACGCTTCTGAGAATGAACAAATTGCCACCAAGCAATTGCAACTGGTTCTTAGTGAATTAAGAGAGGCTGAGGAAAAGAAAGAAGAGGAGCGAAAGGAATTAGTGGGAATGTTGCATGAGGAGCAACAAAAAAGGGAAGAGGAAGAGAGGGTCCAGACCACGGATAAACTCATTGAGCTTGCCATCCATTGTGAGAAGTCTTTGGACCAATTCACAAAGACTGGTATGGAATCTGCTCAAGACATGGAAAAGGACTTTGTGTTTGCTGCTGACGATAGACTCATCCAAGACTCTTATTAACATTCCATTATGGAGACACTCAAACCCTCTAAATCTACTATTTTTTGGGAACTTCAGAAACAAAAATTCAGGAAGTTCCCAAAGGAGAGACCAACACTCTTCCAACCACCACTGCCAGACACACTAACTGGAAGAAGAATTCCAAATATGTCTCCACTGGCTATGAAAACAGCAACCACACTGGATTTAAGTTTTGGCTTTGTCTTCTTCATGAGCTCAGTTACAAGGGCAACATGTCCCTAACAATCTGTTGTCCCAAACCCTATATCAGATAACTTATCACAATCAATTATTGAAGCAATCTTTTCAGCTTCTTCCGCTAATACCCCTGTTACAATTATTAAAAAAGAAAAATGAAAAACTATATTTTAACTCTATGTCTCTATCAACAATTGAAAATGAGAAGGATAACGAACCAGGGGTAAGTACATTGCGAGGTGCATTTAAAAGATCTTTTCCCAAAATTACCCCTGAGCAAACATGCTCTGTGTATGTTGAGCCATTGGCTTGTTGAACATTGTGATTTGAGTTGTTAGAAGATGAAGGCATCTCAGGAGTAGACTTATTAACAGAAGCTTGTGCTGTTGTATAAGGATTTTTGGAGGTAAAATCCTTCAAATGACTATCTTTGCTATTTCTAAAGGCATCTTCAAGCCTTATTAACAGAAGCTTGTGCTGCTGTATAAGCACTGTTGCAACCGAACAATTAAAAAAAAGATAAGACTATAATTCTCTAGAAAAAAAAGATTGGTGCTAACTTCTTTAATAACCTTAATATGACCAAAAAAAACTATTTTATATCTCACCATAACATCTTAGTATAGTATGAATCTGTAAGCAATACTTAGATCAAAATTTGAGCATTCAGGTAGTTATTTCTTGAATGGAATATTGAATGGAATATACCAGTTACTATTGTTGAGGCAGTTGTAAGCTTCAATTCAAGAGTTAAGTCTTGTGAAGAAGCAAGAGCAACAACGACATTGTTAGCTTGAGAAGTTTTAGCAGATGAAGCAACAGATTCACCAAGACTTCGATAAGCAGAAATGGAAGAAGATGAAGTTATTGGGGCTTTTCCAAGCCCAATTAAGCTGGCCCGTTTGGTTCCAAGACCTGAAAGAGATCTTTCGTGTTTCAGAAAGTAGAGAGATTATCAGATTAGGATAGGAAATCAGTCAAAGTTATGAAATTAGGATAGTGTCTAATTGTGTATGCGTATTTTTTAATTTCTTAGACAGATAGACGCACACAAAATGATAAGCAATTTGTCGAACAATTTAAGGGAATTAATAATTTCTCATCAATCTGGCCCCTCAGCCAAGAAGAAATCCGATACTGATAAGAAGAAATGAGGCGTCACCCATGAAAAGAAACGAGACCCTAGTACTGATAAGAAGAAACGCAACCTCACCGATGATAAGAAGTGAAACCCTAAGGTTTTTCGAATGTTTCTTGATTTTCCAGAACAAGATAATAACAAGTGTGGTGTGGACTTACATGTAAGGCTGTAGAGGAATGAATAGGAGGCTGAGATCGATCCCAATCGATGATAGAAGTTCAGCTACCCGGGAAGATGCTAAGACCGGAGAAGAACTCTTTTATGAAGTTCAACATCACGAGCGAACCCGAATATTACCTGATGGAAAACCGAGAAGATGAAGGAAGATGAGACGATCATCGAAGCGAAGAATAAAGAAAGGGCAAAGATAGTTAGAGACAGCGAGGGAGGGCGGCATACGACAACGACAAACTTCATCATCTTCTTCTACTGCCTGGCGGTGAGTGATTCTCGGCGACGACGTGATTAGGGAATAGGGAAACAACCATCGAAATCGACAATGCCATCTCCGAAATTGAACGGAAAGCACCTTCATTCATCATCACCGGCAGATCCATCCTAGTCTCCCTTCTTTTTGTCACTTCTCACATAGAGAAACAAAAAGGGGAGAGTCGATTGTGAAGATGAAGAAAAGAAGGTAGAAAAAAATGGCGGGTTTTCAAAATTTTAGGGTTTCGTTTTCCCCCTTTATCTTTTCAAGGCGTGTTTCACTAAAATTATAAAGCGACACCTACAGAAGACGCACGTTTAAGACAAAGCGCCCTTCGTGTTTTTTTTTTCTTTTTCTTGAGACACTAATTTAAGGGCACGCAAAAATGCGTGTCCACTATCCTTCAAATTTTGGAAGTCTGACATTATTTTTTAGGTCGCTGAACAATGCGTAACGTGAATCAGCGAGTGTCATTGTTTGCGCGTCATTAAAGGCTATTTTTCTTGTAGTGAATACTCATAACTTAGGAGTACTCATGAATGTTGCAACAACCATTTCTATGTCTAAACACCTTTAGCCATCTACAAACCCAATTCATGACAATCTTGATTCATACCTACTTCCGACGTATGATCGATTGTGGAGGTTTGAATAAATTAATTATTCTGGAAGTCAAAACATGCAAAACTGAAACAATAGTAAATAATTGACAATGATAGTAACACTTTACTCATAAATAAATAACAAATTTTTTTCATCATCAAACGTCGATTAAATTTTACAAGTTTTAGGAAACTATCTAAACTATAAAACTAATATCATCCCTCAACCCGCGTCAGTCCCTTCGTAAGGGGATCTGCAGGATTCTCATCCGATGATATCCTCCTTGTCACAAGGAGTCCTTCTTCAATCTTGTGTCTTATGAAGTGATATTTTCTGTCAATGTGTCGAGATCTGCCATGATCTCTTGGTTCCTTGGCTAAGGTAATTGCATTATTGTTGTCACATAAAATCTCTATAGGTTCCTTAATAGCTGGTACAACTCCAAGGTCTCCGATGAAGTTCTTTAGCCATATCGCCTCCTTCGCTGCTTCACTCGCTGCTATATACTCTGATTCACAAGTCGAATCAGCCACCGTCTCCTGTTTGGAACTCTTTCAAGAAATTGCCCCTCCATTTAAGGTAAAGATCCAGCCCGACTGAGAGCGGAAATTATCCCTATCAGTCTAAAAACCAACATCACTATACCCTAATACTCTCAAGTCATCACTGCCACCAAGGGTAAGGATCCAATCCTTAGTCCTCCGCAGGTACTTGAGAATGTTCTTTACCGCTGTCCAATGAGCCTTGCCAGGGTTCCCCGGATACCTGCTGACCATACTCAAAGAAAACACCACATCAGGACGGGTACTAGTCAAAGCATACATGATCGAGCCAACTGCAGAAGCATACGGTAATTGGCTCATCTCAGCTATCTCTGCCTTTGTACTTGGACTCTGAGTCTTACTCAGTTTGGTATTGCTTTGGATCGGTAAATCTCCTTTCTTGGAATTCTCCATGTTGAACCTTTTTAACACCTTATCCAAGTAGATACTCTGACTAAGTCCAATTAGTCTTATACTCCTTTCTCTTAATATCCTTATCCCTAGGATATAGGTAGCCTCCCCTAGGTCCTTCATAGCAAAGCAATTCCCAAGCCAGGACTTAACCTCCTGCAAGGTTGGGATGTCATTTCCTATGAGTAGTATGTCATCCACATACAGTACCAAGAAGCTAACTATACTCCCACTAGCTCTGACATACACGCAAGACTCATCTTCGCTTCTCGAGAAGCCAAACTCTTTTACCTTTTCATCAAAACAAAGATTCCAGCTACGGGATGCTTGTTTAAATCCATAAATGGATTTCTCAAGCTTGCATACTCTATTAGGGTACTCTGCACTGACAAAACCCTCCGACTAATTCATGTACACATCCTCAGCCAACTTTCCGTTAAGGAAAGCGGTTTTGACATCCATTTGCCATATTTCATAATCATGAAATGCTGCAATGGCTAACATAACCCTAATAGACTTAATCTTTGCTACCGGCGAGAAGGTTTCATCATAATCAATACCTTGAGTTTGAGTAAAACCCTTCGCAACCAGTCGAGCCTTATAAGGATGCACTTTTCCTTCCATGTCTATCTTCTTCTTGAAGATCCATTTGCACCCGACTGTTTTACGGCCTGGTACATGGTTAACCAAGTTCCAAACTTGATTGTCATAAATGGACTCTATCTCGTTGTCCATAGCCTCCTTCCATTTAGCAGACTCTGGGCCTGCCATGGCTTCCTTTACACTGCTAGGTTCATCCAAATTTACCAGTGTACTATCACTGATGAACGTATCACCTTCCGTAGTAATATGAAAACCATAATAAAATGAAGGTGTGTTACTAACCCGTGTAGAATGCCTTGGAGGTACAGACTCGTCAGCTGGATCAACAGGAGTTTCCTCCTCAGGTTGATTGCTAGTGTCTGAGGTTCCTTCACCAAGTGATTCTTGAATTTCTTCAAGATCAATCTGCCTCCCACTGTCTCCTTGGCTTATAAATTCTTTCTCGCGAAAGATCCCTCTTCGTGCTACAAAGACCACATTCTCACTGGGTCTGTAGAAGAGGTAACCGAAGGATTTCTATGGGTAGCCGATGAAAATACACCTTTCACTTCGGGGTTCAAGCTTATGATGAGTTTCACGCCTCACGAAAGCTTCGCAACCCCAAATTTTGATGTGGTCCAAATTGGGAACCTTCCCAGTCCACATCTCATCAGGTTTTTTGGTAACCTTCTTTGTAGGGACTAGATTAAGGATATGGGCGGCAGTCTCTAAGGCATACCCCCAAAAAGAGATTGGTAACGAAACTCGACTCATCATAGAGCGAACCATGTCCAACAAAGTTCGATTACGCCTCTCAGCTACACCATTCAGCTGTGGTGTCCTGGGAGGAGTGAATTGTGAGACAATCCCACACTCCTTAAGATAGTCAAGGAACTCGGTACTAAGATACTCACCACCTCGATCGGATCGAAGCATCTTAATGTTCCTGCCTAATTGATTTTCTACTTCCTGTTTGAATTCCTTAAACCTTTCAAAGGTTTCTGACTTATGTTTGATTAAGTAGACATACCCATATCTACTAAAATCATCAATAAAAGTCACATAATACCGATTAGCATCCCTTGTGGCGGTTTTGAATGGCCCACATACATCAGTATGTATTAGGTCCAACAAACCCTCACCCCTCTCACAAGTTCCAGTGAAGGGTGATTTTGTCATCTTTCCAAGTAGACAAGATTCATAATTATCATCCGATTTAAGGTCAAATGATTCCAAGACTCCACTCTTTTGGAGTTGGCCTATGTGTTTCTTGTTTACATGTCCAAGACGACAATGCCACAATGATGCTTTATCTAAGCTAGTAGAAGAATCAATATACAACACATTATTTCCTAAGTTGTCTACAATCGACATAGTTTCATACACACCATCACAAAGTAATGCTTTAAAATAAAACACATTTTTAAAGAAAGCATTAATACCACCACATTCATTATCAAACAAAAAGGTAAAACCTTGTTTGTACACAACATGAAAAGAAATAATATTCCTCGCCATTTCAGACGAGTACACACATTTATTCAAATCTAATTTCAACCCATTATTAAGCAACAAGGTATAAACTCCAATCTTGGAAACAGGTGAAGCCATCCTATTCCCCATGATTAAGTTTATCTTCCCGTGCTCCACATCCTTACTTCTTCTTAGGCCCTGCAAATCAGAACATATGTGAATACCACATCCTGTATCAAGCACCCAAGAGTTAGAATATGTTGAGTAATTAGACAATATAGTGTAAATACCTACATGGGTGGGTTTCACTTTCCCATCCTTTAGATCCTGCAAGTACTTAGGGCAGTTTTGCTTCCAGTGTGCCTTTTCATGGCAATAAAAGCATTCAGCATCCTTGGGAATGGCAGAAGGAGTGATAGAACCGCTCTTGGTCTTTGATGAGGAGCCTTCAAGAGACTTTCCCTTGGTACCCTTCGAAGGGTGCTTCCTCTTCTTCCCTTTTCCTTGCCCAATAGCCAAAACAGGGGTAGATGTTGGAGTAGGAGTAGTAGAGGTAACAACCGCCTTACCCTTAAAACCGGATTCCGCGGTCTTCAAGAGTCCTTGAAGCTTGCTGAGGGTAACTTCCTCCTTGTTCATATGATATTTCATTCGAAAATGATCATAACAAGAAGGCAAGGAGTGCAAAATGATGTCAATTGCCAACTCCTCGGGGATGTTAACATTCAGCTTCAGCAAATGGTCCACATACCTTTGCATCTTTTGCATGTGGCCCATGACGAATTCACCGTCCTTCATGCAGGTAGTTATTATGGAGGAGATTATTTCATACCTCTCCTGACGAGCACTCTGATGGTACCTTTCCATCAGGTCTTGGTGCATCTCAAAAGGGTAGAAATCTTCATACGAATTTTGGAGCTCGGCTGTCATCGTGGCCATCATGATACATGCCACCTTAGTAGCATCTCTCTCATGAGTCCTGAATTCAGCGATCTCCTCAGGAGTAGCAGTAGACTCATCAAGTTCTTTTAACTCCTTATCGAGGACATATTCTTTGTCCTCATAACGAGTAACCATCCTGATGTTCCTAATCCAATCCATGAAGTTGGAACCATCAAAGATGACCCTCCCACAAAGATTCATGAGAGAGAAAGAACCAATTGGGTTAGAGCCTGAAGCATTAGTGTTGGAAGACATCTGAAAGAAGATAGTAAGTTTTGATTAGATATTTAGGATCCTTAATAAGACACCCAAATGTAATATTAAGGCTAGGATCCAATCACAATATATTACACTTAGAAGAGGGATGCCGTAATCTAAGTAATAATATATTTGAAAGGTAGGTGAATGACGATTCACCAATTTCCACCATGAAAACAAAATGATTTATTAGGTTTAATTGGATTTGAAATTCCTAGATTCTTTTGAGATTCATTGAACTTTTCAATGGCATGTTTCATTCTCGATTGTGCCTTCAAGTTTTGTGTCTGGGATGCCGAGGATCACAAAACAAGGTGTGAATAACCATGCTAATTCAATCTCGATTGTTCCTTCAAGTTTTGTGACTGGGATGCCGAGGATCACAAAACAAGGTGTGAATAACCATGCTAATTCACTTGGTACCCTTAATATTATCACCTAATCAATGTGCCGGTTAACCACACACGCTCCATTGATCTATGACAAACATTAAGTCACCCTTCGTGATCCTTACTAGTCCTAGTTAGTGTGCCGGTTAACCACACACGCTCCACCAACGACTTGGTAAGGTACAACATTTGAATTCCATGGACTAGCACCATGTTCACATTTTTCCTAAAATAACTAAGATTGGGAATTAAAAGAGTTTAGTTACTTTATAATATTCATTATACTTTTAATGAGGATTTAAAGTCATTGTTCTACCCGTTCGGCTAACGACCCTCCAGCAATCAAGCAAGCGGTGGGTGAGAGTATACACCCATTAAGTCGCCATTTTATAGGCAACAACCTTATACCCACCTTATAGACCGGCTTCGTGAATGAGGTCTACTAACGGTAAAACGACTTATTCTTATACATATATATAATAATTAACCATTAATGTTATAAATAGTATAAGGGTTGAATTTTAACTATTAAAACTCTAAGGGTTGGATTTAAAGTTTATTAAAGTGTGTGAAACATTACAAATTCCAAAACTTGAGGGCAAGTTTTGTAACTTTGCAAAACTCTTCATTTCATAACTTATGAATTAAAGGTTCATAAAAATGAAGACTCTTCATTTTCATGTAACTTATGTATTTAAGTGTGTGTTAAATAAGAGTGACCTTTGGAAATCCATAACTTGAGGACAAATTATGGACTCCATTAAAACACATAAATGATCAAGAATTAATTCTAAACAATTCAGCAAATAATTCCTATCATTTTCTAAATTCATAAGAACATGAACATGATCATCAAAAATTCAAGAATTATATGAACACATAAAATCATGGAATTTTGATATATGCTATTGCAAATGGATTAGAACAACCATTACACCAACTAAAATAAGTTTTATAACACCAAAACAGTTTAGGGTAATGTTTCTAGTCCATTTCCAGCAGCAAAAGTCGAAAAACTGCACTCTTTCGATCCTACTCGTCGAGTGCATGAACTTACTCGTCGAGTAGGTTGAAGTTTTCCTTGGACTCGTTGAGTCCCCCCAATGGACTCGGCGAGTCCACCATGCAGACAGCAACGATTTCGACTTTTTTCACTATTTTGCATCAAGTATCAAACAAGCAAGCCTAGGCTCTGATACCACTATTGGGTTTTGAGCAATCTAACACTTCCTAAGTGTGCATGCAACCCTAATAAACCTTGGATCTATGTTTGTCTAAATACATGCAAAATAATAAATTTTCCAAGGTTTATAACCTATCTAACATGGCATGGGGAACATTTCAACATAAAAGAGTTAGAAGAGATTACATACCTTTTGATGAGTTTGGTTCTAAGGAGTTTGAGGGCCAAGCACCAATAGTGTGAATGCCTCAAATGGAATCACAAAACACCACAAACTCTTGGAAAACTTTGAGAGAGTATACACCCTTGTATAAAATCGGCCACACACAAGCACACACACACACACTAGTTCACTAGTTTCCTCTTAGGCTCCATTTCATGCTCCATAAGCATGCTTATATAGTGTGCATGGTTAGGGTGAAACCCTAATAACCCATGTCTTTTCCTTTCCAAGGATCCATGGGTTAAAAGCTCCATGGATCATCCATGGACTTCCACATAAGCCTAGCCCATTAACAAATGAGTATTAGCCCACACTATATAAAACAAATAGCCCATAATCTAATTAGTCTTCCTTTTAATCTCTAAATTAATTCATAATTAATTTAAGACTAAAACTAATTAAATAACGTAACTTCATATTAATATATTATAACTCATAATATATTAATAAACATATGTGTATAACTCTCATAAAATTATCCACAATAGTTTGGATGAGATGCAACCCAAAAGGACCATGCCGGTCGGGTCAAGTATATACCAAATAAGTTATGGACTTAGACACCTTATCTAACATTATCATCTCCCCTTAGCCATTCATGAAGTGGGGGATGGACATAGTAGGAAAGTTACCTAAGGAACCAAGAAGAAAAGTCTTCATGCTAGTAATAATAGACTATTTCTCGAAAAGGATCGAGGTTGAGGCTTTTATCTAAGTAAGAGACAAAGAGGTGGTCTCCTTTATCAAACGTAATATGTTGACTAGATTCAGGATCCTGACAGAAATCATATGTGATAACGGATCCCAATTGATAAATAAAAGAACTAGTGACTCTTAGACAACTTAGGGAATTAAACTTATAACATCCACTTCTGTTCATTCTCAATTCAATAGTAAACCAGAATCTAGCAACAAAATCATAGTAAAAAAAATTAACGAAAAGGCTAGATGTAACAAAAGGAAGACGGGATGAAGAACTTCCTTTTGTCCTACTTGCAGATAGGACAACATCAAAGACACCCATATGTCAGACTCCATATTACTTGGTATTTGGAATAGAAGTCATGATCCTGAGTAAAATGGTGGTCCCAATGGGAAGTATCAATTCCAAAATCAGGAGACCAATAATGGGATCCTTGCTCAAGATATCGACACCATTGATGAAATCAGGTATGCTTCCAGGATCCACATTGTTGCTTTTTTTAGTTAAAAAATGGACAAGCAAAGATCGACCAGTGTTTATGAGAGGCTGTGATGTTTAGAACAATGCAAGTACAAAATGTTGATCAAAGTGACACCAGTTGTTTACAAGGAAAGCCCTTGATCCTTGCTAGGATCTCCAGCATAATACCTTGGGAGGTGACAATGATCACTTGCATTGATGATTTTATTGATTGAAAATGTTGATTAAAGAGAAAATGTAAATAGTAAAAGTACAAGTGATATTGTTCTATTAAATCCCGTGTGTGACAACCCGTTATTTTCTATCTTGTAAAAGTCAAAAATATTAAATAAATGTCAAACTTATTGATTAATTAATTTAAGGAAGTTAAATTAATGTTTTTGATACATATAAACACTTAGTAAAATTGTTGTTAAATTAAAAGTTGAAAAACCTAAGAAAAACTGAAGATTTTTGCTTGGACCGAGAACACTCGTAGAATTCTTTGCTTTTCTTCTCTCTGACCGAAAGCTCGCACCACAAACTGTTTATAGCCAAGAACTCTCGGGTCGCAAATGTGCGAGGCTGGTTCTAAAAGTCTTATCTCCTCGTGGAAAAGCCCTTATCTTCACGGAAAGAGTTCCCAAGAATTTTAACCGAAAACTCTCATCTCTCCTCAAGAACATGTGAAATCAATCCTCTCTCATGAATACCATGCGAAAATCACTTGATTCTTCCTAGAATCTTGCAAGTATTATTCCTTGATCTTGTTATCACTTCAAAAAAAACCTTCCAATCAACATATATTGGGATGAAAACACCAACCTATACTAGTTTTCATGAAGAACACGAAGAACGCGATGAACACGAAGAACAAGAAAAACACCCACACATTATTCTAAGAGTTATTGTGAGTCTTTTTACAATAATTAAGTGTTATTTAACACTTTAAACTTAATTAGATTATGTAATTTATATTTAATTTTAAATTAATATAAATTAGGATTCGGTCTTTATCACGAGTTTTAACTTGTGGATTTAACTCTACTACACCGTATCTGCAACCGAAAATTTACAAAAAGTAAGTTCATACCCCTGCATTTTTACTATTTTTCACTGTTTTAGAGGTGGAATATGTGACAACCGTCAATTTTCGATCCAATCAAATTCAACCAGTCAAACCGGTCTACTCATCCAACCTTTGTATACTAGGGTTCACTTTATGTAATTACTGTACAACTCACTATTTTAATAAGAAATCATTACTTGAAAAGTTGTATTTTTAGATTTCTTAAACCCAAATCGGTGTAAGTCAGGTAGCAAAGTGATAAAACACTGTTGTGTACCCTTTCGGGGGTGTGTAAGACTCTGAAACATGGCTAAACGGGGTTTGCGGACATTGCATTGCAAAACTAAGCACTTAAAAAGGTCACAAACTAAGTCTCTCTCAATCCCTCTTTATCAATCTCTATCTCTCCTAAACCTCTCCAAGTATGTGAAACCTCTCCCAAATCTCTTCAAGTATGTGAAACTTCTCCCAAATCTCTTCAAGTATGTGAAATCTCTCCCAAATCTCTCCAAGTATAAGAAATATCTCCCAAATCTCTCTCAAAATCTCTCTCAACGTTTGAAAGTCATTCGGGTCATCCCGACCCTTAACTTGGTCAAAAATCACTCAAAAATGAAAGTTTACACGAAAAGTATCTCTAAGGAGCCGAACCCTCTTAGGAGTCGAACCTCCTTAGGAGCTGAACTCCCCTGAACCTAACCCTCCTGAATCGAGAAGCAGCTGAAGCCGAACCTCACAGGGAGCATTGAGACTGAGCCTCGCCTTCTGATCCCTCGCTTCCTTCGCACCTTCAATTCTTCTTTCCCTTCTCTCGATTCCTCTTCAACTTTCGTTTCTAAGGGATGGGACCGAACCTCCGACCCAAAGTTTCGGAAGTTGGCAATTTTTGCCCCGTTTTCAATATTTTTAGCGTTTTAAGCTTGTTTTAGTGATTTTAATGCGGGATTTTCTCCAAAAATCATATTTTAACATATAAGACCCTAAATATTCATAATTTAAACACATTTTTAGGGAAATCTTTATCTAGGAATAAAATCTAGTGGGTAAGATATTTGAGGTGGAGTGTTGACTTTACCTTAGTGTGTAACAAAAGCAACCTCCCATACCCACTCCTTGACCATCCCCAGTCACTATTCCACCATACCTAGTCAATCATTGTCCTCTTTCCATCACTTTCTTCCAGCCATACATTTGAAAAAAAGGAAGAATCATTATCTCTCCTCTCTCATTTCTCTTATTTTCCACCAAAGAACAAACACCTTTCTCTCACTTCTCTCTCTCTCTCTCTCTCTCTCTCTCTCTCTCTCTCAAAATTGAGATTCAAGGGCTGATCATCAAGTTTTCTTATACTTTTCGGTAATTATTATCATCTTCCATATGATTATTTCACTTCCTTCTACTCAAATCATGGATATCTTACACAAACATCATCACATTTGTGGTAGATCTTCGAATCTTCAAGGCATCTTCTAAGGGTTCTTGAGTAGAACACTTCTTTTCTTAAATATCCATCCATTACACTACTAGAAAAATAGCCTTTTACGACGCGCAAATTACGACACTCATTAATTTATGTTACGCAAACGAGAGTGACATTAAAAAAGGGTCATCTCTTCAGAAAATTTAAGGATTTAGGTCACTTATTATTGCGCACCTTTAAATTAGTGTCAAAAGAAAAAAAATTAAAAACACGGAGGGCGCTGTACCTTAAATGCGCGCCCTCTATATGTGTCGCTTTATAATTTTAATGAACGCGCGTTCCTTAGTTACAAGCAGGAAAAGAAAAGCCAAAAAATTAGAAAAGCCCGCTACCCTCCCTGCCCTAAGCATTTTCACGCATCTTTCATTCTCCTCACACTGTTGTGCAACTTCTCAATCAAAGATCAAAGGTTACGATTTCATCTCCATCTCTCGACTTCATCATCTCAATCAAGAAAAAGGGCTTCTGATTTCCATTCATCTACTTCATCGTTGCTGTAATTTCACCTTCTTCATCTCTCTGCTGTTCTTGAGAATACACGCCAACAGTTTTCTTGCACTATTCCTTGACTTGCTTCCTTCTAGATACGCTTCTTCAAATAACTCCAACAACAACAAACCCCAATCCTACACCCCTCATCCTCTTCCATGGCATCATCAATTACCGACGATGTCATATACCACCATCTCTCCGATGAATTCTAATTTTTCGGCTTTAATTTGTAAATATATCCCACGTACGATCTTCAAAAAGCTTCCGGTGGTAGATCTAGCATGGTCAGCGTGTGTGTGCAGGTTGAGGAGTTCAGTAGCTTCTGATCAAGAGATTCAGGTTAGGGCTTTCAAGGCGCCATGGAAACTGTAATGGTGTTCATTGTGGCGGAGGGATTAGGGTTTCTAGAGTGAGAGACGAAAGGGGAAATTGGTGTAAATGTCTGCAGAAGGAAGCATGTAATGTTGTTCTCTATTAACCGACAACTTAAGGTTTTAACTTTCACCACTGCTCCTGCTTCGCCACCTAAGCGAATCGAAACTCATAATGCACCTTCCACTGTGACGAAGCACTAGGATGCTTTATGATTGGCCTCGCATCAAGGTTCCACAGAGCCCAAATCATTCGAACTAGAAACCTTCAGGTACTATCACTACAAGATCTCACCTCCTCTCCCCTTGCCGACAACATCAGGTCCGACGACCTTATGATTACTTCTTCTATTGCTCTAATTTAGAAGCCCTATGTCTTATTAAGGTGTGTTTCGGTTTATTTTTTTCTCTATGTTTTCATTCTTCTACCAGAACCCTATCTTGCTAAATCCTTTTGTTTTCGCAGCTAATTTTTTTCTAGACCAAGATTTTGTAGACAGGAAGCAGGTGGAAGAGAAGCCCTAGACCAAGATTTTGTAGAAAATTTTGGTGTTGAATCAACAATTATTTGTTAACAGGTTTTCCATTTTTAGTCATTCATTTGTTCTTCCCACCATTTTTATTAGGTTCTCAATTTACTTAACAAACTTTAGTCCAGTTCTTCTCAGGAACTCATGCCATTACATGTGCCCTGTTTGCTTTCTTGAGGCCTAGTGATGAGGCACTTAATCTATTCATTTAGAAAGCATAAAATTTATTCATTAACTTTTATTAGCTTTTGGCTGTTGGGTCATCACTGACCAGCTGTACAGTTTTACAATGAAATAATATAATATATATTTGACTGATTACTGATATCATCATCTACTATAGTGAAAATGGTTGATGCAGTTTGATCGTCAAACCTTATCCATTGTAATGCGTTTCTTGATGGCCAAAATTCCAGAGCAAAGGGCAGCTGTTGATCTGGACACTCATTACACACAGCTTAGGTTTCATTCTTTTATACCATATGATATGATGATGATGCTTATATTATCCATTATCCAATCCTACATATAGTTTGAACCTCACCCCATGCATCTATGCAGGAATGTCAGTTCACCTCATTTTCATTTTCATTTTGTTATTGATTCAATAGTAAACCCACCTGCAGTTGATTGGTGACCGATTCGATTTTTGATTTTTCAGTTTTTCATAATTGTGTTCTTATTGATGTGTTCAGGCTAGGGCTTCCAGTTTAGTTTTGGGCTTTATCTCTACATTTCTATTTAACAGTTTCAAGCACAAGCACAAGAAACATAGCATCTTTCCTATCACTTTTAAGGTATCTTAGAACTTCTAATTTTCAAGATTTGTTCTTATTCATTCAGGATTTATGAAATTAGATAATATGTTGTGTCAAATAATTGGAAAATTTACAGGTGTACAATGTTGGAAAGGAGGCAACAGTTGTATTGCAGCTTAAAGGTGATTGTTCTCTTAGTTACCTCCATATCGTGTAAGCCTTTAACCGTCTTCTACTATTTTCTATTACCCATCTCCCTTTTCTCTGTATCCTTTTATCATTCTTGAGAAATTGACACCTTGTCTGGCTTCAGACCTGGAGTTTAAACAATTATTTCATCAAACTACTTACCCTCGATCTGTGTTTGACAAGATTACTAAACTAAAGGAAATAGACATCAAATATTAGGTATTCGATTTTGCTTTTGTTTTGCATTTTTTTTTTGTGAATTTCGCTTCAGGCCCGGATTCCATAAACCCGCCGTCATCAGCATGACGTCTAATTGATCAAAAACCGTGTTTGATATGGGATCCAACAAATTGATTTTTGTATTTTACTCTGCAGCTTCTCACCAAAGAAGAAGGTTTAGAAGTATACGAGGACATGATATTGGGGAGAGATTTCGAGGACATGTGTGCTCAGATGTATTACAGGGGGAAAATGTTTGGTTTTGTCTATTTATACAACGGGCAAGAAGTTGTTTCTCAGGGTTCATCAATCTGTTGAAGAAAGAGGATAGTATTGTGAGCACCTACCGTGATCATGTTCATGCTCTAAGAAAGGGGGTGCCTGCTCGTGCTATGATGAGCGAGTTGTTTGGGAAGAAAACAGGGTGTTACTGTGGTCAGGGTGGATCCATGCACATGTTCTCTACTGAACACAATGTTCTTGGAGGGCTTGCCTTTATAGGAGAAGGCATCCTTGTTGCCACAGGTGCAGCATTCAGTAGCAAGTACAGGAGAGAAGTGTTGAAAGAAGCAGATTGTGATCATGTGACATTGGCATTCTTTGGAGATAGGACCTGTAATGATGGATAGTTCTTTGAGTGTTTGAACATGGCAGCTCTATGGAAATTGCCTATCATATTTGTGGTGGAGAACAATCTGTGGGCAATTGGGATGTCCCATCTGCGTTCAACTTCAGATCTAGAAATCTAGAAGAAGGGTCCATCTTTTGGGATGCCAGGTGTCCATGTTGATGGCATGGATGTGTTGAAGGTGAGGGAGGTAGCAAAGGAGGCTATTGGGAGAGATAGGGAGGAGAAGGCCCAACTTTGGTTGAATGTGAGACTTACAGATTCAGAGGACACTCTTTGGCTGATCCTGATAAGCTTCGTGACCCAAGTGAGTTGCTTTTAGTCTTTTACTCTTGTATATACATAACATTGAGAACACTCAAGGTGAGTTCATACCCCTATGTTTTCATGTTTTCTCAAGTTTTAGGGGGGGGGGGGGGGAATACAACTTGAAACACCAAGAACACAACTAAACTTTTCCAACAGCTTTCCTCATGAAAGTTTAACTCCATTCACGGACTGTTTTGGACAACTTAAACATTTTAGTTTTCAAAACTGTACAAGGTGCAAATATTTCAGGTTTATGCCTTTAAAATGACTACCTGTACATGTCTATACGATTTTCTACAATTTATGGTGATTTTTACAAAACTGCCTATCACTGTAGCTACAGTTTATGAACACACTAGATACATTTTCTAAACTTGCAGAGTTTATGGATTCAGTTTTCGACTTCGTATGATTTTTCTGTGATTTTTCCAAAACAGTGCAAAAATGTTGAAAACAAGTTAACAGCTTACAACTTTCATCACACTTTGTAACGTGTTGAGCAAAGTGTTAATCTTTGATGATTTCATATTTTACCTGTTTTTTCCGTTGTGGTATAATTATATAAGAGAAAATACTCACTAATTGGTAAAGTCCTTTCACATTACAAAAAAAAAAAATACAAGATAAGGCATGATAGACATGTTTATGTTTTTGCTATACATTCGACTCACATAAAATGGGGTTCATTTGCATTACAAACATTTTGGATAAACTATAATAGGTATAGTTTATTCATCAATTATATTTCAAGCTCATAACCAAAGGTTTTCAGTTCAGTTCATGTAAATCTGTTAATGAATAAATTTGTAAGACATTCGTTTCGTGTTACATCCAAAGTAACGAAATCAAAAGTCCTGTAAATTTTAACCAGAGTCTCTTGTACGGAGAACGTGATAGTTGTGTATAGATCTATATTGGGTTTGACAAACCCAAACCTGAGCTGCATATGGTTATAGTAACTTACATGGGGTAGTAACAAAACATAAGATTTACGGGTTTTACGTCTAAATTTAACGAGTTTATGTCGATTCAAACTTTCATAAATTTCTTTAAGTGTGGTAAAATACTTGTACACTTCTGTCTTGACTTTTAAGACTACGATGCACTACATAAGGAAAATATTGTATTTTTCTCTAACAAACATCATTTTTACAAGAAGAGGATTTTAGTATCACTTTCAAAGCTTATGAAATCACCAACTTAATTGTTGACACTTTTTCAAAACTACTTTTATTCTCATGGAATAAATAAACATGTATTCAGCCGCTTTTGAAGATGGAACGCTAAGGCGTCAAACGTTTCATTTCTTATTGTCAACATAATGTAATTGATTTGGAAACATGTAAACATATACTATGATGTAATTTTTTCAATTATATTTATGTTGGTTGTCTATAATTTGAGCACTATTGTAATTGTTGTTATGATACTACACATGAAGTCCTCCACCCCGGACGTTTCCCCCATCCTTGGTTTGGGGTGTGACAGATTGGTATCAGAGCAATGTTTATAGTGTACTAAGCATATCGAACCACATAAGATATACAAACTATAAATGCATTTGGGACTAAAAGTATCTAATTAAACACTTTCTTGTTAAAGTATAAGTACATGCATACATGCTCGCGTAGTGTCATAACTAGGAAAAACATAAAACAAAAGAGGATGAGTTGTGCATTAAGAGTATGCCTTGGGATATGTGGTCAAGTCTGGGATGGATATAGCCTGGTCAACTATATATGTCCGAGAAGTGACTTGCATATATCGGAGGATAGTCTTAATGGGAAACAAATCTAACAACCTAACATTCACCCAATCTTTCCACATCCATAGCAGGTGGGGCTTGGTCCTGCATTGTTGCGGCTATTACTGGTGTTGTTGTTGTTGTTGCGGTTCTTGTTGTTGTTGTTTCCGTGCTGCTGATTTTGGGGAGGATAGGTCCTGCAATATTTTGTTATGTGACCCTTTCGATAGCAGCTGGTGCAATGCATCTCTCTGCATTCTCCATTATGATGGAGACTCCACTTGTTGCACTTTGGAAGAGTTCCAGAATACTGCCTAAGAGCACTTGGGCCAGCTGATACTGGAGCATGTGGTGTGGATGGAACTTGGGTGGTTGTAGCATTGACTGTCACTGTTTGTTGCTTCTTGTACCATTCCGAGCCCTAATGTCCTTTCCTCTTGTTGTTCTTTCCTTTCTTGTTGTCACTTTCCTTCTTTCCTTCAGCCTCCACCGGCTTCTCACCCTTCTTGTTGTTGTGGTCCTACAGTTTCTTGGCCAATCTCTTGGCACTATCGAAGGTTTCAGGATTTGCAACTATCACATTTCCTTGGATTAGGGAGGTTAGTCCCCCGATGAAACATTCGATTTTCTTTCCTTCCGAAGTAATCATACCAGGGCGCAACAGAGACATTTCGTTAAACCTCGGTATGTATGCATCAATGTCGGAATTTCCGACGGTGAGATTCCATAACTCTTGTTACATATTCTGGATTTCACCTCGCGGGTAGTACTCGGCCATCACCATTTCTTTCATCTATGCCCATGGCATAGAGTTGGCTACGGGAAGAGTCATGGCTTCTATGTGTCGGTTCTACCAAGTGAGAGCTTGATTAACGAAAGTGCATGCGACAAACTTCACCTTCATTTCCTAAGGGCATTCGCATATCTCGAACACCTATTCCATCTTTCCAATCCATCTTTTCAGAGTTAACATTCCTCCAGTGCCATTAAAGGTTTGTGGCTTGGCGTTGGTGAAGTCTTTATAGGAGCATGCCTTGGTAGGTCCTTGATTCATCCCGTTGTTTGAACTTCCAGCCCCTTGTCCATTGACTCCTCCATTGTTCCCTTGGTCAATTTGCGCCATCGTTGTAGTGACTGCAGCAGATACAACTCCCTGGAATGCGACTGAGTTAACTTCCGGTGGGGGTGACCCAGGGTTTCCGCGGGTTGGTCGTTGAGGCATCTTTCTGTCATGGAACGGAAAGATGTTGAGTGCCTATGGTTTTTGTGTAAAAACCCGGGTCGGCGAGTTGGAGCCTGAACTTGCCGAGTAGGATCGCGGTTCTGGACGCGGGTTCGTGCCTGGACTCGGCGAGTCTGCGCTGTTTAATTAAACCCTAATTTCCCGGTCCTAAGCCCCATTTAAAGGACCTTATGGCACTTCATTGCGGCTACCTTGATCCTTGAGAGCACCAAAGCAGCTAAGGGTTCCTGTGAGTGAGATAAGAGGCCGTTGTTCACCAAATTTGTGTGTATTTGCAAGAAAGGAAGGGGAAAGTCAAGCTAGAAGAGTAGGGGAGCTTGGATCTACTTCCATTTCGCCAGGGGAAGCTTCTTGAGGGACCATTCAGAGCTTATTTCCGTATTTTTGTTGATATGGTCAAATCTAGGGTTTCTTCTTGCCTTGTTTGCTTTGTAATTGAAGTGTGAGAGGTCCCATGGGGATATGGTACGTAGATCTGGACCTTAACAGGTCCAGAAAGTTCCTAATGATATGCTTTATGTCCTTCCTTTTGGGTTGGAGACTAGGGTTGCCATCTTAGAGGTCATTTCTCCAAAAAAGAACCTTGTAGGTGTTGCATGGTAGCCAAGACTGTGACTTTACGTGATGAATGAGCTTAGGAGGGCCAGATCTATGAGTGGATGGAGCGGATCTGACCTCAGAAGCGAGATTGAGTTGATGCATGTCATGGACTCGCCGAGTCTGAAGAACAGACTCGGCGAGTAGCATCAAGATTGTCCTTAACCACTCAGTGAATGGTCCTGCCGAGTTATGGTTGACTCAGTGAGTCATGGAGAGTTAGAGAGGGTTGACAGGTGGACTTAGTCGAGCTGGAACTCGCCGAGTTGTCCTGGTGACTCGGCGAGTTGAGTCGTGGTGGCCCCGCGATTCATGCCAGGTGGAACTCGTCGAGTCAGGGGAGTACTCGATGTGTCAAAAGAGAATCCTAGAGAGTTGGTGAAAACGCTTAGACTCGCCGAGTCCGATTAAGTTGACCGTTGACCAGAGTTGACCAGTGTTGACTTGATAGGGGTAGTCAAACTTAGTGGTAAAAGTATTAATTATAGATATATGATGTTATAGGAGGATTATAGCTCGGGGAATCGAGCACGAGTGATTTCCAGGATTCGCGAGTTATCGAGATAAACGAGGTGAGTCTTCTCACTATACTGTACCCGAAAGGGTTTGACTGTGTGACCGGAAGGTCGGATATGATATGAGATATATGCATTATGTGTGATAAGTTAATCGTTATATGTGGCATGTATGATATGCTTGATATGGGCCGGAAGGCATTATGTTATGGGCCGGAAGGTGAATATGTTATGGGCCGGAAGGCGTTGTAATGTGGACCGTAAGGTCAACGTGGGTAGGACCGGAAGGTTTACCCAGTTAGGATGGAAGTCCCCTGAGACACATGGACCGGAAGGTCAGGACCTGGAAAGGCGTATGTGCGTAGGTTGTATTTTGGGGAACTCACTAAGCAATTATGCTTACAGTTGTTGTGTTATTTGTTTCAGGTACTAGCGAGGACTGTGGGAAGGCGCCGGCGTGATCGTAAACATTATCGGGGAAAACTATTTTTATGATCTTTGTGATGTATTCGGTTGTGAATTTAAAATATTAATCGATGTTTTGATGTTAGCAAAAATGAAAAATTGGTTTTAAAATTTACGTCGTTACAAGTTGGTATCAGAGCCTTGGTTTGAGGGATTCGGATACACCTTCGGGCGTAACTGAACTCAAAGCGGGGATTTGAGAAATTTTTAATTAATAAAATCGATAAAAATTTGATAAGAGATTTTGAAACAATCAAGGAAGGGTAAGTGTGTACGGTCAGCCAGCGCCCGAACGGTAAAATCCCCAATATACTCTTACAATATGTGTTATGAGATATGATATGATATGATACGCATGCTAGTAGACTAGGTATTCATATTAGGACTAGAGTGGCTTGATTTGTGATGCCTTAGTCTAGGGAAATCTGCAGCTATGAGGTGCTTTGAGAGCGAGTGGGTAGCTAGTGCATGGCAAGAATAGAGTACTCAGGATCCGGGGTTTGGGGGAGGAGGACTTGGGGTGAATGTTGATGCGGTGTAGTTGGTAGTATTGGGCCCGTACTACTGAAGACACCGGGTCAGTGGGCAACCCAAGTAAGAATCCCTGGGTATCGGAGACTGAGTAGGGTTGCGTTATCGAGAACGATTTTGCTCGATAGAGTCTCTGATATTTCTATGTTGTATTTCAGAGGCATCATGGTTGGACCACACCACAGACCTGGTACGAGCAGTGTGAGTGACAAGGAGCTTCGTCAGATGATTCATGAGGAGGTGGCTGCAGCGATCCGGGATGAGATTCTGGAGATGTTTGGGTCTATTAAGACCACACTGATGGAGACATTTGATGAGCGGTACGCCATGTTGACTGAGGCCGCAGCCGCTGCAGCTACCGCAGCTGTAGCCGCTGCCAGACCACAGGGAAGTGACTCATTGCTGTTCCAGGAGTTCAGGAACACGAAGCCACCTGAGTTTGATGGGACATACGATCCGATCACTGCGATGAGATGGATTGCTGATATCGAGGGATGCTTCTACACTTGTTCATGTCCGGAGCATCTGAGGGTACGGTTCGCCTTGAACCAGCTCCGCTTGGGAGCAAAGGATTGGTGGAAGTTCGTGACGGCGAACTTCACTCTAGCAGAGGTTTCAGCTGTGACTTGGGAGAGGTTTACTACTATGTTCAGAGACGAGTACATTCCCCCGGTGGAGAGGGAACGGTTGGTTCAGGAGTTCTTAACCCTGAAGTAGGGTAATGATTCTATCACGGTGATCACGTGGAAGTTTCATGAGAGGGTGATGTTTTGCCCCGAGCAGGTTTCCACGGAGCAGGCTCGGATGAGCCGGTATTTGGGTGTGCTGAGGAGGTATATTCGGGAGTTCGTATCGAACTCGTCATACTAGACTTTTGTTGAGCTTCAGGCGAAAGCCAGGAAGCATGAGATCGAGTTGGAGACCCAGGACAGGGAGGAGGCCAAGTCTCAACGGGTGGATCGGCGACCGACTCAGTCTCAGTCGGCAGCCATGCGGACCAAGTCCACCGATTCGAGATCGGGAGGTTAGAAGGGCCGCACTTGCGGAAAGTGCGGCAAGGGTCACGAGGGGGCATGTCGATCGGGTGCTTGCTACAAGTGTGGCAAGGAGGGGCACATTGCTAGGGATTGCCCCAAGGGATTCATGGTTTGCTTTCATTGCAACCAGACCGGCCATCGGAAGGCCGAGTGCCCCCAGCTTCGCCAGGGATCTACGCCTGCTGCCAGGGTTACCGAGACTCGTCTAGTGAAGGCCGAGGCTCCGAAGGCTCGTGGAAGAGCTTTCCATTTGACTGCGCAGGAGGTCCGCGAGGCGCCTGATGTCGTAGCCGGTATGTATTATTTCGTGTATTTACTTTTATGCTAAGATATTGTGCTTATATTATGATATGCGTAGGTACTTTTCTTGTGAATTCTGTACCTGCTTTGGTATTATTTGACTCGGGTGCGAGTCGGTCTTTTGTATCGTTGGCTTTTAGAAAGCACATCAGTATTGATCGGGAGGTGATGAGTCGACCCCTACGAGTTTCTATAGCAGATGAGAAAGCGGTATACGCCACTGATGTGATTCGAGGATGTGTGCTTGAGATTTTTATGGTCGAGTTCCCTATAGACTTGGTTCCTATAGCGATGGGGGATGTCTGCGTCATCGTGGGCATGGACTGGTTGAGCAAGTTTGGGGCAGTCATTGACTGCGAGAGACAGCTAGTGACGATTCGAGACCCTAGTGGGGGAGTCCTTACGGTGTATGGCGAGGGGACCCGGTGTGGGTCGGCGTTTTGTTCGGCTGCCAGAGCAAGGCAGAGTTTGCAGCAGGGCTGCAATGGATTCATAGCCTACATGAGGGATCCTCAAGTGGCCGTGGGGAGGCCCAATTCGGTTGATGACGTTCCTGTTGTATGCAAGTTTTCGGATGTGTTCCACGAAGAGTTACCAGGTGTGCCTCCGGAAAGGCAAGTGGAGTTCCGTATATATTTGGTTCCGGGAGTGACGCCCATCGCCAAGGCGCCTTATCGTCTCGCTCCACCGGAAATGCAAGAGTTATCCTCGCAGCTTCAAGAGCTGTTGGGGAAGGGGTTTATTCAACCGAGTAGCTCACCTTGGGGAGCGCCAATTTTGTTCGTCGAGAAAAAGAATGGTTCACACCGGATGTCTATCGATTACGGGGAGTTAAACAAGTTGACGGTTAAGAACCGGTATCCGTTACCTAGGATCGACGATCTATTCGATCAGTTGCAGGGGGCATCTTGGTTCTCCAAGATAGACTTGAGGTCGGGTTATCAGCAGATGAGGGTTCGGGATGAAGATATCCAGAAGACTGATTTCAGAACTCGTTATGGACATTATGAGTTTGTGGTGATGCCTTTTGGGCTCACCAATGCCCCGGTTGCATTCATGGATCTTATGAACCGGGTGTGCCGGCCGATGCTGGATTGGTTGGTGATCGTATTCATTGATGATATTTTGGTGTATTCGAGGTCTAGGCAGCAGCATGAGGAACATTTGAGGGAAATTCTCGGGGTATTGAGATCGGAGAGGCTGTATGCCAAATTCTCCAAGTGTGATTTCTGGTTATGAGAGGTCCAGTTCCTCGGGCATCTTGTTAACCAGAAAGGGATATTGGTCTACCCGGCCAAGATTGAGGCGGTGTTGAGGTGGGAGGTGCCGAGATCGGCCACTGAGATCAGGAGTTTTCTGGGTTTGGCTGGATATTATCGTAGGTTTATCAAGGATTTCTCCAAGATTGTCGTGCCACTTACTAGGATGACCCTGAAGGGTGCTGCGTTTTCATGGGACTGGAGCAGCAGTCATCATTCGAGATGCTTCGTCAGAAATTGTGCGAGGCTCTGGTGTTTGCCCTCCC
This sequence comes from Lactuca saligna, assembly GCF_052625555.1. Taxonomy (NCBI): domain Eukaryota; kingdom Viridiplantae; phylum Streptophyta; class Magnoliopsida; order Asterales; family Asteraceae; genus Lactuca; species Lactuca saligna. Next base: position 37,059,011 of record NC_136424.1, read on the forward strand.
GGAAGGGATGGAGGATTTTGTGGTGTACTGTGATGCATCTATATCGGGTTTGGGGGTGGTGCTTACGCAGAGGGGTCATGTGATAGTGTATGCTTCGAGGCAGTTGAAGCCTTATGAGTCGAGATATCCCACCTATGACCTGGAATTGGGGGCTGTGGTGTTTGCCCTCAAGATCTGGCGGGATTATCTTTATGGGGTTCGGTGTACCATCTACACGGACCACAAGGGCCTGAAGTACTTGATGGATCAACCAAATCTGAATATGCGACAGAGGATGTGGTTGGATGTGGTGAAGGATTACGATTGTGAGATCCTGTACCACCCAGGCAAGGCTAATGTGGTAGCTGACGCGTTGAGCCATAGGGCGGAAAGCGTCCCGATCCGAGATATTTTTTTGAGGTTGACGGTAGTGACCCCGATTTTGGATACTATTCAAGGAGCTCAGGCTGAGGCTGCGAAAGCAGAAAACCAGAAGAGGGAGCGGGTTGTAGTTCAGGTATCAGGATTCGTCACGGATGGTCGAGGGCTTATGACTTTTCAGGATCGGATTTGGGTACCGTTTGTGGGCGGTGTGCGTGCTATTTTGATGGAGGAAGCACATCGATCGAAATTCTCGATTCATCACGGGGCTACAAAAATGTATTTGGATCTAAGGAAGGAGTATTGGTGGCCCTGTATGAAAAGAGATGTTGCATGGTTTGTTGACAGATGCTTGGCTTGTCGGCAGGTTAAGGTCGAGCACCAGCGACCGCACGGTAAATTGCAGCCGCTAGATATTCCCGAATGGAAGTGGGAACAGATTACCATGGATTTTATCACCAAATTGTCGCGGACTGTGAGGGGAGTCGATGCGATTTGGGTGATTGTGGATAGATTGACGAAGAGCGCTCATTTTCTAGCCATCAACGAGAGCTCTTCTGCGAAGAAGTTGGCGAAATTATACGTGAGGGAGGTGGTATCGCGGCATGGGGTGCCGATCTCGATTGTTTCAGACTGTGATGTGCATTTCACTTCCAGGTTCTGGAAGAAGTTTCATGAGGAGTTGGGTACTAGAATGCATTTTAGTACCGCATATCATCCCCAGACAGACGATCAGAGTTAGCGGACGATTCAGACGCTCGAGGACATGCTCCGGGCACGTGTGTTGGATTTAGGGGGTAGTTGGGATGCATATTTACCCTTGGTAGAGTTTTCCTACAACAATAGCCATCATTCGAGCATTGGTATGCCACCCTTTGAGCTGTTGTATGGGAGGAGGTGTCGGACCCCCATTTGTTGTGGAGAGGTTGGACAGAGGGTGATGGGCAGTACAGAGATAGTGCTTCAGACGACATAGTAGATCCAACTGGTCAAACAGAGGTTGTTGACCGCCCAGAGCCGATAGAAGAGTTATGCAGACAGACGTCGGTCCGAGCTTGAGTTTCAGGTCGGCGACCTTGTACTCCTGAAGGTCTCTCCTTGGAAAGGAGTGATTCGATTCAGGAAGAGGGGCAAGTTGGGGCCCCGATATATTGGTCCTTTTCGTGTGATCGCGAGGGTAGGCCGGGTAGCCTATCATTTGGATTTGCCAACCGAGTTGGGGCAGATTCACGACACTTTTCATGTGTCACAGCTGAGGAAGTGTATAGCCGACGAATCGGCAGTGGTTCCATTAGAGAATATTCAGGTAGATGCGAGCCTGAATTACGCCGAGAGACTAGTGGCCATCAGAGATCGGTATATCAAGGTTTTGAGGAACAAGGAGGTACCCCTGGTGTTGGTTTAGTGGCAGCATCGGAAGGGATCAGAGATGACCTGGGAGCCGGAGCGTGAGATGCGTGAGCAACAGCCGGAGCTATTTGCAGAGCAAGACTTCGAGGGCGAAGTCTAGTTCTAGTGGGGAAGAATTGTGACAGCCTGGATTTCCAGGTATCTTTTATTCATATATTTTTGGTGTTTTGTGATGGGACTCGGCGAGTTGGAGCCTAAACTCGCCGAGTAGGATCGCGGTTCTGGACGCGGGTTCGCGCCTGGACTCGGCGAGTCCAAGGAATGGACTCGGCGAGTCGGCGCTATTTAATGAAACCCTAATTTCCCGGTCCTAAGACCTATTTAAAGGACCTTATGGCCCTTCATTGCGGCTACCTTGATCCTTGAGAGCACCAAAGCAACTAAGGGTTCCTGTGAGTGAGATAAGAGGCCATTGTTCACCAAATTTGTGTGTATTTGCAAGAAAGGAAGGGGAAAGTCAAGCTAGAAGAGTTGGGGAGCTTGGATCTACTTCCATTTCGCCAGGGGAAGCTTCTTGAGGTATCATTCAGAGCTTATTTCCGTATTTTTGTTGATATGGTCAAATCTAGGGTTTTTTCTTGCCTTGTTTGCTTTGTAATTGAAAAGTGAGAGGTCCCATGGGGATATGGTACCTAGATTTGGACCTTAGCAGGTCCAGAAAGTCCCTAATGCTATGCTTTATGTCCTTCCTTTTGGGTTGGAGACTAGGGTTTCCATCTTAGAGGTCATTTCTCCAAAAAAGAGCCTTGTAGGTGTTGCATGGTAGCCAAGACTATGACTTTACGTGATGAATGAGCTTAGAAGGGCCAGATCAATGAGTGGATGGAGCGGATCTGACCTCAGAAGCGAGATTGAGTTGATGCATGGCATGGACTCGCCGAGTCTGAAGAACAGACTCGGCGAGTAGCATCAAGATTGTCCTTAACCACTCAGTGAGTGGTCCTGCCGTCTTATGGTTGACTCAGTGAGTCATGGAGAGTTAGAGAGGGTTGACAGGTGGACTGAGTCGAGCTGGAACTCGCCGAGTTGTCCTTGTGACTCGGCGAGTTGAGTCATGGTGGCCCCGCGATTCATGCCAGGTGGAACTCGTCGAGTCAGGGGAGTACTCGATGTGTTAAAAGAGAATCCTAGAGAGTCGGAGAAAATGCTTAGACTCGCTGAGTCGCTCTAGTGCACTCGCCGAGTCCGGTCAAGTTGACCGTTAACCAGAGTTGACCAGTGTTGACTTGATAGGAGTAGTCAACCTTAGTGGTAAAAGTATTAATTATAGATATATGATGTTATAGGAGGATTATAGCTCGGGGGATCGAGCACGAGTGATTTCTAGGATTCGCGAGTTATCGAGATAAACGAGGTGAGTCTTCTCACTATACTGTACCCGGAAGGGTTTGACTGTGTGACCGGAAGGTCGAATATGATATGAGATATATGCATTATGTGTGATAAGTTAATCGTTATATGTGCCATGTATGATATGCTTGATATGGGCCAGAAGGTATTATGTTATGGGATGGAAGGAGAATATGTTATGGGCCGGAAGGCGTTGTAATGTGGACCGTAAGGTCAACGTGGGTAGGACTGGAAGGTTTACCTAGTCGAGATGGAAGTCCCCTGAGACACATGGACCGGAAGGTCAGGGCCTAGAAAGGGGTAATGTTCGTAGATTGTATTTTGGGGAACTCACTAAGCAATTATGCTTATAGTTGTTGTGTTATGTGTTTCAGGTACTAGCGAGGACCGTGGGAAGGCGCCGGCGTGATCATACACATTATCGGGGAAAACTATTTTTATGATCTTTGTGATGTATTCGGTTGTGACAATACTGTTTACGTTTGAATTTAAAATATTAATCGATGTTTTGATGTTAGCAAAAATGAAAATTTGGTTTTAAAATTTACGTCGTTACATTTTGTGAGATCGAGGTCCTATAAACTAGGTGTGTGGCACGAACTTAAGTAATTTCACAAATTAGCATACAATCATGGATATATAAAACATAGCAAATTACAACATCATAGTAGAACACATAAAATTTTCCATTAATATTATCCGCACTTTGATACATGAAACTTTTGCTCGAAAGAGCATACATAAGTGGTGCAAGTTTGGCAGCATAGCGACTCTATGAGTAGTGTAATCACTTAAACATAGAGTCGATAGTACATAACGTAGATCATAGTACTAGTAAGGTAAGTATACTCCTAACACTCTATAGGCACCCTATGACTGCAGGGAGGTCATATACTGAAGTGTTGTGCCAACAACTAGGCCATCTCAGTCATTTCTCCAATGACTTCATCCCTCTCCTGCTCAGCTTGCACTACTCGTGCTTCCATGGCGAATAGTTGTTGCCGCAGAGCACCAATCTTAGCTTCTAGAGAGCGATTCTCCCTTGCGGGATTTCCTGGTGGGGCGAGGTGATCTTGATGTGCCACTCTGACAGATGATGTGGCAGAGTCCTCACGTGAGTCTTGTCCTTCCTCCATGTCACCATCGGTCTCATCAAACTCGTAGTCAGTGTCTGTGTACTCGTCAGGCCCAACCCTGTGTGCTTCTCCCTCGGGCTCGTCCTCAATCATCCCGTGGGCCAATAGGGCCTGATAGAACTGAATGCCCTGCTGCTCTCCTTCCATAGCGACTGAGAGGAGGTATATGAATAAACTATTAACACTCCTAAGATGTTTTATCTATTGCATAAATGGAGATGATGTTCTCTTCTTGGGAAAAAAGGGGTATGTTTTTAGGTTTACCTACCATCGCGATTTCCTCGGGGCATGTGATAGTTATACCTTAGAGGAAATGTAGTTGATCAGGCTACATTCACTCCTTAATATGACTATGAATAGTCCCGACTTAACCGAGATGCTAGCATTATCTGATTTGATTTGGTGTTATGTTATTCTTCCTGTGTCTTATGAGTAGGAGTGTTTTTATCGTTGTGTTTTACTTGTTTTGTTTTATTCAGAGTTGTTTTGTCTCTTTTTGGTTCATAGTTGCATATCAATGTGTGGTTAGATATGCTAGTTCACTATCAACAGAGCACTGATACCAACCCGTCACACCCCCAAACCAGACGGTGGAAACGTCCGAGGGCTCGCGTGACTTAAATTGAATATTATCACAATAAATATATACATGAATCATAACATAAACATCACCATGCATAAATATATTACAACTGACACTGTACACATCAAGTACATTGTTTTAACATTACAATTCCATACATAAATTGTTTGATAGTTTTTAAAAGAAAAAACACACTAATATACTTGACACTTATTCCTCAGCTTACCTGTTACCTGAGAATACAAGTTATTTTGAAAACGGTCAACATATGGAATGTTGGTGAGTTAATAAGCATGTTTGGTATGAAAATGTTTTTTGTAGTTTGAACGAAAACAACCCAGAAAATCCGATATTTTCTGAAAAGACCATTGTTTAAAAAAAGATGTGAAGATCCATAAATATATGCATGATGATTTCAAAACATGTATAACTGAAAAACTTTGCATTAACGTACAAATGAAAATGTTGAACTTTCCTGGAAAACCCGATGTTTTCCAAAATAAAACATATCATATAATGGTTTGAATGGTTACTCATCACGTGAATGACTTTGAATTACCCTGTTTACTTGGTTTACATTGGATTTACTTATGTGAGTCGTTATAACCATGCATGATAATGACTAGTTCGTCTTTCTTGGCACTCTGGTGAATGCCGGAATTGATCTTAAGATTTAGTCACCCTAGACTGGCCGAGTCTAACTGTAGCGAATAGCTGAGGTGTGAGGGAGTTACCCCCGTATAGATCTATACACAAACTCTCGCTCTCCCTCTAGGAGACTTTGATTATAACTACAGACTACGACCGACACACGTTGGTACCACCCGTCATTATTCACTAAATTCCAAATAGACTTTGATTACTATTTTTTATCGACCTGTATTTGTTTACTTTGATTACGCATAAGCCTAACAAACGAGAAGAAGAGGAAAGTACAAAGCCCTGCTACTTTCGTGAGTTATTTTGGATTATTGGGTATCCGAAGGACATGTTGGCACAATTCGCATTTGATTACTTGGACGTTACTAGCAATGCTAATGGGCCACTAAGGCCCAATAGCACTTAGAAGCCATTAAGGGTCCCTTCAATATGAAATCGGGTCATAGAAGGTCCAATAACATTTATAATTACCCCTTGGGCCCAAAAATCATGTTAATGTGTCACAAAGGCCCAAAAAGCATGTTTGGAACTTTCAAGCCCAAATAATTTATTGTTTAGTTGTTTTTGGTACAGTATAGTTGTCGGAATGTTTAATTGAATTATTGTTAAATTTGTATCGATACGAGACCGATATTCGGAATTTATGTATATTCATCTTGCCATTTTTCATAAGTTGTGGTTTATTATTTTTGACCCAAATATCTTAATAATAAAATAATTCACTCAAAATATTGGTTTGACCATTTCAGCCCTTCTTGGATAAAAATGAGACTTTTAGCCCCTCATATATATAAAAATACATTTTAAGCCCTAAAACCATTTTCTTATCATTTTTGACCCATAGACTTTGTTTAAGTCGTGGTTTTAGCTCAAAATTTACTTTTATTATTTTTAGCCCTTCCAAAAATGTATTTTACGACTAAGTGCAATCTTTTTGCAGCTCTTACAATCTTGACCCAAAATAAAAAAACTTTACATTTTTTATCCCTTTTTGGTAAAGAAAAGCATTTTAACCCCTGAAATGATTTTGTTTACCTTTTTATCCCCTATTTTGAGAAAATTTTCATTTTAGCCCTTTGAAAATCAGATTTTTCGCAACCTTGGGCTTAATGGGCCGAAAAGCCCAAAAATTGTCCCATTGAGCTATTATTTACATCTCAAGTCCTTTGAAGAGCATTATTGTCACAAAAACATTTATTTTAACTGTTTTGAGTCTTTTGACCCTCAAGGAAACCACGAATAGCAACTTTTCACCCAACTTTTGTTTATTTGACAATTTAAGCCTAAAAATGAGTTTTATGTAGCAATGTTTTTATAATAATCTTATAGATTAATATTTTTACATGTTTAGTGTAATATAACTAGCATCATGTTTTATTTTCTTCTTGTAGCATAGATCTCAAGATTTCTCCCCCTTTTGGTCACATATTTTCCACAAAAACACACACAATCACACATACATGCATAAAATCATACATGACACACATATACACATAGATCTACACATCTTACTTGTATTCTCCCCCATGAAACTAGTAAAAACCGAAAAAGAGGGGTATGAAATCACCTTAAGTTTGTGGTTTTGGTTTTGATGAAGAATAGAAGAAGTTTGATGCTATTCTTGACCTAGAAAGCTTCTTGGAGGATTTTCTACTTAGATGTGTTCTAAAATGTAAGATCACAAGTTTGAATAGATTAGGAGGAGATTTTTCATGAAATGAAGTAGTTAGATCATAAATTTAAGCACCAACTTACCTTAGATGATGATTTTTGTGAAACAATCTCCTTGAAAAGCTCCTAAATCTAGAAAATTTGATGAAGAAGAGTAAGGGATATTCTTGAGTGAGTTTGTTTCTAAAAGTTGGATGAAATTTGTGTGTGGGTGTGTTTCTTCGACCGAGAGAAAAAAAGAGAGGAGAAAGAGAGAGAGTTGAAAGGATGTGCATGGGAACATGAGATGAGTGCATGGAAGTCCAAAAGTTAATAAAGAGGTGGCAAGTGGAAGTCAACTCTTCCTCCTTTTGAGTGGTTGATCCGAGAATGGGCTAAAGAGAAGAATGTGTTGGGCCTTTTTGAGTTTGAGTCCATAATATGGGCCTAATTTGATGGTTTTAGGACCATTGGCTCTTTTAGAGAAATTCACGACCCAAAACTCATCAAGTATGAGTTTTATCGCCCATTAGGGCTAACTAGGTTAGTTATGGCCCAATAAGGTCCATTAGGGTATTTTATTTCATTCTAGGCCCATTATGGCCCAAAACGTTGAAATAAATGGAAGTGAGTCCAATTAGAGCCCATTTAAGAGTTCTAAGCCCAAAATCGTCAAATTGGAAGCTTATTGGCCCATTAGGCCCAATAAGGAGATCCTAGTCCATAATGGACTTAAACTCGGATTTCTAGGGTTTCTAATTATTTGTTGACTATTTGAAGTGCTTGCATGAGCATTTGATGGAAGATTCGTTGTTATTGAATAAGCATCATATATGCTTTCACATTTTTGGTTCACAAAGGTTGTCATTGTTCTTGTTACAGGCATCCAAATTCCTAGTGGTGACACTATCTTTAGTGGTGACACTATCTTTAGTATAAGGTTGTCATTGTTCTTGTTTCAATATTGTAAAGTTACTATGAACTTATAATAAATATTTAGACTATTATTATGAGTTATATAAGTGTCGTTATAATGTCTTTTTACCCACTCGCGGTACGGGGGGTCCGGTTTGGAGGGCCGCTTGGGTTGCTGGATTCAGAAGTGCTTTTATGCCGAAATGATCCTACCCTCCGGTGTTCCATGACTGGCCTTGTCTGTATATAGTGGGTGAAAAGTATTGTGTTAATGCTTATATAATACTAATAATGGCTAGACTATCAATTAGTCGCGATTAACGTCAGACTAAACCCTAGTGATATTGATACTAGGTTTTGTTGAGAAAATTGTTTTAAGAGTAACGAAGTGCTGTCCGAGTGCAGAGTCACCACCTTACCACGTGAGTGCATGGTCCCTTTCATCTTACACATAGATATGAAGTATTTAAATATAAAGTACATGCTATGTGTGCATATTATCCGTATACTTGCTATATGTGTCGGATGAACAATTTTATACAAGTTTTATATGATTTAAAATGTATATGTATTTTTATCTACATAATATGTTGGGTAAAACATGGGTAGATGAAATACGAGTTGGATGATGAGTTGAGAGGTGATATAGACCATGAGGTAAGGGTGAGAGGTGGATGATGTGACAATCATTGTTCCCACATGTTGGCCCCGTCATCTTGCAGAGTATAGATGACAACCATGAACTATTCTAGATAGTCCAGTGGAACAGTAGTAGCTCCTAACCTGTAGGTATTATGAACGATGTGTTCACTGGTGTACTCTAAAAACCCGTTAACATGTATGCTTGTGGACTCTCTAAAACGATACTGTTAATAAACGAGATAACCCTAGCAGCTATGCTCGAAGCACAATACTAGCAACTGCGCCTCATATAGAATGTCACAATTCTGGCAGCTGCACCTACGTGATAGAACTAGCAGTTGTGCTTGACAGCTGTGTCATTGATAACAACGGACTTCGTACCTATTCCCTAGGATAATCCTTACGATTGAATGAATGAGAAATAGATGATTCTTAGGGTAGATCCTTAAGAGTAAAAAAATAATGGGGATGGCTAATTGGGTTAACTGTTTGATGATTAAACATAATAATTATATTATTGTGCGTTGAAAACGCTATGTACTCACCAGGTTTCCCAACCTGAATCACTCAGTTTATTTATATCATAGGTGTTGATATGAAGTATATGAAGTCACATTACACTAAGATATTAAGGAGATATAAATCACTAGTGATAATGAATGTAAGTTCTGTTTATGCTTATGTTTTTGTATTGACGATGACATCCCAAATGTTTTAAAATGCATAAAAATACTTTTCTTTGGAAATGCTTTCCTAACGTATTAATCATGTTTTACTGCAAACAAATTTTGCAACATTTGTATTAAAAGAGGTACATTGATTTTTATATAGCATAAACAAAATTGGTCTTTTCTGGCCGTGAAAATAAGGATGTCACAGTGTTTTGGAATGTTTTCCTTAATACCAAGTCTCCAATTTGGAATCTTCTGAGTCTTATGTTCTTATTGTAAGTCTTGGTGATTCTTTGTTGATGAGCAATAATGGTTATCTTTGTTAGATCCCTGAGTTCAACAATAGTGTGGAGATCCTAGGCTAGGATCATGTCATTATTTTCTTGATTTTGGATCAAGTATCTTGCCTTCGGGATCACTACTTCGGTAAGGATCATTGCTTCTATCCCAAACACCAAAGAGTGGAGGGATTGACCTATGGCTACTTTGGGAGTGGTCCTATCTGCCCACATGATGAAAGGAAGCTCTTCTTCCCATCTTCCTTTCTTCTTATCCAACTTTCTCTTCAAGTTGTTTACTATGATCTTATTGCTAGATTTTGCTTGAGCATTAGCTTGGGGATGAACAGGAGTAGACACCATCATTTTGATTTCCCAACTTATGAATTAGGATACATTGTTGCATATGACTTCAACAGGGATCCCAAACCTGGTCAAGGTATTACTTTTAATAAATGAGACTACCTCTTTCTCTCTTACCTGAACGAAGGCTTCAGCTTCGATCCACTTCGAGAAGTAATCAATCATCACCAGCATGAATAATTTTCCTCCAGGAGCTATTGTTAATGGGTTCAGCTTCAAGATCTTCCAAGCATCTAAGATATGTACCTTCCATATATTTTTTTTATAAAGTTTACCATGGATTATTATGAATATTGAGACTCTTGTTCTGAAGGCTCTTTCGCTTTTTTTTCCCTCTGTTGAGATCGTGCCAATTTGGAGATATTCCATAATGGGTTGGATCCATGATCATGGACTTTTACGAGGATCCTGTTCATCAAGATCCCTTCGAGGAGGGATCTGAGGGATAGGATCTTCGATGGCCACTATGCTTATTGGTTGTTCATGATCATCAGATTTGTCGGAAATGGATTCTATAGTTGGAGTTATTATGTGGGTTATAGGGATCTTCGTTTCTAGTTGGATCCTTAGGGAGGATCCTAAGTTGGCTAATGCATCTGCTTTTGTGTGTTCTTCTCTGGGAACTAGGGTTAGGCTAAATTTCTCAAAATCATAGGCTAATTTTTGGAGGATCTCTATGTATAAAGCTAATCTTTCACATTTCATTACATAAGATCCATTGAAGTGATTAGTTAATAATAAAGAATAAAAAAACACCTGAAGATCCTTGATTTGAATATCCATAGCCAATTGTAGTCCCATGATGAATGCTACATATTCTGCTTCGTTTTTGGTTTTCTTGAATTTGCAACTAACTATGTTGGGTAGGATGTCCCCCTGTGGCCATTTTAGTATGATCCCTATGTTGGGTTTTGAGCATTCCAACACTCCTAAGTGTACACGCAAGCCTAAATACCTTGGATCTATGTTTTCTCTATTATACATGCAAATAAGAATATCCAAGGTATTATCCTAATCTAGCATTCAAAACAATGAGTGTAACAAGATAGAAAACATACCTCTTTGATGTAGAAAGTCTTCATGAAGCTTGAGTGCCTAGCCCCAATAGTGTGGAAGCCTCAAATGGAATCACAATCATCAAAACACTTAGAATAACTTGAGAGAGTTCTACACTTCATGAAATCGGCTAGCCCTCTTCTTCACTTTCTAATGTGATACTAGTGGCTTATTTTGTCAAGAATAATATCTTTATATAGTGTTACAATTAGGGTAAATCCTTAATTGTCATGGCTTTCCATTTCCTTGGATCCATGGGTTCAAATACACCATGGAGCATCCATGGACCATCCTATGGGTTTTAGCCCAACTTGATTATACATGGAGCATTAGCCCACTATATAAGTATGGATGATTTACACAATCAACCCATATATTTAATTAGTCTTCTTTTGATCACTTATTTAATCCTAGATTAACTATTGATCAATACTAATTAAATAATCTTATTTTTCTTATTATTAATATACTAGAACTTATAATATATTAATAACCATAAGTGTCTTATTTCTCTCATTATAGTCTATCCAAGTGCATGATGGTATGCAACCCAAATGGACCATGCCGGGTCGGGTCAAGTCTTACCAATTATAGTTATGGACTTAGACATTAATCCAACAGTCTCCCACTTGGATAAGTCTAAAACTATTATTGAGTATGACTTTAGGAACCAACTGGCAATCGTAGCTCTCAAACGCTTTTGTCGAACTCTGACCTTGTAGATGAACTCTGACCTTGTCAATGACTTGTCCATTAGATAAGGGATCATATAATCCTCTGTTCTTATGATATCAGCCAGACAAATACATGGAACAACGTCGTACTTATTGTCCAGCAGTTTGTTTCCCGATTTTCGATTTGTTTGACAAAGAACTTAATCGAACACATCAATTCAGTTCTGACCGGCTGGTACATAGGTCACAACAAAATCATCGAGGGGCCCAGATATCGCTTCTATTTCTAGAAGGAACAAATAAACTTCGACTCATATACTTGCTCTACTACTTGTTGAATTGTACACAAAGGCACGTTTTATAACATCAAGTTACTGATGCGTTTACGTGCAATCAATGCACAACCAACTCATAGGTAACAACTCATATCTCTAGGTTTGAAAATTTATATGATATTACCGTCTCACGATCACTCGAGATAAATTCCATGAAGTGATACAAGTGAGTGTGGGTTTATTCCAATACTCATAACTTATGAGCACTCATGAATGTTGTAGCAACCATTGCTATGACTAAACCTATTTACCCATCTACAAACCTAATTCATGACAGCCTTGATTCATACCTACTTCCAACATATGAACGACTGTGGAGTGTTTAAATAACTTAGTCATTCAAAAAGAATAACCTAGCTATTTTGGAAGTCAAAACATGCAAAGTGAAACACAATAATAATCGAATCTAATATGGTCTCAGAACCCTTTTGAATATAAATAGAACCACCTTTTATTTATCACCATATTGATTACACATTATTCATTGTATAATGTTTCAAACAATCAACTTAAGACTTGAATAAAAACAACAGTCGTCCCATGCTCCTAGCATGTACACTTTGTTTTCTAAACAATAGTTATGCCATACCCCAAGTATGCACACTATGTTTGTCTATGATCCTTACATTGTGATGTAGATCAATTGAACATAATTCCAATGATACTCATTTCACAATCCCAAATCCTTATTGTAAATGCAAGAATTCCAAATTCATGTCATTTACTGAAATTTGTTAGATTCTAAACTTATATGCATTGATCCTCTTGTAATGATTATGCACGAAGTCAGAAAGACTCGACAACAACCATTACAGAGCATTCCAAAGGAGATCAACTCCTTGGGAACATCCTTCTTGCATTAAGTTTCCTAATCTTACATAGATTGAATAATTTCTAACTTTGAAACATTTCCAGATCCCATTTTGACTATCACTTCTGAACAAGAGTTGCCTCCTTACAGATTATGTCAATATGGTCCTTCCAGAATTTATCACTATACTTCCAACTGTTCTTGAGAAACCAATCTTTGGTAAACCTTAGATTGTCCTCGACAATTGTTTAATCATTTTAGTCATATCCAGTTCTAGACTTTTCCCTTCTAAATGCCCTGAGCATTTGGAAAATTTAGAAAGGATGAATATTATAGCACATGAAATCGATCCTATATCCGAAGCATATGGGATACGATTCATGATGTTTGACATAAAGGCATGATACTAGACCCGTCTTTTGCTACAATATTTTTATTTGCCATGTTTTTCAGAATTTAACTATGAAGAGGGATGCCGTAATCATAATCGAATTTGAAAACGCAATATATATAGAATTTCTTCAAGTTGAACCATTCCAACACAAAATTCATATATATTCTTGACTAAAGATGATTAAAATCTCAATCTAAGATTTAGAATTGAAATGAAGTATAATTTCCTCTCCCTTAATTATAGCAAAACAACTTTTCAACCCTTGCAACTTCACGGATTGAAACTTTGTTTTCTATAATTAACATTGCTAGCTTGCAATACTAATCATCATAATCATGCTCCCACTAACATGATGATTATCAACATAACACTTATGCTCTCACTAGCTCTGACATATTTTTAGAAATCTGTTGGACTTCTGAAATTTAGATTCATACACCTTTCCGTAGATAGCTCACCTGTGTGTCTAAGCAATTTCAAGAACTATGAAAAGGGATGCCGTAATCATAGTCTCAATTGCTTAGGCATTTGCCATTTCTCACAAGTCCATGTTAGCGTGCCGTTTAACCACACGCGCTCCACTAACGACTTTTGAAAATTCAAATAACACAATTGCTATCTACGTAAAATCTACTTAGTGAAAGCGTTTCCTCACCATCATTTTCATGAATCAGAGAGAAACCTTATGACACTTAGATTTTATAGTTTATGAGTTCCTATCCATGCGAATTTGTCAAAACCATAATCACAAGATAAGGTTAGTGACAAATTCAGCCTTACATGGATTAAACTTATTCAATCTTACTTTCTTGTCACCTTGGTAGCACAAGGCCCACCAATGCTTCCAAGTTGAACTCTGATAACTCGCATGCAAATCCAACTTATTTGAAGTAGGTATAGAAATGAGAATTATGTCTGATGGGTTTTGAGCATTCTAACACTTCCTAAGTGTACATGCAACCCTAATAACCTTGGATCTATGTTTGTCTAATTATCATGCAAAGTTGAATTCCAAGGTTATATTCCTATCTAGCATACATGGGGAACAATTTTAACTTAAAGTATAGATAGAATAACTTACCTTATTGTTGTTTGTGTTCCTTGAAACCTTGTGAGCCTAGCACCCCAAGTGTGATGCCTCAAATGTTTCACACAACACCAAATGCTCTTGGAAGAACTTATGAGAGAACACACACTTCTAAAAATCGGCCAAGCCCTCTTGTTTCTTAGTGTAACCGATTTTAGGTGGAGAACATGTTACTTATATAGTGTTGACACATCTAGGGTTACACCCTAATGTGTCATGACTCTTCATTTCCATGACCCATGGGTTTGTAACTCCCATGGAGCATTCATGGAGCATCCTATGGGTGGAACCCAACTTGATAGTCCATGGAGCCTTTTAGCCCACTATACAAGATATGGATGATTTACATAATCAACCCATATATTTAATTAGTTATCTTTTGATCACATAATTAATTCTAAATTAATTCTTGATCAAACTAATCAAATAATATTATTAATATATTAGAACTTATAATATATTAATAATCTCCAAGTGTTATTTCTCTCATTTAGTCTATCCAATTGCATGATGCCATGCAACCCAAATGGACCATGCCGGGTCGGGTCAAGTACATACCAGAAATAGTTATGGACTTAGACACCTTATCCAACAGTCTCCCACTTGGATAAGTCTAATAACTATTACTGCAAGTATAACTTCAGGAACCGATCGGCAATCGTAGCTCTTTACAAGGTTTCTCGAAACTGAGAAGATGATGGTACGCCATTTAAGATAAGTGATCATATAATCCTCTGTTCTAGATATCAGTCGGACAAATACATGGAACAATGTCTTACTTATTGTCCAACAGTTTGTTTCCCGATTTCCGATTTGTTTGACAAAGAACTTCATTGAACACATCAATTTAGTTCTGACCGGGCCCGGTACATAGGTCAAAACAAAATCATCGAGGGGCCCAGATATCAGCTTCTAATCCAAGAAGGAACAGATAAACTTCGACTCATATGTTTGTTCTACTACTCATTGAATTACACACAAGAGCACGATTTATAACATCGAGTTACCAATGCATTTTTCGTACAATCAATGCATAGCCAACTTTTAAGTAACAAATCATATCTCTAGGTTTAAAGACTTATATGATATTACCGTCTCACGATCACTCGAGATAGAATTCCATGAAGTGATTCTAGTGAGCGTGGATTGAGTCCAATGCTCAGAACTTATGAGCACTCATGATTGTTGTAGCCTTGTCCAAGACCTCTACAACCAAACATGACAGTCTTGATTCATATCTACTTCCGACATATGACCGACTGTGGAGGTTTGAATAATATGTTATACCAAACAAAAATTATTCTGGAAGTCAAAACATGCAAAAGAAATATAGTAAACGATCGACAAGAGATAGCAACACTTTACTCATAAATAAAACACTTTTATTCATCATCAAATGTCAATTACACTTTACAAATTTCGAGGTTATCTAACTACTAAATCTAATATCATCCTTCAGCCCTATGCTCCGAGCATGCTGGAGATGCTTAACCCGAGTCAGTCCCTTCGTGAGGGGATCTGCCGGATTCTCATCTGATGATACCCTCTTTGCCACGAGGAGTCCTTCTTCGATCTGATGTCTGATGAAATGGTATTTTCTGTCGATGTGTCTGGATCTCCCGTGATCCCTTGGTTCCTTGGCTAAGGCAACAGCACTTTCACTATCACAGAAAATTTCCATTAGCACTTTAATAGCTGGTACAACTCCAAGGTCTCCAATGAAGTTCCTCAGCTATAACGCCTCCTTTGCCGCCTCGCTAGCTGCAATATACTCTGATTCACAAGTAGAATCTGCCACTGTCTCTTGCTTGGAACTCTTCCAAGAAATTGCTCCTCCATTTAGGGTAAAGACCCATCCCGACTGAGAGCGGAAGTTATCCCTATCAGTCTGGAAGCTAGCATCACTATACCCTATAACTCTCAAGTCATCACTCCCACCGAGGGTAAGGACCCAGTCCTTAGTCCTTCGTAGGTACTTGAGAATATTCTTTACCGCAGTCCAGTGTGCCTTGCCAGGGTTCCCCTGAAACCTGCTAACCATGCTCAGGGCAAAAGCTACATCAGGTCGAGTACACGTCATAGCATACATGATCGATCCTACAGCCGAAGCATAAGGTACTCGACTCATTTGTGCTATCTCAGCCTCAGTGCTAGGGCTTTGTGTCTTACTCAGTTTGGCGTTACTCTGGATGGGCAATTCGCCTTTCTTGGAGTCTTGCATTCTGAATCTCTTCAGCACCTTATCCAAGTAGGTACTTTGACTAAGTCCAATTAGTCTTTTACTCCGATCTCTCAAGATCCTTATCCCCAAAATATAGGCAGCTTCACCAAGGTCCTTCATAGCGAAACACTTTCCAAGCCAGGACTTTACTTCCTGCAGGGTTGGAATGTCGTTTCCTATGAGTAGTATGTCATCCACATACAATACCAAAAAGCTAACTATACTCCCACTAGCCTTGACACACACACACAAGATTCATCTTCACTCCTAGAGAAGCCAAATTCCTTGACCTTTTCATCAAAGCAAAGATTCCATCTGCGAGGTGCTTCCTTTAATCCATAAATGGACTTCTCAAGCTTACACACTCTATTAGGGTACTCGTTGCTGACAAAACCCTCTAGCTGACTCATGTAAACATCTTCAGCTAGCTTTCCATTAAGGAAAGCGGTTTTGACATCCATTTGCCAAATTTCATAGTCATGAAATGCGGTTATGGCTAACAGAACCCGAATAGACTTAATCTTGGCTACCGGAGAAAAGGTCTCATCATAATCCACTCCAGGAATCTGAGAGAAGCCCTTTGCAACCAGTCTAGCCTTATAAGTGTGTACTTTACCATCCATGTCGGTCTTCTTCTTGAAGACCCATTTGCACCCTACAGTCTTTCGACCTGGTACATTCTCAACCAAGTTCCAAACTTGATTGTCATACATGGATTGTATCTCGCTATCCATAGCCTCTTTCCATTTAGCAGACTCGGGGCCTGCCATGGCTTCCTCGTAGCTGTTAGGGTCATCTTGACTTACTAGTGTCCCATCACTAATAAGTGTCTCACCTTCTGCAGTAATATGGAATCCATAGTAATGCTTAGGTGCACTCCTAACTCTCGTGGAACGCCTCAGAGGTACAGATTCGTCAATTGGCTCAACAGGAGTTTCCTCCTCAAGTTGAGGGCTAGAGTTTGATGTTCCTTCACCACTTGACTCTTGAATTTCTTCAAGATCAATTTGCCTCCCACTGTCTCCTTGGCTTATAAACTCTCTTTCTCGAAAGACTCATCTTCTTGCTACAAAGACCACATTGTCAGTAGGTCTGTAGAAGAGGTAACCAAAGGATTGCTGTGGGTAGCCGATGAAAATACACCTCTCGCTTCGGGGTTCGAGCTTATCATGAGTCTCGCGTCTCACGAAAGCCTCGCAACCCCAAATCTTGATGTGGTCTAGTTTAGGTACTTTACCAGTCCACATCTCGTGAGGAGTTTTTGTAACTTTCTTTGTAGGGACTAGATTAAGGATATGGGCGGCAGTCTCTAAGGCATACCCCCAGAATGAGATTGGTAGCGAAGCTCGACTCATCATGGAACGAACCATGTCCAACAAGGTTCGATTACGCCTCTCAGCCACACCATTCAACTGTGGTGTCCTGGGAGGTGTCAATTGTGAGACAATCCCACATTCCCTTAGATAGTCAAGGAACTCTGAACTAAGATACTCACCACCCCGATCGGATCGAAGCATCTTAATGTTCCTGCCCAATTGATTCTCGACTTCCTGTTTAAATTCCTTAAACTTCTCGAAAGTCTCTGACTTATGCTTGATTAAGTAAACATATCCATATCTACTGTAATCATCAGTAAAAGTCAAATAATAACGATTAGCATCCCTTGTGGCATGTTTGAATGGTCCACACACATCCATGTGTATAAGGTCCAACAAACCTTCACCCCTTTCACACGAGCCTGTGAAGGGTGACTTTGTCATTTTTCCAAGTAAGCACGATTCGCAACTATCATTTAACTTTAGGTCAAACGACTCCAAGACTCCATCTTTTTGGAGTTGGCCTATGCGTTTCTTGCTTATATGTCCAAGACGACAATGCCATAATGATGCTTTATCCAAGTTATTATTATTAGTAGAATCAATACACAAAACATTATTTCCTAAGTTATCTACAACAGATACAGCTTCATACACACCATCACAAGGTAATGCTTTAAAATAAAGAACATTATTAAAGAAAGCATTAATTGAACCAACTTCATTATCAAACGAAAAGGTGAAACCTTGTTTGTACAATGCATGAAAGGAAATAATATTTCTTGCCATTCCTGGCGAGTAACAACACTTATTCAAATCTAAACTAAACCCACTACTTAGCGATAAAGTATAAACTCCAATCTTGGTGACAGGTGAAGCTTTCCTATTCCCCATGATCAAGTTTATTCTTCCTTGCTCCACATTCTCACTTCTTCTTAGTCCCTGCAAGTCACAACAAATATGAATACCACAACCGGTATCAAGGACCCAAGATTTAGAATGGGGTGAGTTATTAGAAATGATAGTGTAAATACCTGCATGGTTGGGTTTGACTTTCCCATCCTTCACATCCTGCTGGTACTTTGGGCAGTTTCGCTTCCAATGAGCTTTTTCATGGCAATAGAAGCATTCAGCCTCTTTTGGGTCAGAAGAAGGAGTAATGAAACCTTTCTTGGTTCCACTTGAAGAAGATCCATCAAGGGTCCGAGCCTTGGTACCCTTCGAAGATCTCTTTCTCTTCCTCCCTCGACTTTGCCCGATTGCCAAAACTGGAGTTGAGTTTGGAGTAGGAGTGATAGCAACCGACTTCCCCTTAAGACCTGTTTCTGCGGTCTTGAGAAGTCCCTGAAGTTTGCTGAGGGTGACCTCTTCCTTGTTCATGTGATATGTCATGCGGAATTGATCATAGCACGATGGTAAGGAGTGCAAAATGATATCTATTGCAAGCTCCTCAGGAAAGTTCAAATTAAGCTTCAGCAAACAATCCACATACCTTTGCATTTTCTGCATGTGGCTCGTGACGGAATCTCCGTCCTTCATCATGGTTGTTATCATGGAGCAGATGACTTCGTACCTCTCTTATCTTGCACTTTGATGGTATCTTTCCATCAAATCTTGGTGCATTTCATAAGGGTAGAAATCCTCATAAGACTTTTGGAGTTCAGCTGTCATTGTGGCCAACATGATGCAAGCCACCTTGGTTGCATCTCTTTCATGAGTATGAAAGTCAGCGATCTCCTTGGGAGTTGCAGTGGACTCATCAATTTCCTTAAGCTCCTTGTCAAGGACATATTCTTTGTCCTCGTAGCGGGTAATCATCCTGATGTTTCTGATCCATTTATTGAAGTTGGATCCATCAACGGTGACTTTCCCACACAAACTCATAAGAGTAAAGGAGCCATTAGGATTCGAGCCAGAAGCATTATTTGAAGACATCTGAAAGAGAAGAACAAGTTTAGTATAGATTTAAGAGAGTCCTTAATAAAATACCCAAATGTAATATTAAGGCTAGGATCCAATCACAATATAATATAACTTAGAAGAGGTATGCCGTAATCTAAGCTATACCATATTTGAAAGGTAGGTGAATGACGATTCACCAATTTCCACCATGAAAACCGAAATATTAGATATTAGGTTTTATTGGATTTTTAGAAATTCCTAGATTCTTTGAGATTCAATGAACTTTTCAAAGGCATGTTTCAATCACAAAACGAGGTGTGAAGTAACCATGCAAATCACTTGGTACCCTTAAAGTTTATCACTCAATCGATGTGCCGGTAAACCACACACGCTCCACCGATACTATAATAAACCTTAAGTCACCCTTTACCTACCTTGTTAAGTCCAAGTTAGTGAGCCGGTTAACCACACACGCTCCACCAACGACTTAGACAAAGTGTAAAGTGTAATTTCATGGATTAGCACATTATTCACATTTTCCTAAAGTAACTAAGATTGGGAATTTAATAAACGTTTAGTTACTTTATTATATTCATCATACTTTGAATGAGAATTTATAAGTCCTTGTCTTACCCGTTCGGCTAACGACCCTCCACCAGTCAAGCAAGCAGTGGGTGAGAGTAGACACCCATTAAGTCACCATTTTATAGGCAACAACCTTATACCCACCTTATAGACCGGCTTCGTGAATGAGGCGTACTAACGGTAAGACGACTTTATTCTTATACATATATATATATATATATATATATATATATATATATATATATATATATATATATATATATATATATATATATATATATATATAATTATTAAATCATCATAATATAAGTATAAGGGTTGAATTTTAACTTTTAAAATTCTAGGGGTTGGAACTTAAAGTTTTAACTTAACTTTTCTTGTTCCAAAACTTGAGGGCAAGTTTTGTAACTTTCAAAACTTTTCATTTCTTGTAATTTATGAGATTAATAGAGTAATAAAATGAAGACTCTTCATTTTTCTAACTCTTGTGTTTGTTTTTAATGGTTTTAACTCAAGTGTGACTCTTGGTTTTCCATAACTTGAGGACAAGTTATGGATTCCATTAAAACACATTATGATCAAGAATTAATCTACCACATAGGTTACAAATAATTCCTATGATCATCTAAAACATCATAAGAACAAGAACATGAATATGAACACAATCAAAAATTACATTTAAAACTTTGTAATTTTGATAACTAGTTGTTGTAAATGAATTAGCAAAGACATTACACCACCAAAAACAAGTTTTCAATTACCAAAACAGTTTAGGGTAATGTTTCTAATTCATTTCCAGCAACTGAATCGAAATTCTGCAATCAGTCGACCCTACTCGCCGAGTGCATGAACAGACTCGCCGAGTTGGTTGAAGATACTCATGAACTCGACGAGTCCCCCCTATAGACTCGACGAGTCCATTCGCAGACAGCAAGATTTTCGATTCTGTTTCAACTTTTTAGCACAAATAAGAGCAAACAAGCCTAGGATCTGATACCACTGATGGGTTTTGAGCATTCTAACACTTCCTAAGTGTACATGCAACCCTAATTACCTTGGATCTATGTTTGTCTAATTATCATGCAAAGTTGAATTCCAAGGTTATATTCCTATCTAGCATACATGGGGAACAATTTTAACTTAAAGTATAGATAGAATAACTTACCTTGTTGTTGTTTGTGTTCCTTGAAACCTTGTGAGCCTAGCACCCCAAGTGTGATGCCTCAAATGCTTCACACAACACCAAATGCTCTTGGAAGAACTTATGAGAGAACACACACTTCTAAAAATCGGCCAAGCCCTCTTGTTTCTTAGTGTAGCCGATTTTAGGTGGAGAACATGTTACTTATATAGTGTTGACACATCTAGGGTTACACCCTAATGTGTCATGACTCTTCATTTCCATGACCCATGGGTTTGTAACTCCCATGGAACATTCATGGAGCATCCTATGGGTGGAACCCAACTTGATAGTCCATGGAGCCTTTTAGCCCACTATATAAGATATGGATGATTTACATAATCAACCCATATATTTAATTAGTTATCTTTTGATCACATAATTAATTCTAAATTAATTCTTGATCAAACTAATCAAATAATATTATTAATATATTAGAACTTATAATATATTAATAATCTCCAAGTGTTATTTCTCTCATTTAGTCTATCCAATTGCATGATGCCATGCAACCCAAATGGACCATGCCGGGTCGGGTCAAGTACATACCAGAAATAGTTATGGACTTAGACACCTTATCCAACAATGTCAACACGATAGGTTGCAAACCTTAAGTCGTGTGCTAGTGATAAATTACATGTTTTACTCTTGATTAAATCTTGAAATTCTTTCAGGATCTTTAAGGCTCCCACTGTCCCCTTGACATATAATTTTTCCTAGTCAAGAACCATTCCTTGACAAAACAAATATACAAGGGATAGTGCAGATTCTTATCAAGACTAACACTTCACACAATTGGTCTTAGTTGGTCTTTATCTCATCCAAGACATCACAACTTACCAATCTCAAATGTACAAGAGTAGAAACATTTCACACTACATTTGATAAGTGTTTTAAACCTTACTTTATGTCACTCAATGTTACAATCTTGGAGTATGACTCTAAGAATTGTTTTGGAACGAAGTATGACTCATCTCCTTGATCTTAACCAATCGAACAATTCATGACCTCTCTTCTTAGCCATAACAATACACTAAGACGTCCTTAGAGTATGAATTTGTGATATGGTTTCTAAATCATTAAGATGATCATAAAACTGATACTAAAGTACTCTCCCATCTTTTCAGATTTGAGAAACTTTTATCCTTCTGCCTAATTTGATTCTTCTTATTCGCTCTGCCATACATTGTATCCTTTCCAATGTTACAGAATTATACTTAACCTTATAAGTAAAATCATATTTACTAATCTTTAGTAAATCATGACAAATCAATCTTTGTGGTGGACCTTGACCAGCGCACACCCAGTGTACCTAATTCCTTAGTCCTTCAATTGACTCACATATACATGTGATCAAAGAATTAGTCTTAATTTTTCAAAGATGAAAATTCTCATTCATCATACAATACAACTTGTATGATTCCAGGTTTCTATCCAATTGAAACTTGGGTGATGAAAAACTTTCTTCATTTGGTAAATTCAGACACTACCACAAATGAAAGAATCAAATCCACTTTCCAATATTGCTATTACTGGAAAACATATAAGCAACAATTTTCCACAGATGCCATTGTAAGGATATTTTTTTAAAATAAATAAAATTAAAACCCCTTTTTTTCCTTTTATTTTAAAACTTTGCGGAAAAACTTATCCTTAAAATCCACATGAAAACCTTGTTGTTATCTATTCACAAGCAATATATTATAATTCCTAAAAAGTAGCTCAAGAATTCGATCTTCAAACTACGCGATAGAAATCCATCTACGCGATCAGATTCAACATATTCTTTCTTTAAGTTTCTTTACCTTTTCTTTCATTCTTAAAAAATCACCATGTGACCCAGTCACATCATGTATCAAGAATCTCAGAATAGAAACTTAGCAGAGTTAGATAGTGGACTTTACCTGAAGTAGAGTCAAACTTATCGACTTTAACATCCTTAGGTAAATTATGGCAGCTTTGCAACCAATGCCCCTTTCTTTGGCAATATAAGCATATGGACCCTTTGATAATGGTACACGGGACTATCACAGACTTAGTTTTTCACTTTACCATTTGGTCAACCGAATTGACTATGGCCGGTCCCTTTCCATTGGGAAGAGAGTGCTTTTCTGGATTTCCTGTGTCACTATTGTCAATGTCCATCAAGTTTTGAGGAAGTTGATCTTAACAAATAGATAAAATCATTAAGGGTCTTGTCATAGTCTTTTTCATAGGTGTTCCAAAAGAACTCACTATACGACTTAGAAAGTGATTGAACCACCAACTTTCTCAAGACTTTGACACCCAACTCTCCCGGCTTGTCAATATGTGACTACATCTCCAAGATGTGACCACACCAAACCTTTACTTGCCAATAGGGCTCGAGTGACCTTAAACTTTTCAAGAACTTGTGGGGTAGGGAGAATAATTGGAGGAGGTGAAAGAAGTATGATTTCCATTGGAACATCATCTTCATTTAGGAAAGCTAGTTTCAAGAGATTTGAGAAGATCATAAATGTCAAAACCAGACATGTTTTGGGAGATATTCAAGATAGTTGATTTAAAGTCCTTAATATGACACCCAATATGAATATAAAGGCTAGGACCCAACAAACTATTTTATAACTTAGAAGAGGTATGCCGTAATCCAAGCTATAAAATATTTGAAGGTAGGTGAATGACGATTCACCAATTTCCACCAAGATAAATGAAATGATTTATTAGGTTTTAATTGGATTTGAAATTCCTAGATCATTTGAGATTCATTGAACTTTTCAATGGCATGTTTCAATCTTGAGTGTGCCCTCTCAAATTTTGTGACTGGGATGCCGAGGATCACAAAACAAGGTGTTAATAACCATACCAATTCACTTGGTACCCTTAATATTATCACCTAATCAATGTGCCGGTTAACCACACACGCTCCATTGATCTATGACAAACATTAAGTCACCCTTCGTGGTCCTTACTAGTCCAAGTTAGTGTGCCGGTTAACCACAGACGCTCCACCAACGACTTGGTAAGGTACAAAGTGTGAATTCCATGGGCTAGCACCAAATTCACATTTTTCCTAAAGTAACTAAGATTGGGAATTAAATAAAATATTTAGTTACTTTATAATATTCATTATACTTTTAATGAGAATTTAAAGTCATTGTCCTACCCGTTCGACTAACGACCCTCCACCGATCAAGCAAGCGGTGGGTGAGAGTGGACACCCATTAAGTCGCCATTTCATAGGCAACAACCTTATACCCACCTTATAGACCGGTTTTGTGAATGAGGCCTACTAACGATAAAACGACTTGTTCTTATACATATATATAATTAACCATTAATGTTATAAATAGTATAAGTGTTGAATTTTAACTCTTTAGAATTCTAAGGGCTAACTTGGAATTAAAGTATTCATAAGAGAAAACTTTTCAAATTCCAAAACTTGAGGGCAAGTTTTGAAACTATTCAAAACTAATTAATTCCATAACTTATGTGTTTAAAGTAGTTTTAATCCAAAAAACTCTTTAAGTTCCATAACTTATGGAAGACTTTAAACTAATAAGAGAATTAACTTTTCTTTATTTTTATAACTTATGGAATTAATTAAGGTTACACTTTATTTATTTATTTATTTATTAATGAAGTGACTCTTGAATTTCCTTAACTTGAGGACAAGTTATGGAGTCATAAAAAAAATCAATGACACAAGACCTTCATTTTGTAACCATTACCAACTTTTATGAGTTTTATGAGTCTTTAATGTGACTCTTCATGTAACTTGAGGACAAGTTACACAAACACATTTTATACTCAACTCTTAGATTAAAATGGATTGAAAACAACTATTTCAATTAACTTTTCTATTAATCTAAGCAACTCATAAGAACAAGATAATTCAAATCAAACATTCTCATGTAATTAGTCTAAACCTTAAACTAATACAAAACATGAATCTATTGACAATTATCTTTGAAAATGGATTAGCATGAACATTACCACATTAAAAACAGGTTTATAAGTTCAAAAACAACTTAGGGTAGTGTTCCTAGTCCATTTCTAGCCAAAAACCTCGAAAATATGCTGTCTGGGGGTCCAACTCGTCGAGTGCATGAACCGACTCGGCGAGTTGGATCGTTTTGATCAATTTTTAGGCATGGACTCGCCGAGTCCCTTGATAGACTCGCCGAGTCTGATGATCAAACAGCAACACTTTCAATTTTTTAAGCAGTTTTGCAGGTATAACAAGAAAACAAGCCTTGTCTCTGATACCATTGTTGGGTTTTGAGAATTCCAACACTCCTAAGTGTACATGCAACCCTAAATACCTTGGATCTATGTTTTCTCTATTATACATGCAAATAAGAATATCCAAGGTATTATCCTAATCTAGCATTCAAAACAATGAGTGTAACAAGATAGAACACATACCTCTTTGATGTAGAAAGTCTTCATGAAGCTTGAGTGCCTAGCCCCAATAGTGTGGAAGCCTCAAATGGAATCACAATCATCAAAACACTTAGAATAACTTGAGAGAGTTCTACACTTCATGAAATCGGCTAGCCCTCTTCTTCACTTTCTAATGTGATACTAGTGGCTTATTTTGTCAAGAATAATATCTTTATATAGTGTTACAATTAGGGTAAATCCTTAATTGTCATGGCTTTCCATTTCCTTGGTTTCATGGGTTCAAATACACCATGGAGCATCCATGGACCATCCTATGGGTTTTAGCCCAACTTGATTATCCATGGAGCATTAGCCCACTATATAAGTATGGATGATTTACACAATCAACCCATATATTTAATTAGTCTTCTTTTGATCACTTAATTAATCCTAGATTAACTCTTGATCAATACTAATTAAATAATCTTATTATTCTTATTATTAATATACTAGAACTTATAATATATTAATAACCATAACTGTCTTATTTCTCTCATTATAGTCTATCCAAGTGCATGATGGTATGCAACCCAAATGGACCATGCCGGGTCGGGTCAAGTCTTACCAATTATAGTTATGGACTTAGACATTAATCCAACACCCTAGTCATGTTCCATTTTGGTTTGAAGCTCCATATGTGAACAATGTCAATTTTCCCATGTGTTCATCTTCTAGGAGTTGTTTAGCTTCATTATTTACTTCGTTTTGTACACCATCACTAAAGTCAGCCACAAAGTCTGATAATGCTTGTGACTTTATGGCAGATCTTGGCTCATATTTGATGTCAAAAGTGCTTAACTTCACTGACCATTTTTTCATCCTTCCTGAAATCTTTGGTTTTCTCATCACATTCTTAATAGGATAATTAGTTTTCACATGCATAGTATATGTCTCGAAATAATGTCTTAATTTAGTAAATGCATTTACCAATGCTAGAATTAAATTTTCGAGATGAAAATACATGGGCTCAGGATCTAGAACACTTTTACTTACATAGTAGATATGATGTTGGTCTTCGTTAAGATCCTTGGCTAAGACAACGCTTACAGTATTTGAGGATATCGAGAGGTAGAGGAGAAGAGGTTTTCCATCTATATGTTTTACCAAGAGCGGTGTGGAACTTAGGTATCTTTTTAATTATTGGAAATCTTCTTCGTGTTCTTCATTCCATTCAAACTTCTTTTTCTTCTTCAAGATATCATAGAAGGGCTTACACCTTTCTAAGGATCTTGAAATAAACATATTGAGTGCCGCTACACTTCTGGTTATCCTTCGGTTCTCTTCTGTTGAAGATGGAGATTTCATCTCGATGATTTCTTTGATCAGCTCCGAGCTTGCTTCTATTACTTTCTTGGAATATCTAAGGAACTTTCCCGACTTCATACTAAAGTGGCATTTAAGTGGATTCAACTTCATGTTTTATTCGTCTAGAATTTCAAAGGCTTCCTTGAGATCTCTGAGATGATATTCAGCTTTCATTGACTTCACCACCATGTCATCAATATAGACCTCCATGGTGTCCTCTAAATTGTCTTTAAACATCCGATTCATCGATCTTTGATATGTTGCACCTGCATTTTTAAGACCAAAAGGCATTGCAGTGTAACAATACATACCTTTAGATGTTATAAATGGTGTACCTTCTTGATCGGATGATTTCATCTGTATTTGTTCGGATCATGCTGAAGCATCCATGAAGGTTAAGAGTTTGTTGATAACCGTTGCATCAATCATCAAGGATCCTTCGGACAAGCCTTGTTAATGTCCGTGTAGTCTACTCATACTCGCCATTTTCTGATCTTCTTCTGTTCAACAACCACATTAGGTAGCTATCTTGGGAATTTTATTTCCTTGATCATCCCTATCTTAAGGAGCTTTTCCTCTTCTTCTTGTATGATATGATTCCTTTCGGGTGAAAACTTCCTTCTCTTTTTGTCTATTGGTCTGAAAGAAGGGTCAATATTAAGTTTGTGAGTGATAATACTAATTTCTATACATTTCATATCTTCATGTTTCCATGCGAATGTCTTGCTTCTGGTTCAAAGGAAGTTTAACAGATCTTTCTCGATTTTCTCAGGTATTGAGGATCATATGAGGACTTTGGATTTAGGATCTTCTGTTCTTAGGGGCACTTCCTTCACATCTTTATCCTTTGTTTCTAGAACATTTCATTCCCCTGCCTTAATTTCTATGCTTGATGCGGTTTTCTCGTAGGATTTATAGCGGTTTTATAACATTCCTTTGATTGTTGTTGATCTCCCATGATCTTCACTATTCCACATGGAGTAGGCATCTTTAGACACATATGATATGGTGATGGAACCAGTTTCATCTCGTAGATCCACGATCTACCTAGTATCACATTATAAGAAGATAAAGTGCCAATAAGATAGAAATTTTGTATAGAGTTTACCCACTCTATGTATATTGGTAGCTTAGTCTCCCTAATAGTATGTTTCGTTTCATTGCTAAATACTACGAGGATCTTTTGATTATCTCTAATTCTGGGATGTTCATTCTTTTTAGTGCGTCTAAGAGTACAATGTTGACTAAGGATCCTTCGTCCACAAGGATCCTTTTGACGAACTGGTTGGCAATGTATAGTGTTATCACGAGTCCGTCATGGTGAGGATCCTGGATCCCTTCCCTCTCAGTCTCATCAAATGTGATTTCCTTTTCATTCCTAATCGTGGTATGCTTCTATGGACTATCCTCCTTTTCTTTTTTAGAGACATTGGTGTGTATTTTATCTTAAGAGTAAGAAGTGCCACAAATGTTAGATCCGCCTGAGATAACGTTAATTATCTTGGCGTTTGGAGTTGGATAACCTGGTTTCTCTGGGATCTTGTGACCATACTCGTTGTTCTCCTTGGACTTTTCTTTCATTCTCCCAAGGAATTCTTTGAGATGCCCCTTACTAAAGAGGTAGCTAATCTCCTTTCTTAGGGATACAGAATCCTCCGTGATGTGATTGAAATCTTCATGGTAAGCACACCATTTGGACTTGTCTTTCCAACTGGTTGACTTGGTATCCTTCTTTGGCCACCTTGCTTTGTCTTCGAGATCTTGCATAGCATGGATTACACCTGAAACATTAACATAAAAACAATAGTCAGTAATCTTAGGAAGTTTATATTCCTCTCATTCATCTTCGAGGGCCTTAACCCTGTGATGATTCGGTTTGGAGTAGTGCTTTGATTTGTAGGTTCTTGAGGATGAGGATTCAGCCTTACTAGTGGGATTCTCGTTTTTACTTGAAGGGTTGCTCCTCTTCTGGATTTATTTATCCTCCTCAAGTCTTATGAACCTCAATGCTCAGCACCTAACTTCATCTAATCTCTTGTATGGGTTCATCACAAGATCTTCATAGAAGGGTGAGTCCTTCCTTAGACCCATCTTGAAGGCCTCGTGTAACGTCCCAATTTTCAAAAGAAAATTTTCATTTTTGGATAACCAAACACTATCCACAATCCATGAAATTCCTAAATACAATTGCTTTCAAAATTCATATCATGTACAATTTTATTTCAATTCATCAGAGTGCCCCATAGAAAACACCAGAGAGAGTGCATGTTGTGCCATCAAGCCTAGCCCTTGCCCTTGGGCTCAGATGTACTTGAAACAAATCCACAAACTATAAGCTAATGCTTAGTGAGCTCCGAAGATCATACCACACATACAATCCACATAACACATATTATATTAGCCATAAAGCTACATATATTACATAGGCCTTGCATACAACATATAAGGAAGCCATGGAAACCCTCCAGGGTCTTACACCTAGTGCCACTAGAACCCCCACATGGTCTTACTACTTGCCATGTGAACCTGCACATGGCCTTCTTGCCATGGGAACCCCCATATGGTCTTCCTACCAAGGGAACCCTCACACGGTCTTCCTACCAAGAAAATATTATACAAACTAATCATTCAATTATATTAGGATGTCATGGAAACCCTCCAAGGTCTTACACCTAAATGCCACGGGAACCCCCACGTGGTCTTATTATACTGCCACGGGAACCCCCACATGGTCTTTCATGAAATCTCATACTAACATAACGAATAATTAACTGACAAACCACATATCATAAAATGGGCCAGCCTTGGTGCCTTAGATACATTGATATGGTGAGAATACCCACCTCTCGAATGTTGAACTGGTAAGCTGAGATTAGATATATCCCACACACAGCTCCTCCTCAACTGCATGTAGTCATCATGTGATTAGCTTGTCACAGTCCCATAAATACCCTCAAAGTCAATCATGGTCAACCCTGCTCAAAGTCAGGGTCAATAGTCAAGGTGAACAGTCCATGCTGACCTCAACTCACCGAGTGCATCCAACGACTCGTCAAGTTCCTCCCAAGTTCATTCCAATGAATCCCGATCTAACTCGCCAAGTCACCTTTGTGACTCATCGAGTTCATCAGATATCTAGAAAGCCTAAACACTATTTGGACCAAACCCTAATCATTCACTGCACTCAATCAGAATGTAAAAAAGGAGAAAGCCCCACCCCGACTCGTCAAGTCATCTAACGGACTTGATGAGTTCCTTCAATCCCTTTCATGTTCATCCCTTTCTAGCGGGATCTAAGGTCCCAAACATCAGATCTAACTTCCCATAGTGCAGATACCACACAAAGTTGAAAACATTACGTGCATTCAAGGCCCTTCAAGGCGCTAACATCGAAACTAGGTTTCTTACAAGGTTTTTGTGCATGCAAAGGGGCTAGACTATATAAAGTGAGTAACTTTATGCCATTGGGGACCTAGAGAGGTCTAGATCTAGAACCATATCCTTGTGATAGGTCCAGATCCGAGTTTGAATCAATTTTTCCCTAGAAATTGTCATTTACTTGCAAGAGAAGGGATCTAATAAATTAGAGATCAAATTGACTACTTTATACCTCAAGATAATGGCTAATATAGAGTAGATGTTGAATCCACTGCTTCTCTCCCTTCTCCTTCCTCTTCAAGCTCTAGAATCCTTCACAAATATCCCAAAAATTGCTAAAAAAGCTCTTACTCTCACTCATGAAGGTACAAGGCCAAATTAGGGTTTACTCTAGCTGCTAGGGTGATAAGGGTGGCCATAAGAGGCGGGTTGTGTCATTTAAATAGGGTGCAAAATCTAAAAATTAGGATTTCCCTTTACAGCTCCTACTCGTGGAGTCGGGGCCTTCCGAATTGTCGAATAGGTCCCAAATCCAGCGTCCTCATATCAGTCTCTACTCGATGAGTTTGAGCATTTCAAGTTGCCGAGTCCATACATAAAACCCGAAAAACATATAAATTAATCAACAATCAGAACAGGTGTTACAAGTCTCCCCCAATTGAAGTAGACTCCATCCTTGAAGTCTGTTGACTCAAACAAAACTGGGTAGTCGTCTCGCATCTCGTCCTTCGTCTCCTAAGTCCATTCGGAGCCCCTGCAGCGCTGCTATTGCACCTTCACCAGTTTCACTTCCTTGTTCTGAAGAACCTTGGCCGTCCTATCTAAGATTGCAACCGACCTCTCAATGTAGTTCAGGCTCTCATCCACCTAAACGTCGTCCAGTGAAATGACTGCAGCCTTGTCATTGAGACACTTATGAAGTTGTGACACATGGAAGGTGTTGTGAATCTGGCTAAGCTCATTTGGCAGATCCAAACAATATGCCACCTAGCCCATCGGGGTCGTAATCCTGAACAGTCCTATATATCAGTGTCCTAGCATGCCCCTCTTTCGAAACATGATTACTCAATTCCATAGTGACACTTTCAGTAACACAAAGTCCCCCACCCGAAACTCAAGATTCGATCTCTGACGATCAGCGTATCTTTTCTGACAGCTTTGCGCGACCCGCAGTCGATCGCGCACCTGCTTAATCAGCCTGATAGTCTTGAGCACTACCTCAGTGCTCCCCATGATCTGGTGCCTAACCTCACTCTAATAAACTGAGGACCTGCATCTCCTACCATATAACATCTCGAATGGAGGTCGGTCGTTCTAGCGTGGTAACAATTATTGTATGAAAACTCTGCCAGTGGGACGTATGTATCCCAACTCCCTCCAAAATCCAACACACATGCCTACAACATATCCTCAAGTGTCTGGATCGTCTTGTCGCTCTGGCAGTCTATCTAGCGGTGGTACAACATACTAAAATGCAACTGATTGCCCAGTTCCACGTGGAACTTATTCCAGAACCTAGATGCAAAATGAACATCTCTTTCAGAGACTACTGATATTGTCACCCCGTGTCTGGCCACCAGCTCTCTCACATAAATGTCCACCAACTTTTCAGTGGCTATACTTTCAAAGATCGGGGTAAAGTGGGCACTTTTCGTCAGTCTATGCACAATCACCCATATGGCCTCTACACCCCTCACCGTCCTCGGTAACCTTGTGATGATGTCCATAGTGATTTCCTCCCACTTCCACATAATAATGGGTAGCCGTTGAACCTTGCCATGAGGCCACTGATACTCGACCTTGACCTTTTTATAGGTCAGGCACCGCTCCACATACCAGGTGATCTCCCACTTCATCTAGGGCCACAAGTAACCCAGTCTCAAACCTCTATACATTTTCGTAGTCCCTGGATGTATAGAGAATTTGGACTAGTGTACATCCTCCAATATCTTCTGTCTCACTCCTCCTGTCACCGGTACCCATACTCGACCACACTGTGTCAGAAGGCCCCAACTACCCTTAACTAACAAAGATATTTTCCCCGAATCCGCTAAATCTTCCAATTTTCCTTCTTTACACCCTCGACCTAGGCCTCCTTGATCATATCCAACAATGGAGAGATCACCTTCATCCTCAAACAAACGTTCCCAAACGGGGAACCTACCGCCTTGCGGCTAAAAGCATCGGCCACCACATTGGCCTTCTCGGGATGGTAAAAGATCTCACAGTCATAATCTTTCAGCACATCCAACCACCTCCTCTGCCGCATGTTGAGGTTCTGTTAATCCATCAAGTACTTAAGAATCTTATGATCAATGTAAATAGTGCACCGTACCCCATACAAATATTGCCTCCAAATCTTAAGGGAAAACACTACTTCCCTAAATTCCAAGTCGTGAGTGGGGTAGTTTTCCTCATGTGGCTTCAACTGCCTCGAGGCGTAAGCTATCACATGCCTCCTTTACATCGGTACTGCACCTAACCCTGAAATAGATGCATCACAGTACACTACCAAATGTCACATTCTTCTTGGTCAAGCGGGTCAAATGCACAACACTCTTGGAGAAATCCTAAATGAATCTCCGATAGTACCCTGCTAAATCTAAGAAGCTATGAATCTTTGATGCGTTCTTTAGTACTTCACACGGTATCACAGCCTCAACCTTGGCTGGATCAACTGAAATGCCCTCTTGATTGATGATGTGCCCCAGAAATTGTACCTCTCGCAGCCAAAAATCACACTTTGAGAACTTTGCAAAAGCTACTACGCCCTCGGAGTCTCTAATACCTCCCTCAGATGCTTCTCATGCTACTCTTTGGTCTTAGAATAGACCAATATATCATCAATAAAAACGATCACTGGCCGATCTACCAGCAGTCTACATACTCTATTCATGAGTTCCATGAATGTTATGGGAGCATTGATGAGACCAAACGGCATCACGACAAACTTATAGTGCCCATACCGAGTCCTGAAGGATGCCTTCAGTATATCCTCATCTGATGGTATCCCGACCGAAGATCAATCATGGGAAACCAAGACGCACCCTGCAACTAATCGAACGAATCTTCGATCCTCGGTAATGGATAACGGTTCTTCACCGTTATTTTGTTCAACTCTCGGTAATCATTACACATCCGGTGTGATCCATCTTTATTTTTCATGAATAGGATCAGAGCTCCCCATGGGGACCTGCTCAGACGCATAAACCCTCAGTCTAATAGTCAGTACAGTACCTTCACTATCGGAGTCGCACTTGGCAAATCAATGTGAAACTCCACTTTCCTCTCCGGAGGAACTCCGGGTGACTCCTCGGGAAAGGCATCCCGAAACTCCTGTACGACCGACACAATGCCCACATCCGTCATGGTCTCAACCCTCATATCCGATATATATGCTAGAAATCCCGTACAACCCTGCTGCAGAAATCTCCTAACTCTCGCAACCAAACAAAGGGTTGGCCCCTGTGAGCCCTCTCACCATGAATAACCAATTCTCCTACACTTGGGTTTCGAACACTCAATATCTAGTGCTCGCATTCGATCATGGCCCCACTAGCCCCAACTAGTCCATCCCGATAATTACCTTCAACCCTCGCAACGGTATCAGGTATCGATCGACATGGAACCTCTCCCCAAGCATTCAGGACACAATCCCGATACACCCTTGCTGTACTCACAATGCGATCATCTACAAACTGAAACTTCTTGCTAAGTGCAAGAGACATGGATGATTGGGTAGCCTCTGAATCGAACAATACGTGAGCAGACATACCATTAACCACAAAGGTCCCTATATATAAGAACAATGTACACATAAGCAATGCAAATCAATAAATAAAGAGCAGGTAGATAAGTACATACCATCCACAATGTATGGCACTACCCGAGCCTCCTTGGTGGTCAACTGAAATGCACAAATCCGTCTTAGCAAGGTAGCCATTAGTAATCCTCATTGTGGAGGGCGTAGGTGCTGCCACTGCTCCTCCACCTCCCTGTAACCTCGGACAATCGACCTTTTTATGGCCAATATGGTTACAGTGGAAACAAATGAAGCCTTTCTTGGGGAAATCTCTGCTCACGTGGCCTTGTTGATTACATGTATAACATGTCGGTCCCGTCGCCCGAAACTCCACCATGTGATCTCCACACTTGGCACCCCGGCCACGACACAGCTTGGCCCCTACTAGATGAATCCAAGGTCTTAGGCTTTTTAGCGTGACCTACTACTTTCTGGGCCTGCTCAGGCATCTGCTTCCTACGGAAGTCCAACTCCATCTCCCACTCATGGGCCTTCTTTACCATCTCATTCAGGTTTTTGCACCATGTGAAGCTCACAAACTCCCGGATATCATCTCTTAACATGGAATGATACTGCGTCCTCCTCATGTCCTCATTGGTATCATAATGTTGGTCCAACAATGTTCATTCCCGAAACATGGCAGTGATCTCCGCCACAGTCTCGGTGGTCTACTGGAGCTCCTGAAACACCCTCACTAGTTGTGGTACCTCAATGGTTGGTGCAAACTCCAAATCAAATTGCCGAACAAACTCGACCCACGTCATCTCTGTCACACCGGCTAGTTCCACCTGAATAGTCAGCTCGTCCCACCAGTCCCGAGCTCTATCTTTCAGCATACATGAAGAAAAACCCACCTTTTCCTCATTCGGGTAAGAACTCATGCGTTGGACGTTCTAAATATCTGACACCCAGCGTTACCTAACATGGGGTCCCTAACCTCGAAGAATTCCAGTTCACCACACGCCTTGAAATACCGGAATGAGGGAGTTCGGGCCCCAACCTGGCCCGTAGCAATCTCAGCTCTGAATGCTCAGAGCCTCTCCTCCATAATCTCCATCATGCCGTCCTTGAATTTCCAAAAGATAATTAGGGTAGTGTTAAGGATACCCCTGGTAACCTATGCTGGAATAAGTTCACACAACCTCTCATCCATGGCCACGGTAGTGTCACCTGACCCACCCCTGGATCCGGATCCCGTTCCTGATGCCCCTGCTCCAAATCTTCTCACAACCATAGTAAACTACAAAGCCACAAATCTAAATGATCAGGATTCCCATATAGGGGATCTATTCGCACCGGTCCTCCTAAGAGCTTCCAGGTCTAACATTAGTTTGGGTACATGTCCTCTTCTTTAAGTAGTACAGGCCGAATACTACCTTCCACACCTACATGTACCTTCCCCAGGGCTCTACCTGATAGCTCTAATTCGTCCCAAAACAAATCATATCCTACATACTATCGCATATATTAAACCCTAGACGACCCTAACATTTTCTATACTCATATCAATCAAACTAATCATACACGGTTGCCTTTGTGCATGCAAATTATGTAACATCCCGGAATATCAAGAGTAGATTTGAAGGACTAAAAGTGTAAATTTAGAAGGGCAACTCGGCGAGTCCATGGGTGGACTCGGCGAGTAGGGTCGCGACTTTGGTCGCGTGTCAAGTGGCCTACTCGGCGAGTCCAAATATGGACTCGGCAAGTAGGTGCTGAGTGGACAAACCCCTAAATCCGGGGAATGAGCCCTATTTAATGAACATTATACCCTCTCCCCAGCCTATTTGATCCCCCTTGAAGTCCAGAAACCCTAGAAAGCGTGATTGTGGAATATTGGAGTGCATTTGGAGCTTGAGGAGGTGTTGGTTGAAGAAATCTTGAAGGAGAAGAGGCTTGGATCAAAGGGCTTTGTTTAGGTTCGACTCTCTTGCTGTTGGAGGCTTCATTTTGAGGTAATATCTCGTTCTTAGGTTGTGTTCTTCTAGATTCTTCATTTTGGGGTTGTGTGGGAAGCTTAGATTTGTGGCATCTTGAGTTTGAAGGATAGATCTGAGGTTGCTACCTCAGATCCAGAGTGGAGAAGGTCTTAAGAGCATTAAAGTCCCTGTTCTTGTGTTGTTGATGGAGCTATCTTGTCCCAAACCCCAAACCCTAGAGTAAAAGTGCTTAGATCTTCTTGGATTCACGTAAAGATTGCCACTTTACGTGATGGATGGCCTTAGGAGAAGTAGATCTATGGTTTGGATCATCTGCTTGGCTTGGAAAGCTTCTGTATGGATTCAGACCCGGTGGTACTCGGCGAGTCACATGGGTGGACTCGACGAGTTGCTTGAAGATGAGCTGGAACTCGATGAGTTGGATGAACAACTCGGCGAGTATGTTGAAGATAGCCTTAGATTCGGCGAGTCTGTTCTTGGACTTGGCGAGTCTTGTCGAAGAGTCCCAATATTTTCTGGTTGAGTCGAGAATCGGTGAGTCAAGGGATGACTCGGTGAGATGGGTGCGAGTGGACTCAGAGTTGCTGGACTCGGGGTGACTCGACGAGTTAAGTCGCGGATTGAGGGAAGTTCTGAGTTTGGGGACTCGGCGAGTAGAGTCAGTCAGGGGTTGACTTTGAATTTGTCCAAAGGTTGACCAGTTGTCTTCCAGGGGTATTTTGGTAATTAAGGGTATTCATTGAGTTGAGTGTTTTGGTGTTCAGTGGAGGAGTTCGTGTCGGTGTTTGGAGCAGCGGGATCTTATCCATTGAGTCGGCAGTTTCGAGGTGAGTTATCCTCATTATATCAAAAGCGTCTAAGGCACCAAGGCCGGCCCTTTATCGGATTGAGATCCGGGTATCTGTTGTTATATATTTTCTTGATATGTTTGCATCCGGGTAGTTAGGATGGTATTCATTAGAGACATGGTTAAGTTCGGTATCATGGTATGTTGGGTGAGGCTATGCTAGTGACCGGTTAGGTCGGTATCCTGTTAGAGTATGTTGTGTTATGTGATCTGCTAGATCGGTTTACCTAAATATGAATTGTTTTGTGATTGTATGTTTATGTGCACATGATTGTTTGGACTGGAGTTGGGGTGAGGCGGGTCCTGCTTCGTGCTGTAGGCCAAGATACCCAGGGCGGATTGGTTATTCCGAAGGCCCAACGAGCGGTCCGGATAGGCTGTAGGCCCCATGAGGGCAGACCAGACGTGCCGAGGCTCGGAGAGTGGACCAGGCCGACTGAAGGCCCGGGCGCGGGCGGACCAGTCATACTGTAGACTCAGAGAGTGGACCAGGTGGGTTGAAGACTCGGTGCGGGCGGACCAACCACACTTCAGACTCGAAGAACATTATTGGACTCAGAGAGTGGACCAGGTGAGTTGAAGGCCCAGTGCGGGCAGACCAACCATACTGTAGACTCGAGGGACATGATTGGACTCAAAGAGTGGACCAGGTGAGTTGAAGGCCCAGTGCAGGGGGACCAACCACACTGTAGACTCGAGGGATATGATTGCACTCGAAGGGTGGACCCGGTGGACTGAAGGCCCGACAAGGCGGACCAATCCCACAGTAGACCCGATATGCATGGCTGTTCAGTAATTCTTTATGAGATAGCATGATATGTGTATGGTATATGTGGTTGGTATTTTAGGGGTATCTCACTAAGCTTTCGGGCTTACAGTTTTGGTTTAATGTTTTTTAGGTTCTTCAGGAGACCGTGGCAAGGCAAAGGCGTGATCGTACCGCGCCTCATGATTTTGTAGTAATGTGATTCTGGGAATACTCTAAATGATTTGTATTGAAAACCTTTTTGTAATAATTTAATGGAATCGGGTTGTTTTTGAAAAATTTAAATTGGTTGGATTTTTCGATCGTTACAAGTTGGTATCAGAGCCTTGGGTTGAGTGAATTGGAGGAACACTTGTGTGACTCCAGTCTCAAATCGAGGAGCATTTTCAAAAGAGAATTTAAAATGGTTTTCAAAATAAGTAAAGGAGAATGCGGAGGTACGATCAGCCGGAGCCAGTAAGTAACCCCAAATACCATACATGATATTTGTTTTATTGAGGTTTGATAGAACAACATGCTAGAGTTAGGCTAGGGATCTTCAGGATTTCGTGATGTGTTGCCTGATTTATGATGCCTGCTAACCTAGGGTTTCCTTGTGAGAGATTTCTAGTGTTCCTCTAGTAGTGAGGATAGAGCGTTGTTATGCGTGTTTTCTCTAGGGTGTTGTGGTAGTACTTTATACAAATATGGGTAGGTGTAGAAGGTAGTATGGGCCCGTACTACTGAAAGCACAGGACACATACGCATATCAGGGAAACCATGACCTCTGGGGTTGGGTTGAGAGTTGGTTCTCGGAATAGTGGGAAGTGTATGAGATTTTGGTGGTTTATTTTCAGTAAGGAGATTTCAGGGATGCTGGGAGCGGATCCGGGTCAGGATCAGGAGCAGGAGAGGGAGTTTCGGGTGGGTCCGTACCGCCTGAGGTTGTCGGTCAGATGAGTATGTGTGAGTTGGATGCAAGGATTCGTGAGATCCTGCATGATGAGGTTGCTGCATTGTTCCGGGCCAAGCTGCCGGAACTGTTTGGGTCGATCAAGACCGCCATGGTGGAGTATTTTGATGAGCGTTATGTGGCTCTCATGGAGATGGCTGTCGTGGCAGCTACAGCGGCTGTAGCAGCGGCAGGGGGAGGATCTAGTAGAGGTTTTCAGTATCGGGACTTCGATAATACAAAGCCTCCCACCTTTGATGGAGTTCAGGATCCGATCGTTTCTATGAGATGGTTATCAGACGTGGAGGGGTGTTTCTTCACGTGTTCTGCCCTGCTGATCAGAGGGTGAGGTGCGCTCTGAACCTGTTAAGGCTCGGGGCAAAGGATTGGTGGAGATTGACCACGGGGTCATACTCGGATGCGTAGAGGGCTACGATTTCATGGGATCAGTTCAGAGAGATGTTCAGCACTCGTTATGTTCC
This sequence comes from Lactuca saligna, assembly GCF_052625555.1. Taxonomy (NCBI): domain Eukaryota; kingdom Viridiplantae; phylum Streptophyta; class Magnoliopsida; order Asterales; family Asteraceae; genus Lactuca; species Lactuca saligna. The sequence continues at coordinate 37,098,466 of NC_136424.1, forward strand.
GCAGGTCGAGAGGGAGAGGTTGGCTCAGGAGTTCCTTGAGCTGAAGCACGATTCGGAGTCGGTGATGGAAATCACCAGGATGTTTACTGAGAGGGCGATGTTTTTCCCTGAGTTCGCTTCGGAGCAGGCTCAGATGTCCTGATATCTGAGTATGCTAAAGAGAGACATCAGATAGTTTGTGTCCGCGCAGAGGTGCGAGACCTTGTTGGTGTTGCAAGAGGCCGCCAAGCGGCGTGAGTTAGAGATTGAGTTGCAGTTACGTGAGCTGAGGCAAGCTCCGGTTCAGTCGCAGCTGGTGACGAAACGGTCTAAGACAGTTGATTCCAGGATGGGAGATCAGGGCAGCCACATTTGTGGAAAGTGTACGAGGGGTCACGCCGGAGTTTGTCGGTCCGGTGGTACATGCCGCAAGTGCGGAAAGGAGGGGCACTATGCGAGGGATTGTCGGCAGTCAGTGCCGGTTCGGGATTTGAGGATATGTTATCATTGTCATCAGGTTGGACACTTGAGGGTCAACTGTCCACAGCTTGCTGCAGGACCAGTGCAGGCTCCAGCACCGGCCACGTTGAGGATCACAGGTGGAGGTCAGGGTGGAGCGGATCCCCCAAGGGCTTAGGGTCGTGCTTTTCAGCTTACAGCGGAGGAGGTTAGAGCAGTGTCGGATGCATCTACGGGTATGTTTCTTTCTTGTTGTCTTGTTTATTATGATTATTGTGGAGTATCGTTTATCTGCTAGTCTCGTTGGGTGGTTTTCGTTTTGGTATCCGTTTTTCCTTGAGGGTTTGGCATGGGTATGGGTTAGTATTTCGGGTTTTCGCTGGTTATCTTTTGTGAGGATTATTGGTGGATGCGGCGTTGGTTTGAATGTCGGGTAGCTTCTGCAGTCTGAGGAATGGATATTTGAAGATTGGGTTCCTTTCGAGCGGGATGATCGGTGTGGAAATGTGTTTTTGCGAAGGTTGCTAGTGCTAGTGGGAATCAGTCTGCGTGTAATTGTTGGGTTTTTTGCAAGGTTATCTTGGGAGGTCGGTGATAGCGACCGGTGGTTGGTAGTCAGTGCCTTAAGTGGGGGGGAATTGGAGAATTCTCCGGAGGATCGACGAGTATGAAAGGTTGTTTACCTGCATGGGATTCAGTGGTGTCTCGGTCAGCCAAGGGCATTGGTTGGTATGAGTAAATGGTAAGCGCACGGGGCGGGATACAGACCAAGAGATTGATTGTGCAGGGCCTGGGAGCACACCGGGATCGATTATGTATGACGGAGATAGAGTTCGGAACCCCCTAGGGGGGCTAGAACAGTATGCATGGGAGGATTTCCCGGAGAGGTAACTCGGAATGTTGATTGCTAGTTGAGCGGTCTGGGTAGACTAAAGGCTAATAGGCATACCAGTCAGGCCGAAGGCTCGGTGAACGGTCTAGCTAGACTGAAGGCCTTGGAGGGCGGTCCAGGTCTGCTGAAGGTTGTGAGAGTGGTCCAGTTAGCTGAAGGCCTGGTAAGGCGGTCCAGTCACGCTGAAGACTCTGTGGGTGTCGTTAGATCCGTGCGAGGTAATGAATTGAGTATGCTGCGATGTGTTAGCATCAGAAGGTCTCGCCCTGGGTATTGATCTTGATTAATGGAGATGGTGCATGGACTCGAGAGTCCTTGCGAGCAGATTCAGGGCATGTGTGTTGCATGGATAGCGATTATGCTATAAAGGGGTGATGCAGCGTTGGGAGAGCACCGTCGCACTTGTTGTGGTGACAAGGCAGCCAAGTGGATTTCCTTAGGTAAGGAAAGAGGAAGAGAGGAGTGTAGCTCCGAGAGGAAGAGTAAATTCGTGGAAGTGGAAGCGGCAGTGTAGAGTTATGATCGGAGTGGTCCGATGGTGGTCATTGAGCAGCGTGTGCGGCGGCGGTATGGGATGACATCATGAGGGGATGTCTGCTGAGGTTGCAGAAGGAAATTCCGAGGTTGTAAAGTCAAGAGGCTCGTAAGGGATGCAGGTATGGAGTTTTGGATTCCCAGCTTGTTTTCGGTGAAGAAATTGTGTAGCACTGGTTCATCCTGAGGGATGTTTTGAAGGTCATCAGTGTGATGGCTTTTCCTAACCCGAGGGTGCTAGAGCTAGTTCAGCATGTGCACGTGATTGCAAGAAGAGAACTCATGGGAGTTGCTCTGAAGAGTGTGTCTTTCTGTCAGCATGGAATGGATAGAGTGCGATTCAAATCAGGGATCTGGTGGTTCATGGTTTTCTAGCTCATATGGGTCGAGTGATTGTTGAGAATTGGAGCAGTGATGCATCATGGGAAGTACTCGGTTGTTGAGTACGATTATCAGAGGCTACAACCGGTGCCCGGTTTGAGACGGTGGTAAGGACACCGCAAGGAAAGAGAATACGAGTTCGAGTTTCGATGGGTATGCCTTGAGGGACCTGGTCCGGTTAAGGCCAGGTGGCGTGTCGTGGGAGTATTTTTGGAGTCGAGTTCCCGTAGGCTTCGAGGACGAAGCCTAATTTAAGTTGGGGAGAATTGTAACATCCCGGAATATCAAGAGTAGAGTTGAAGGACTAAAAGTGTAAATTTTGAAGGGCAACTCGGCGAGTCCATGGATGGACTCGGCGAGTAGGGTCGCGACTTTGGTCGCATGTCAAATGTCCTACTCGGCGAGTCCTAATATGGACTCGGCAAGTAGGTGCTGAGTGGAGAAAAACCTAAATCCGGGGAATGAGCCCTATTTAAAGAACATTATACCCTCTCCCCAGCCTCTTTGATCCCCCTTGAAGTCCAGAAACCCTAGAAAGCGTGATTGTGGAAGATTGGAGTGCATTTGGAGCTTGGGGAGGTGTTGGTTGAAGAAATCTTGAAGGAGAAGAGGCTTGGATCAAAGGGCTTTGTTTAGGTTCGGCTCTCTTGCTGTTGGAGGCTTCATTTTGAGGTAATATCTCGTTCTTAGGTTGCGTTCTTCTAGATTCTTCATTTTAGGGTTGTGTGGGAAGCTTAGATTTGTGGCATCTTGAGTTTGAAGGATAGATCTGAGGTTGCTACCTCAGATCTGGAGTGGAGAAGGTCTTAAGAGCATTAAAGTCCCTGTTCTTGTGTTGTTGATGGAGCTATCTTGTCCCAAACCCCAAACCCTAGAGTAAAAGTGCCTAGATCTTCTTAGATTCACGTAAAGATTGCCACTTTACGTGATGGATGGCCTTAGGAGAAGTAGATCTATGGTTTGGATCATCTGCATGGTTTGGAAAGCTTCTGTATGGATTCAGACCTGGTGGTACTCGGTGAGTCACATGGGTGGACTCGACGAGTGGCTTGAAGATGAGCTGGAACTCGACGAGTTGGATGAACAACTCGGCGAGTAGGTTGAAGATAGCCTTAGACTCGGCGAGTCTGTTCTTGGACTCGGTGAGTCTTGTCGAAGAGTCCCAATATTTTCTGGTTGAGTCGAGAATCGATGAGTCAAGGGATGACTCGGTGAGATGGGTGCGAGTGGACTCAGAGTTGCTGGACTCGGCGAGTCAACTTGGTATGTAGGGTGAGGCTATGCTAGTGACCGGTTAGGTCGGTGTCCTATTAGAGTATGTTGTGTTATGTGATCTGCTAGATCGGTTTTCCTGAATATGAATTGTTATGTGATTGTATGTTTATGTGCACATGATGGGTTGGACTGGAGTTGGGTTGAGGCGGGTCCTGCTTCGTGTTGTATGCCAAGATACCCAGGGCGGACCGGTTATTCTGAAGGCCCAGCGAGCTGTCCGGATAGGCTGTAGGCCCCACGAGGGTGGACCAGATGTGCCGAGGCTCGGAGAGTGGACCAGGCCGACTGAAGGCCCGGGCGCGGGCGGACCAGTCATATTGTAGACTCAAAGAGTGGACCAGGTAGGTTGAAGGCCCGGTACGGGCGGACCAACCACACTGCAGACTCGAAGAACATTATTGGACTCAGAGAGTGGACCAGGTGAGTTGAAGGCCCAGTGCGGGTGGACCAACCACACTGTAGACTCGAGGGACATGATTGGACTCAGAGAGTGGACCAGGTGACTTGAAGGCCCAGTGTGGGTGGACCAACCACACTGTAGACTCGAGGGACATGATTGGACTCGGAGGGTGGACCCGGTGGTCTGAAGACCCGACAAGGCGGACCAGTCCCACAGTAGACCCAATATGCATGGCTGTTCTGTGATTCGTTATGAGATAGCATGATATGTGTATGGTATATGTGGTTGGTATTTTGGGGGTATTTCACTAAGCTTTCGGGCTTACAGTTGTGGTTTAATGTTTTTCAGGTTCTTCAGGAGACCGTGGCAAGGCAAAGGCGTGATCGTACCGCTCCTCATGATTTTGTAGTAATGTGATTCTGGGAATACTCTAATGGATTTGTATTGAAAACCTTTTTGTAATAATTTAATGGAATCGGGTTGTTTTTGAAAAATTTAAATTGGTTGGATTTTTCGGTCATTACAAATTATACCTAGAAAATGATCAAATAGACTTTCGAATAATAGATTCTACACTGGGACCACAACCAAACAAGGAACATGAAATAAGGCCAAATCAATCATTCTAAGGCTATAAGCTCCTAACCGTATATAATTTTAAAGCATACACATCTAGTTCCATACGATTATCATAACTCAAATATCAGTAAAACATGGGTAACACATTGGGGAAACACTTACTTGGCTCGGCCGATCACACGCGTTGCACTCTCTTCTTTTCCATACTTTAAAAGTTCAACCTTTTATTTATTATTTTTGAAAACGATTTTACTATTTCCTTAGTTTTAATCCCGACACACCCGAGGGTGTGCCCGAATCCCTCAAACCAAGGCTTTGATACCAACTTCTGACGACCAAATTTTCAAAAGTATTTTTTGATTTTTGATTAACCAAACACTGTCCACAATCCATGAAATTCCCAAATAAAATTGTTTTCAAAATTCATATTAAGTACAATCTTATTTCAATTCATCAGAGTGCCCCATAGAAAATGACTTAGAGAGTGCATGTCGCACCATGAAGCCTTGCCCTTGCCCTTGGGCTCATATGTACCTGAAACAAATCCACAAACTATAAGCTAATTCTAAGTCAGTTCCTCAGAGCATACCTCACATACACATAACACATATCATTTTAGCCATAAAGCTACATATATATCACATAAGCCATGCATACAACATATAATGAAACCCTGGAAACTTTGTAGGGTCTTACACCTAGTGCCACTGGAACCCCCACGAGGTCTTACTACCTACCATGGGAACCCCCACATGGTCTTCATTCCATGGGAACCCCCACATGGTCTTCGTTCCATGGGAACCCCCACATGGTCTTCATCCCATGGGAACCCCCACATGGTCTTCATAAATACCCTTAAAGTCAACCCTGGTCAAAATCAAGGTCAACAGTCCATGTTGACCTCAACTCGCCAAGTGTGTCGAGCAACTCGTCGAGTTCCTCCCGTGTTCCTTCCAATGAATCCCTATCTAACTTACCGAGTCACCTATATGGCACGTTGAGTTCATCAGATGTCCATAAAGCCTAAATTCCATTCAGACCAAACCCTAATCTGTCACTACAATCTATAAGAAACTCAAAAACGGGCAAACCCCACCCCGAATGGTCGAGTAAACTAAGGGACTTGACGAGTTCCATCATTCCCTTTCATGTTCACCCCTTTCCATTAGGATCTAAGGTCCTAAACTTCAAATCTAACTTCCCATAATCCAGTTACCATGTAAAGTTGCTAATTTTACATGAATGCAAGGCCCTAACATCGAAACTAGGCTTCTTACAAGGTTTTTATGCATAAAAAGGGGCTAGATTATATAAAGTGATTAACTTTATGTCATTGGGGACCTAGAGAGGTCCATAACTGGAACCATATCCTTATGATAGGTCTAGATCCGAGTTTCACTCTGTTTTTCAACAAAAATGGCCATTTACTTGCAAGAGAAAGGATCTAATAAACTAGAGATCAATGTGACAACTTTATACATCAAGATGATGGCTAATATAGAGTAGATGTCGGATCCAATACTTCTCTCCTTCCCCCGTCCTCTTCAAGCTCTATAATCCTTCACAAATACCCCAAAAATTGCTAACAAAGCTCTTACTCTCACTCAAAAAGGTACAAGGCCGAATTAGAGTTTACTCTGGCTACTAGGGTGATAAGGGAGACCATAAGAGGCGGGTTGTGTCCTTTAAATAGGGTGCAAACCCTAAAAATTAGGGTTTCTCTTTACAGCTCCTACTCATCGAGTCGGTGCCTTCCGAATTGTCGAATACGTCCCAAATCCTGCGTCCTCATACCAGTCTCTACTCGACGATTGTGAGCATCCTAACTCGTCGAGTCCATACACAAAACCTGAAAACATATAAATTAATCAATACCTGGAATAGATGTTACACCTCTACAACAGTCACCATGTTGATGTTGGTTATGCTTAGAGCTTCCCTACCAAACTTGTTAAAAAAATCTCTAAGTCTTTCGTTACGATCATGAACCACCCAATATGGATCAGTAGTTATGTTCTAAAAGGTTGTGCTACAAGAAAACTGGTTATTGAAAATATTTACTAACTGTACAAATCAAGTAATAGAATAGGGAGGAACGTTTAGCATCCATTTAAGAGCTGATCACATAAGGGTTGAACCAAAGCCTTGGCATAGGCAAGCTTCCTTCAAGTGCACTGGGATGGGAATTTTCTCCTTTTTTTTCTCGGTATTGTGCTACATGCTATTTAGGATTCGTAGTTCCATCTTAAGGCTTCATGCTAGGAGTTTGGAATCACTTAGGAGCTTCGATATTGGCTATCGCATAAGCAAATATCGAGATCCTGTGACTTGTTGGAGGTGGTTCTGGTATGGGTTGAACTACCCCGGGTACGCCTGAGATCATCTGTCTCAACTGCTTAAGTTCCCTAGCCATGTTTTGACTTATTCCTACATCAACATTTATAGAGTTAGTATTGATAGTATTGGAGGTTAAGAAGTTACTAGAATCAAGATTTCTAGGAGTAATGAAATGCTCATTGGGATCATTGATCGTAGATGCTTGATTGTTCATAGTTGTTTCCCAGGGTGACATGAAAGTAATAGGAGTTGTGTTCCCCTGGTGATTTCCTGAGGATCCTGCATTATCGAAGTGTCGGATCCTTGGTTGTACAACTGTGGGCATCATTACTTGGGAACTCTGAAATTCCACCATCATCCTCTTCACTTCTCTAAGTAGTGTTCTATTCTCCTCTTGCTGTTGGATCATCTGTTGCATCATTTTCCTTATCATAGCAAAGAGTTCTACAGTAGTGACCGGAGCAGTTGGATCCTCAAGTCCTAAAGATCCCAAACTTCCTTGGTTAGTGACCAAATAGGTGTTTTTCTTGGAAGTGACAGATGCTTTCCTCTAACCAGGGGGTCTACTTGAAGGTGGTGGTAGGTTTTTGGTTGGAATGGAAGGAGCGGATGATGAAGAAAGGATTGGTTATGTTGGCATCATCGAACACCACGGCCCGACAGTGGGCGCAAAATTGTTTTGGTCAAAAATTACACAAGTATTGATCAACCAAATTGAATGAGAGGCTATGATGTTAGAACTGTGCAATAGAAAAAGGTAAAGAGACTGAAACAATTGTTTACAAGGAAATCCCGTGATCCTTGCTAGGATCTCCGACACAAAACCTTAGGATGTGATAATTATCACCAGCATTGATTATTTTGTTAATATAAAATGATGATTACAGAAAATATTTCAGTAAGATAACTTAAAGCATGCATGAGACCATAAACATCATAAATCTTGCACCTCTAAGCTTAAAAATCTCATAATATACCCATATCGAAAAGAATAACCCCCTCAAAGAACTTAACCCATTAAACCAACCCAAAAGGGACCAAAAGCATATCAAATGATAATATGAAGAGATCTAAGCAAAGAGAAGACAATGTATGAGCTTGATGCCTCAAAATACTTGCAAAAAGGTGATCATTGTAGATCAATAAACTTCACACCAATAAAAACACATTCAATCTTCTTTACTTCCATCAAAAAGAGAAAAATAACCACCAAATTCTTCTCAAGAGCTCAAAGACGCAACAATGGAGGTTAAGGGTCGAGATTTAGGGTTTTGGGGCAATAGAGGCTGGTAAAGAGGCCAACCCTAGGCACTTAAGGACTTTATATAGGGTGCAACACCCTAAAGTTAGGGTTTCTTAATCTCCGAGTATGCTAAGCATAACCCTCGTACACCCAACGTACGAGGCATCACATCCAAAACCAGAATCACCTTAGTATGCTAAGCATACCATGTGGTACGTCTGCATGCTAGCTTCTCAGCTAGTACACTAAGCATACTATGTGGTATGCCCAATGTACTACTCCAAGGACCATTATTTCTATAAGCTAAACATAAAGGGAAATTAAGGAACATACCAAAATCCAAGTGTTATACATTAGAAGCCTAGTAGTTTTACCCATTAATATGATAAGACTTATTATTGAAGCCTGGTTGAATTAAATTTGATATTGAGTAGTCCAATTTCGAAAATATGTGTAATTTAGGAACAGAGGGTAGAGCTTTGTTCCATGACATTTTCAGGTGTCGATGGTACAAAATACCTACCGGAGTACAAATTGTATTCCTTTTTGGATGACCACAAATAGTGGGTCTAGATCAAACAACTATAATGGCATGTTTCGTCATCTCTTAGTGTAATGTAAGAACACTTGATCATGCTAGACGGTTTTGTGAATCACATTGCTAGTGTGGGTTCATAACCCACTGACATAGATGATATGGGATGCCATATTCATCATATTCAATGATGGTTTAAGCGCCTTTATGACTTTCACCGTCCAAGGAAGCCCCTAGTTGTGTATCAAACCCTTACTTTAAAACGATTTATCTTCTTTATTATCGTGGACTAGGATATGTAAGGACGAGTTGGAATGGATATGATTGGTTTATACGTATCTAAGGTTGAGATACATTGTTTCGTAACAGTTGGTATTGCAGGATTAAGATATATATATATATATATATATATATATATATATATATATATATATATATATATATGACTACCAGACATCCTAGCTTATTTATAGATTATCGAACAGACATGCACACAATGGTGCACCATGTGTCACTACTAGCATATTAAGTGCCATGATGATATATCAGTTGCCATGATGGCACATCATGTGCCATTGAGTAGCACACCTTGTCATTTGGTGGCACAACCTTTGCATAAAACTTCTTCTTGTACTTTAGTTTTCCGTTAGATGCTTTATTTCAAATAATCATGATATTCGAAGGAGTCTCATTATATTCACATAGTGTCATCATATCCAAAGATTGTTATCATATCCAAATAGTCTCATCATATTGAAAATGATCCATTGGATTGTCAAATGCTCTAACTCTCATTTCACATCCTCAATTCGCAAGTCACATTTAACAGACTCCCTTATTCGAGTTTTGTGTGTTTGATGTTGATTTTCATCATCAAGTTTATATCATTCAAACGGTCAAGGTTACTTGATCAACGATGATTTTTACATCCATGTTTTCTATAATCAGCTAAATAATATGTGATCTCAATCAAAAGTTGAATGTAATATTTATTTAAATATTATATTTATCATTCAAAGTTTTAAAATTACTAAGTAGCTGTTTTTTATTTTAATTCATCTGTGTTTGTTAATCTAATATTTTATTTAAACTATTATTTGTTTAATGTAACCGTAAGACGACTTGCTCTTGAGTCGTACGCAAACCTTCAAAACATTGTGTAAGACGTTGGGTATAAATACAGTTTAAATGGCAGACTTAAAATATATTAGTATTATTGTTATGATTATGTAACCTAAAACTAACTCAAAATTAGTCCACTTTAGTAGAATACATTTTTAGAATTATAAACATAGTAAAAACCTTTTTGTTTTTGAACATTGTGAGGATCGAAGGCACGACTGATAGTGTTTTCGTCGTCCGCTCTGGTTTTGTGGTGGCTTCCCAGTTTTAGCCTTTCAACCGGATTGTTTGATCGTGGTCACCTGTTGTCCACCGTTGTTATGTTCCAATCAGGTTGGAACTAATTACCGTTCTTTCTAAATACTAAATACATATTTGTTTGAATAAAGTTTACGAATTTTTCACCAATTGATTATAGTTTATTTTTAGTAATATTTATTTTCACTGTAGTGGAATTACGATGCAAACGCAAGCTTATTACTCTACATTAGTAGACTTAATGTATTTTGTATCGCATCAACAACTATGATCATTGAGCAATACCTACCAGAAAATCCAAGTTACAAATTAAAGCTCAACAACGTACCATTTACCACCAGATATAGCTATGGTATCATATTGTTGTTGTATCGGTCCCATACAATGCGTTTCCAGGCTACTACAAGAAATGGTTCATGGATCTCCTGGCAGTGGCACACAGTATCCTGCTATTCTACCAAGATCCCAGCATAGTTGTTCGTGGTTTGTGTGTGTCTCATCAAGAAATAAATAATCATTGATTAGTCATCTTGTGCAATTTGTTGATAACTTATTCCTAATTGTGGTTTTCCTTCTACTAGAACACAATAACTTCCATTAAAGTCGATATCCATCAAAATGGATGTTATAAAGCGGTTGGAGTTGATTTTAAGCATTTGATGTTTGCCTTGACGACCTACACTTCATTGGTTGTCCACCAACACTTGCGCGCGCCTCAAGGACCAGTCTTCAAGATCTTTCCCTCAACTGCACGTAGGCATTCAACACAACTACTACTACAAGTCAGTTGGTCACGTGCCTCAGTTGCATGCCTTCAACACTCGTATTCTTGTCTTTGCACTACAAATTAGGTGCTTTTTATAGAACCATCCAGTCGATTATAATCTTGTTTTGCAAATTTGTATGAACTTTTAAGTTTACATCAACACTCCCTTCTTTAATTATAGGATTGAATAAAACATTGCTTCATTATGAACTCAATGAATGGTTTGTAAATTCTTTTATAATTCTACAAACCTTATATACACCTTTTTTGGAGCTGATCAATTACAAATAACTTATATGGGAAAAGAGGAGCATGCTTGGGTGATTGGTCATACCAATATCCTAAGGATGTGGTTGGCCACATGATAATGTTGATAAGTTGTTTATATAAACCTTCAATCCATAAAATAACTAGACAAACTTTAGAGTTATCCCGGCGGAGGACTCCATACTGATCACTTTGTTGTTCTTGTTAATATTGTTATATATAACATGGATGAAAGAGAGCCAGTATTAGAAATCATGAAGAGATATTATGAATATTCACTACTTTTTCTTATTTCTTAAAGCTATTTACATGTTGCATTTGATATCATTACATTGTAAGATGGATCTAATTTTCTCAAAGTCAAGAGTAATAGAAGTCATACCACAGAGACCGTGTGTGAGTAAGTGAATGCTTTCCACTTTAATTTTAGGAGACGAAGATGACTTCATATATAGATTGCATTCTTTAATATATTTATTAGTTTGCATAAAACCCAGTTATTTAAATTTCTTCAAGAGTTTATCCTCTTTTTCTTTCTCTTTTGCTTGTTTGGATAATTAAGACAAACTTATGACGATAAACATGGAATCATTTGGCCCTGTGCATCTTAATAATTGGATGATGGGTATACTGTATTGCGTCCCCTCTTATTGCAAATGATACCTATGGCACTTGTCCGATATATTTTGTTCCCATCCTCAAGTGGTAGGGAAGAAAATGAGATAGAGAGAGAGAGAGAGCCAAGTGTTGCCATCAACACACATAATCCAAAAGCTAGTGTTCCAAAGAGCATATATGTCTGTGACCCTTGATGGAATCCAACGGATGTCTGTCTTTAGACACATTAAATCCAAATACATCCATATGAGGACAAGGGAAATATATAGCATTTGTTTGTTTTAGGAACAATTGATGGATTTTCATATTTTTTTTCTGGTGAAGGCAGGAAGGAGCTGCCATGTAGAACATGGTTGTCTGGTGACTGTAAACGCCAACTTGTCTACTATATTTTTTTGTTTGTGAGATATGATAACAATGTAAATGTATGTGAAAGACTAAGCTCGGGACTCCAACATATATAGTCACTTATAAGAACCGTGTCGCACCGATGTAGAATACACTAACACTCAGCTCCTCAAAGTTGGAGGCTCGATGAGGATTGCCAAGGAAGTGTCGAGCCACAGGTACGAGACGCCGACTCTGATACCCTTTAATTATACATGAAGCCTGAGATAGTCTCTCCAAAAGATCCCTATCTAGAGATAATGGGACTCCAATATATTTATAGCACATATAAGACGAGGTTGCACGAATATAAGATACATGCACTATCAAAGAATGGAGATAGCTTAACAAAGATATAAAGATAATATATGTTCAATCCTTTCACTTATGTATAAACCATTTATATATTTCTTGTTTTCCACATATGGTTTTCGTCTTCAATATAGGAAAGTTTCGTATAGAGGAGACTCCATTCATATAAAATACAGTAAAATTTAGAATTCTATCATAATGAACAAAACCATAAATAAGGTGAAAGTGTATGGTGTAATTTTACAAATGATAAAAAATGTGACACGCTGGCGTCACATAAGTTTTTACCAATTTTACCGTGTCTTACCTATAGGTTTGGTGTGGTCGTATTTTTGTCTACCAACCTTTTTTTAATTCATGCTTGAAGAGCTGTATAATGTGCATTATGAAAATACACATGAATTTACTAAGTAAAAGTAACACATGTCATGATGTCAAACATTTATGCATTTGTTTGTTGTACCATTAGTTAATCAAAAAGTAGATTAGAGTAAGAAGAAATGGTATACGTTAGGTAAATTGTTTTAATGAGCGGTGAATTGGACTATGAATTCTCACCGCTAAAAATTGTCGCCGGCAAAAATTAGGATAATCGCGCAATGTTTACCGTCGATAAATATGTTGCGTCTGCATATCGATGATAAGATTATCACGACATCCCACAGCCTAAGTAAATAAAAATACTCTCAAATAAGTCATTAATATTACTTTTTTTGCCCATGAGGCTACTATAATTTTTGGATCTTTCCACTCCTAATTTTTATGGGTGGGGTTGTACATCAAATCATATAAAGAAGCAAACCGCATCACATAATATGGTTTCCAACGTTTACGGTGCGATTTGTAGTTTTTATTTTTGGTATACAACAATATATAGTGTGGTGTATGTTTTAAAGTTACAAAATCACAATTCAAACTATATATATATATATATATATATATATATATATATATATATATATATATATATATATATATATATATAAAGAGAGAGAAATGTTTATAACAAATATTGTGTTTTTGAATACATCCATCCCAAATTAGAAAATAATTAAATAATTTATTAAATAATGATAGTTTGGACCTTTTATACTTTTAATTAATGAGATCATTTAATTGATTTTCTTCAATTAAGTAAAAAAAATAAAAAATGTTTGACCCGGTCTCTCTTATATACGATGCATTTTCTTCTGTGAACATGACGCTTCATTGACTCTATAGTTAATCATGCTTCTATAATCATAGAAAAACTCTTGATGTTGGCCATCCATACGCCACCAAAATTTATCCGGGTTATTTTTTACTCTTTTGTTGTTCATACTTTCGCAATCTTTAATCACAACCGATTAGTTGTTCCTACTTTCGCAATCTTTAATCACAACCGATTAGTTGTTTGATTTAATATTCAAATTTATTCAATTTGTCACTTTTTTATTAAAATAATCAAATGATGTTTTGTTTTTTGTGTTCGGTTCAAACACAATTGCAAGCTTTTATTCGATTTTTTATTTTGTGTATAGGTTGGAATTATTCTACAGAATCACCAAGTATATTTTCTTATTTTTTTTTCTTATTGCTTTCCAACCATCTCAAGTTTATAGGATATCATAGGAGCTTTAAGAAGCCATTCGTACCATTGTAACAAAGTTGGACTATCGGATTTTTTACATTTACGTCGGTTAATATTTTTGATTCAAACTTTATGCGGAGAACATATTCGATTAAACATATTTAATCGCATATGAGTAAAACATATCCGAGGCCAATTATTAAATCGAAATGAAAAAAATAAATCTCATCCACATAAATTATATGCGATTAAATACATATAATCAAATGGGATTAAATACATGATAACAATTATTGAATAAATGAATCTTTTCCATACACATTATATGTGATTAGATATATATAATCACAAACTTCAAAACAAATATATTTTTAAATTATATGTAATTAGATACATATAATCATATGTAATTATATACACGGTAACAACTGTTTAATAAAGAAAGTGAAAAAAAAAATTTTGTATATAAATCATATGTGATTAAACACATGAGACCAGCTATTAAGTCGAAAATCCTAAAATAAATATTTTCCAAATAAATCGTATGTGATTACATATATATAATAACACATGATTATATGTGGACAAGATTTAATTTTGCTTTCTCGATTCAGTAGTTGTTCTCACTATTTAATCACATGTAATTATACGTATATATATATATATATATATATATATATATATATATATATATATATATATATATATATAATAACATATGATTAAATATGTACAAGATTCGTTATAAGGTTCTTCATTTGATGGTTGTTACCGTGCATTTGATCAATGTCATTATATGTATTTAATCAAATATAATTTAAGTGCATATTTTTTTTGCATTATTGATTTATATTTTTTTTTCTTTGTCCATAATAGTCATATGTTATTAAATACATATAATCACATGTGATTAGATGTATCTAATCACATATGATTTATATTGACAAATCCATTTTCGATTCTCTTGATTCGATATTTGTTGTGTATTTAATCATATGTGATTATATGCATCTAATCGCATATGATTTATGTTGACAAAATCAAATCTTGTTCAAATAAATCATATGTGATTAGATACATGTAATCGCATGCGATAATATACATGAAAACAACTATTGAATCAAAGGACACGAAAACAAGTCTGATCTATACAAATCATATGTAATTAGATAAATATATTCACATATGATTATATGTATTTAATCATATATATTTTATTTGATTAAATACATAGAATCAAACATGAATTATGTGATTATATGTATTCAATCAAATTTGGTTGTAGATAGTAGGTGGTGGTAGTATGGTGTAGATGGTTGGTGGTGAAGGTTGGAGGAGGGGGCAGTGGCGGTGGTGGTGACGAGTGGTAATGGTAGGTGTTGGTTATGGGTGGTGGGTGATATTTGGTTTAAGGTGGTGTAAGTTGGTGTTGGTGGTAGTGGTGAAGGGTGGTAGGGGTGATGTAGGTTGCTCTTGATGTTGATTTTAGGTGATAAAGGTTGATAGGTGGTGTTGATGGGTGGTGGCGGCATGTAGTAATGTTAGTGGTGGTTGTAGGTGGGTGGTAGAGGATATGTGGTCGAGGTGAGTGTGGTGGTGGGTGGCAGGTGGGGTGATAGTACCGGGTGGTGCATGCAGTTGATGGTAATTGGTGGTGGTGGCGGGTGATAGTTAGTGGTAGTTTTAGATAGTGGTGGTGATGGTAGGTTGTGTTGGGTGGTGGGTATGGTGGTAGTAGCTGGTAGTTGATGATAGTGTCAGGTACTGGTGATAATAGGTGGTGGTGGTGGTGGCGGGTGGTGTTAAATGGTTAGTGGTGTGCGGTGGCAGGTTATAGAGATGGCTGGTGGTGTTGGTTTGTGATGATGGTCGGGTGAGTAGTGGCGGATGGTAGTGATGGGTGGTTGAGGCAGGTGGACGTGATGATTGGTGATTGTTTGTGGTGGCAGCGAGTGGTGGTGATGGTGGTGGGTAATCGTGTGGGTGGTAGTGATCGGTGGGTGGTTGTGGTGGGTGGGTGGTAGTGATAGGTGGTGGTTGGTGGTGATAACGACTTGTGGTGGTTATGGTGGGAGTAGTTTATGGTAATGGATGGGTAGTAGTGGTGGTGGTAGTGGTGACAGGTTGTTGTGGTGGTTGGTAGTTTATGGTGATGGATAGTTGGTAGTGGTGGTGGGTGGTCGTGCGCAGATGGTAGTTGGTGGGTGGTGGCGGTTGTTGGTTAGTGGGTGGTGGGTTGTAATTAGAGGTGATGGGTGGTGAAGGTGGTAGGCGGTGATGGTCTTGGTGGGTTGAGTGGTTGTGACATGTGGTGGAGGGGGATAGTGGTGATGGGTGGTGGTCGTGGGTAGGTGAGGTGGTTGGTGGTGATGCGTGGTGGGTGGTGGTTGGTGGTTGTAGCATGTGGTGGTCATAATGGTAGGTATGGTAGGTGGTGGTCATAATGGTTGGTAGTGGGTGGTGGTCATAATAGTGGATGTTGGGTGGGTGGTAGTGATGGGTGGTCGAGGTGGGTGCTGATGATAGTTGGTGGTGGTGGTAGATGGCTAGTGGGGTTGATAATGATGGGTGGTAGGTGGAGTTAGTAGTGACGAGTGGTGGTCGGTGGTCGTAGTGGTGGTTGATGGTGGTCGTGGTTGGCGGTGGCGGGTGGTGGTGATGGTGGTGCATAGTGGTTTTCGAGGGTGGTGGTTGGGAGGTGGAGGTGTGTGGCGGTGGTAGAGTGTGGTGGTCGTTTTGGGTGGTGAGTAGTGTCAGTTGGATGAACTTTTTAACTTTTTACTTATTTTTTGACTTATATCAATATTATTTGATGTTTTATTTAAAAAAAATTATGTGATCCAAATTTTTTCTCAAATGTTCTCGCAAGAAGAAATGTTCTCGATTGAACACTACTATATATATATATATATATATATATATATATATATATATGTATATATATGTGTGTCACACCCCAAACCAGAATGGCGGAATCGTTCGACAGTGGATGACTTCATGTAGTATCGTAACAATTGAATACATAGTAAAGAAAGCAATACAACCATCACATATATAATTTAAAAGTTTACATTGTTGAAAGGTACTTGTTTCAAAAGAAATTACAATATGATGTTTAAAATGAAATTAAATTAACACCGTAGCGTCCCTTCTTCAAAAGCTGCAGTTTACATGTATTATTGAATCCCTGAGAAATACAAGTGGTTTTGAAAGAGTAGGTCAGCATTTAAGCTGGTGAGTTCATAAGACTTTAGTGCCAATGTATATATGAAAAAGAATGAAAATGGTTTGTTCACGTTAAATGATCCAAGAAAATCCCATATTTTCTACATACTAGATGGTAGTTTGATTTGTTCAAAAACTGTAATGCAATAGTGCTTTTCATACCTAAAATAGTAGTTTTATGTATAAATCATTAAGGCATTTGAAAAACCCCGTAAACCAATGTACTTTTAATACTCCATGTGAGTCTTATAACCATGTTATTTGACCAGGATGCCTATATCAACGTTCTTCATACGTTGGAAAGTTATGACGTTTGTCACCCCAAGCCTGCCGGCCTAGCTGTAGCTAACAGCTTAGGTGTGGGATTGTCAATCCCGTATAGATCTATACACAAGTATCACGCTCCCCCTTACAAGGGATTATGGTATATAATACAGGACTTAAAATGTATACTCGAAAGTACGTGAAATGTCTCACAAAATTTAGTATAAACAGATTTACGTATGAAAATGTCCATTTGTTCTTGTATATGAAAATATCTTCTTTGATGTAGTGTACCTAGTATGTAAATGTTCATGATTTCCTCGTAAACTATACCTATTATAGTTTTTCAAGTGTGTTTCGTTCATATAGTAAACCCTAGTGTAATGCTCACTCCTTATGAAAAGTATAACACGTAAAGTGACTTAACTGTTCACATATACCTAATGTGAAATGGAGCATTTGATTTGTATATATATATATATATATATATATATATATATATATATATATATAAACACGTTTTTTACAAGACAAGGTGTTATTGAAAATATATATTTCATAAGAGAATACTCATGTAGTAGTTTATGAATCACATATGATTACTTAGATAAAAAGTTTATATAGTGAATCGTTAAGTTACACACGATAATAATTGCGTGTTTTACTTGCATCCCCCCCCCCCCCCCTTAATATTGTATAAAAATCACTTATAAAACATTTAAAAACGTAGTTTATAAGGGTATGAACTCACTTGAAAGATCGAAGAAAGTGAGATGAAAACCGAGCAGAACTTTGACTTGAGAAAGCGGATTTTCTCGGGATTCTCGGGAATCTCGGGAGCACAAACGACCCTCGGAGCTTGAGTATGGAAACCGGGGCTTCGGGATATCACATGCACAGAAAACGAGGCAAAAAGGCAAGAAAGTTGAGAGAAAATGAGTAATTTCCCTGAAACCCTAGCATCCCTTTTAGGGGTCAAAGCCCAACAAATGACCCAATTTTCCAAATTGTGCCCAAGTCTCTACATGGGCTTCCCTTAAGGCCCAATTGTCCAGTCCAGTCCAACATGTCCCATTCTAAGGGCCCAATATCATATAACCCTCTAGGCCCAAACTATGGCCCAATTTTCCAAATTGGGCCCAATCTTCCATTTGGGCCTTACCCTAAAGTCCAATTAATTACCCTAGTCTATTTGATTATTCTTGGATGGCCACCCAATAATAACCCAATCATTAAGACCTAATAGTATACCCAAGTAAAATTAGGGTTTGTTATAAAATGACGATTAGGGTTAAGTGTTTCTCACTTAACCCATTAAGGGCTTAACCCACTAAGGACTTAATCCATTAAATCCATTATTGCTTAGATAAATTTCTATCAATGATTATTATTTAATATTTCAATTATTAAAGAATTCTCGTCTGTCCTGATAAATTCTCAAATATTATGATTTTCTCAATTAGTCCATTAAGGACTTGATCCATTAATTCATTTACTCTACTGATAAATGGCATGAATAATTTGGGCTTAATTCACAATCCAATCCCAATGGCCCAAAAGTGGGTCCAAATCAGTCCAAGGCCCAAATACTCAAAATTAGGGTTTTCCACCCAAACATGGTCCAATAGGCCCAACATCGATCTCTAAGCCTATTAGGGCTTGCTAGTGGGGCACCATCCACTACCACCTCGGGTAGTGGTGGTCTATGGCGGTTTATGGTGGCGGCTACCACCTTACGGTGGTGGTTTTGATTCTTTTCATTAATCCAAAATTCTACTTACATTTTATAAAGCTAATCTG
Source organism: Lactuca saligna (assembly GCF_052625555.1). Classification (NCBI taxonomy): domain Eukaryota; kingdom Viridiplantae; phylum Streptophyta; class Magnoliopsida; order Asterales; family Asteraceae; genus Lactuca; species Lactuca saligna. The sequence goes on from NC_136424.1 coordinate 37,117,669, forward strand.
AATTAACCATACACACAAAATAAACTAATCACACACACACCATGGTGGCCAGTAGCAGTGCTTGGCGGCAGCCACCACCTCACGGTGGTGGCAGTGGCTGGTTTTGGAAATTACGGCGAAACAAAACACACTCTAACAAATGAAACAAAGCCACAAAATATGCCTCCTACTCGGGAATGAAAACAATCACCCACTTCACGGTAGCTTGCGGAGATCCAATAGCAACAGCAGCGACACTGCGGCGATAGCTACGATTTCCAATGGTGGTGGTGGTTCCTGCCCAAAAACACACATACTTATTCACAATTAATAATAAACACACACAAAGCCACCTCCTACAGTGGCTGGTGGTGGAAATGGGCGGCAAAACACGGTGGCAGCCACCATCGTGACGTGGTGGCGATGGGTTTCTAGGTCCGATCTTACACATACAACATGTGGCAACAACACATACATGAAACAAATCAAGATCAAGCCCCCAACAGCCGACTAGGAGGTTGTTATCATGGAGAAGTCGCACACAGCGGCCCCATGACCACCGACGTCGTCAATGACGCTTCTGGCATCGTACCCACTGAAAACAATGAAAGAGAGAGAAGAAGGTGGTTTGCAGAGGACTAACCAATAGTTTCTGGTGGCTCACGACCCATCCATGATGAGCAATGGGTTTATCTCTGGTTCTCGACGGTTGTCTAGCGGCCCCTGACATTTCTAGCAGCAGACGTCGCAAGACGACCTTCATCGGAAGTGTAGCAGTCGGCGATCGGACCTGAGATGTAAGTCACGGTTGATTAACACTTCGTCGATTACTGAACGGGAGGGAAGCGGGAGTGGCGGCCGATGGCTGGAACATTTTTTTTATAGGTTTAGGGTTTCATGTCTCCTAAATAACAGGAGGATCAAAGTGACGGGTTCATCCCGTATCCATTTCAAACTTGTGATCGGATTATTCAACTTCAGCCCCTCCACCCTTATTTGTTTACCTTTTCAACCCTGACTTTCAAAACTCTTTACAATGAAGTCCAAAATTACCATTTAACCCTTGCTTCTCATAATCTATCCATCTTAAGTCTCGATAATTTACCACGTGGTCCTTACCTTCATAAACACTTACAAGACTAATCCGGAACTGACAATTTTAATCTTCGACTTCTAAAATTCTTCACAAATTAGTCTGAAACTTATATTTATTAATTTATTTAAATAAATGGTGCGTTACTGATGGGTTTTGGTCATAAGACATCCTATGTGTTCATACAAACCCTAATGCTTGGATCTAGGTTTCTCTATTGTACATGCTTTGAATCCAAGACTATAAACCCTAATTCTAGCATACAAGTAATCATATTATTATGTAATTAGGTTTAAGATCATACCTCGATTGTTATGTAGCAATAACAATCCCAATTCCACCTTGGATTGACTTTGGAATGCTTAGAGTCACAAGTGTCACTCCTCTAATGGTTTACAAACACCATAAGCAAATGGAGAAGGTATAAAGAGAGAGGTGAGAGGTTAGAATTCGTATCTAGGACCTCTTGGGAAGGGATACCCGAATTCATGACCCTAGGGGTGTTTATATAGGTGTAGAGATAGGGTTTCAGTCATTATCCTTATCTAGTTGATTATCCATTAAGCAACCAATAAGATAATCCTTGAATCCTTATCATACTCGAATTCTAAGGCTTTCCAACCTTAAATTCGTCCACCATATAAATAAGATAATCCTTACCTTATTTTGTAACTATCACATAATTACAAATCAGCCCCTCTAGTTTAATTAATTACATTTGATCACAAAACTAATTCTTAATTAATTATTGACCAATATTAATTAAACAAATATGATTTCTCCTTTAATATATTATTCTTATAACATATTAATAAATCATATTATCCTCTCTCTCTTTATTCATTTCTCCAATCAAGTTGCTTTGGTGAAGGCAACCCAAAAGGACCATGCACCATCGGGTCAAGTACATACCAAAATAGTTATGGACTTAGACACTAATCCAACAGTCTCCCACTTGGATAAGTCTAACAACTATTATGCGTATGACTTCAGATCCTTATCTGCAATCGTAGCTTTCCAAAGCCGCTGTCAACTCTGATCATATCAGATACGTATGTCCTTAGATAAGGGATCATATCTTCCTCCATTCTAGATATCGTATGAGATATGATTTCAAATCATTCTGTTTGTACTATATCTCGATTTCCGATTTATGACAACAGACTAATTGAACAAATCAAATTAGCCCTAGCCCGGCCGAGCATTTACGTATGTCATCACTAAACCATCAAGGGGCCCAAAGATATCGCTTCTATCCTACCTTGGATAAAAGGAACGGATAAACTTTGATACAATGCTTGCTTGCACTCACTAACCAAATTACACACAACAATATGTTTTATAACACCAAGTTACTGGTGCGTTTACATATTATCAATGTGCAACTGATTCGCAAGATACAACTCACACATCTCGGTTTCAAGAATATAAGATGTTATCGTCTCACTAATCACTCGTAATACAATTCATGGAGTGATCCAAGTGAGCGTGGGTTTAATCCAATGCTCAAATCATATTCATAAGCACTCATGAACGTTGCAGCAAACATTTGCTTATGTCTAATACTCTTCTAGACAATCCACACACCAATTCACGACAGTCTTCATTCATATCTACTTCTAACATATGAACGACTGTGGCCCGTTTGAATAATTCGATTATTCTTAATAAACTCAATTATTCTGGAAGTCAAAACATGCAAAGTGAAACACAAGAATAATACTAATCCCATATGGCCTCAAACCTTTGAGTATAAACAAAACACGTTTTATTTATCACCATATCGATTACTCATTATTTGTCGTTTCGGGTAATCAACTTCTTACTTGAATTCCAACACTTGTCCCATGCTCCTAGCATGCACACAATGTTTACCTATGGTTCTTACTTTTGTAAAATAGACAAATTGAACACGTTTCCAATCATTCTCATTTTACAACTCCAAATCCATTTTCTTAAGTGTAAGAATATCAAATTCTTGTTACTTATAGAATATACTAGATTCTAACACTTTATGCAACGATCCTTTTGTAATGTCACTGCACCAAAGTCTCCAAGACCATTGCCAACGATATTACAAAGTCCTCTAACGGAGATTGTTACAAGACAATTCCTTAGATACGATGTCTCTCACTCAAAGTACATTCCTTTGAACATCCTTTTGCATAAAGGTTTCTAATCTAGACATAGATTTTCAATATTTACTTCCTAATATGGACACGCTTCCATATTTTCCATATGACAACTAATTTCTTAATAGAATCTTATCTATTCGTAATGATGTCGATATTTTCCATCCAATATGGAAACATTTCCATAATTTCCAATACTATACTTCCAACTACTCACAAGCGACCAATCCTCGTCGAACTTTGGATTGTCCTTTGATAGTTGTTTAATTATTTTAGTCAAAACCGATTCTAGTACCTTTTCCCTATAAATGCACTACACATTTGGAAAATTTTAGAATGGTCAAACATTAAAGCATTTGTAATCGATCCTATACTCGAAGCGTATGGGACACGACGCATAATGTTTTATTTGCTATGTTCTCAAAATTCGAATTGTGAAGAGGAATTCCGTAATCATAATCGAAACTTTAAGAACACACTATGTACCCTTGACTAAATTTATTAACATTCCATAACCTAATCCTTTAGATTTGAAATGAAGCATAATATTCTCTCCCTTAATTATAGCAAAACAACCTTTCAACTCTTACAACTTTGCAAAGTATGACTCTTGTTTTCTATAATTAATATTGCCAACTTTGAAATACTTGCCTTAATAATCATACAATCATAACATTTATGCTCCCACTATCATGATGATTATTATAAAACATACCACTTATGCTCCCACTAGCTTCGACATGTATTCATAAACATCTTAACTTTCAGGAAAACAATACTTATTGAATTTCTTAAGTTCATGTTTCTAATACTTATTGCTTTGATAATCTTTTATCAAGGCTTCTTGAACTTATACACTTTTGCCTTAGATAGTTCATATGTGTGTCTTAACAATTAAGACTAACTGCCAAACCTCACAATTCAAATTATGGAAAGGGATGTCGTAACCATGATCGAATTCGAGAATGCAATTTTACAATCACTATCTTTTAAAATCTTTCTTAGTGAAAGCATTTTCTCACAATCATTTTCATGAAGGAGGAAATCTTATGACACTTAGATTTAAACAGTGTATGTGTTCCTATCCATGTGAATTTGTTAAAAACCAAGGTTTATGACAAATTCAAACTCATATGGATCGAACTTCCTTAATCTTGATTTCTTGCCTTATGGTAGCACAGCTGCCCACCACGTTTTCCAAGTAGTTAAGCAGCTCACCTTTTCCTATCAATGTACTTTCCATTGATCAAGGTCCTTGCCTTTTATGCATTCAAATGAGAACTCACAGGACTCACATACATAATTAACTCGATTGGATTGGCACATAAATAAAATAATGTCTTCACGATAGGTTGTAAACCTCAACTCGTGTGCTAGTGACGATCGATAAGGCTTATTTGATTTGTTCTTGAAACTTTTCAAAACTATTAAGACTCCCACTGACTCCTTGACATATACGATTCTCTTATCAAAACATTTTTTGATAAACAAATATTCAAGAGTTAGTGTAGCTTATATCAAAACAAAACACTTTTGGTCTTAGTTGGTCTTTGTCTTATCACAACTTTCCACAATTGATGAATGTTATAAACCTTCTTAATACTTTTCACTCATTGTCACAATCTTAACTTTAAGACTTGTTATTGGAACAAAGTATGATAGACTTCTTGATTTAACCATTTCTACAATCCTTGATTCCTCTTCTTAAACATACAATTGTACTAAGACTCACTTAGAGGATCAATGGTTCTAAATCATTAAGACTTATCATAAAGCATAAAAGCTACTCTCCCTTCTTCTTAGAATGGAGAAACTCTTATCTTTCTGCCTACTTGATTCTTCTTATTCGTTTTGCTATTGATCTAAACCCTTTAATCAATTCAAAATTACACTTAATCTTATAAATATAATCATATTTACCAAACCTTTAGTAAATCATGACGAATATATTTGTTACTCTTATGGTGAACTTGATCAAGACACAACTTTGTGTACTCGATCTCCTAGTCCTTCACTTGACACTTTGTCAATGAATTAGTCCAATTTCCAAATACGAAATTTCTCATTCATCGTGCATCCACGTTGCATGATTCACAGTTTCTGTCCAATTGAAACTTGGGCGATGAGAAACTCTCCCTATTTGTAAATTCTTGACATTTCCATAAATAACATAACTAAGAATCATATCCATTCGTTGTAGAAATATGCAAACATCAATTTTCACATAACGATTTCATTGCAAGGAAGTAAACAAATAAATAAATAAGTCAAACAAAATTTATTTTATTTATAAAAGCAGCGGAAAAGCATTTGTCCTTACAACGCACAATCTATTGAAAACTATGTAAAAGGAAAATTTCTAACAACTCTATCATAACTATCTAAGCTCAAAATCCAATCTTCAAGTACTTGTGATTAGATTCATCTTGCTCTCTTATCAAGCTTCCTTTCTTTTCACCGATCCTTCAAAACATTCAAATGCAATCTTATCACATCATGTATTAAGAATCAATGAATAGGAACTTGATGGAGTTAGATAGTGGATTCTTACCTAAAGCGTAGTCATACTTTTGACTCTCCCATCTCTTAGATCTCTTAGGTAAATAGGGCAACTTCGTCTCCAATGCCCCTTCTCTTGGCAACAAAAGTAAATTGACTCCTTTGGAACAACACATGGAACTACTTCAGACATCGCCTTTCTCTTATGATCAAACTTTTCGATCATTGCATGTCTTTCATTGCCATTGTCTATATCCATAGAGGTCTTGAAGGCAGATTCACCAATCAACTTTGCTTTTCTATTGCGCCAAACCATTGTTGATTCAGCAGCAATAAGCATGTAGGTGAGATCTATAAGGGTCACGTCGTGGTTCATCATATAGTACTCTCTTACGAACTTACTATATGAGTTGGGAAGTGACTGAAGAACCCAATCAACAGCCATCTCTTCACTGACAACGGATCCCATCATTCTTAACCTATCAATGTGTGACTTCATCCCTAAGACGTGTGCACACACCGACTTGCCCTCTTTATGTTTACTTACCAAAAGGGCTTGAGTGATATTGAACCTTTCAATTTTACAATCTTGTGGGTTAGGGAGAATAATTGGAGGAGGAGGAGGAAGTGAAGCATGATTTCTTGTTCCTCGATCGAATCATGGAATATCATCTTCATGTGGAATGCTTGTTCCACGGGATTTGAGAAGACCATAGTTGTCGAACTTTGACATCGGGAGAAAAAAAATGAATTCAAGTTAGTTGATTGATTGAGTCCTTGGTAAATCACCCAAATGAAATTCCAAGGCTAGGACCCAACACAATATCCTACAACTCGGGAGAGGGATGCCGTAACCCAAATTGCAGAACATTTGAAGGTAAGTGAATGACGATTCACTAGTTTCCACCATGAAAAACGAAAAAGAAATTTAAGTTTTAAATCTATGAAAACTCCTAGATCCGTTGAGATTCATTGAACATTTCAATGGCATGTTTAAATCTCGATATGCCCCTCTTGTTTGTGACTGGGATGCCGAGGATCACAAAGTGGGTGTGAATAACCATGCAAACTACATGGTGCCCTCACATGTTACAATCACCTATTCGATGTGCCGGTAAACCACACACGCTCCACCGAACTATGACAAACATTGAGTCACCCTTTGCTACCTTTGCTTAGAACCATTTAGTGTGCCGGTAAACCACACACGCTCCACTAACGTCTTCACAAGGGCACAAAGTGTAATTTCATGGAATTGCATCAATTCACTTTTGCCTAAGTAACTAAGATTAGGAATTTGAAAAACATTTAGTTACTTTGTATTTCATTATACTTATAATGGAAGGTTTCGTCCTATCCTACCCGTTCGGCTAACGACCCTCCACTAGTCAAGAGTGCGGTGGGTAAGAGTGGATACCCATTCAATCGCCATTTTATAGGCAATTTCCTTAAACACCCCTTATAGACCAGCTTCGTGAATGAGGCCTACTAACGGTAAGACTGACTTTTACTCATACATATATATAATGTTAGACCTTTAATGTTATATATATAGTATAGGGTGTATTTTACACTTTTAAAATACTATATGGTTAACTTTAACAATTACACTTTTAATTCAATTAAATGGTTAACCTAAACTTTTATGGATTTATTAAACCTCTTTTAATTATACTCCTTAATTAATTAATAAAACCATAAGGGTGTGATTTGAACTTTTCAAAACTTTACTGGGGTTTTAGAATTTAACATTCTTAATTAAACTTTTAATGAACTTTTAAATTCCAAAACTTGAAGGCAAGTTTTGAAACATTTCAAAACATTAGAGTTTTAACTATTTAAATTTCAAAACTCCAAAACTTTTGGGTTCAAATTTAAACTATAAAACCTAAAGGGGAAAATATGAAACTTTTCATAACAACAAGGATCGAATAACAATAATCTAAACTAACATTTAGTTACATAAATATCCATATTTTATTTGTTTAATGATTTCTTGCAAAACAATTTATCAATTTACTCAAAATAATTAATCAATTATCTTATAAGGAAACAATTATCTTGTTAATTGATAATTATCTTTAATTAGATCAAGAATATAGTCATATATATCATAAAATCGGATTTATATTGATCTAACATGATAAGGTAACTATCCAAATGCAAAAACAGCAAGAAATCCCAAGATAAGCATTATCTGACGCTCGAACTCGCCGAGTACCACACTGTACTCGCCGAGTTGAGGTCTACTCGCCGAGTACACTGTGGTACTCACCGAGTTCCTCAGCCATAAAGCCCAAAAAACGATTTTCCAGTTATACAATGCATCAATACAATTGAAACCAAACCAGTCTCTGATACCACTGATGGGTTTTCGTCATAAGACATCCTATGTGCTCATACAAACCCTAATGCTTGGATCTAGGTTTCTCTATTGTACATGCTTTGAATCCAAGACTATAAACCCTAATTGTAGCATACAAGTAATCATATTATTATGTAATTAGGTTTAATATCATACCTTGATTGTTATGTAGCAATAACAATCCCAATTCCACCTTGGATTGACTTTGGAATGCTTAGAGTCACAAGTGTCACTCCTCTAATGGTTTACAAACACCATAAGCAAATGGAGAAGGTATAAAGAGAGAGGTGAGAGGTTAGAATTCGTATCTAGGACCTCTTGGGAAGGGATACCCAAATTCATGACCCTAGGGGTGTTTATATAGGTGTAAAGATAGGGTTTCAGTCATTATCCTTATCTAGTTGATTATCCATTAAGCAACCAATAAGATAATCCTTGAATCCTTATCATACTCGAATTCTAAGGCTTTCCAACCTTAAATTCGTCCACCATATAAATAAGATAATCCTTACCTTATTTTGTAACTATCACATAATTACAAATCAACCCCTCTAGTTTAATTAATTACATTTGATCACAAAACTAATTCTTAATTAATTATTGACCAATATTAATTAAACAAATATGATTTCTCCTTTAATATATTATTCTTATAACATATTAATAAATCATATTATCCTCTCTCTCTTTATTCATTTCTCCAATCAAGTTGCTTTGGTAAAGTCAACCCAAAAGGACCATGCACCATCGGGTCAAGTACATACCAAAATAGTTATGGACTTAGACACTAATCCAACAGTTACAACTTCGATGAATTCTCTTACAGGTTTTGATCATGGAGATCTCTCTTTAGAACACAACTTGTTCTAATCTTAGATCTTGTTCTTCGATTGCCTACTAATGCTCTACGCCCATCAATTCTCACATTACAAGTAGTGGATAGTGTTGGTTCATCGAAAGATGGAGGCAAAGACAAGGGAAAAGTAGTTGGGAAGGTATTTTGCACACAAATCCCAGTTTCAGTTCCAGTGAAACCTATTTTGAAAACTTCAACAACAAATGCAACTCCTAATATCAAAGTTGACATTTCAAAGCTTAAATGGAAGAAGGGGCTGAACATAAGCGAAGGATGCTCAGGTTCTTCAACAATAAAAAAAAGTGAACTACATAACCAAAAGGGAAGGTAAAAGGTGTTAAAGTAGAGCCTAAAGAAATAGAGAAAAATAGATTTCAAGAGCTTGAAATTGAAATAATAAAGCTGCTTTACAACATTATGAGAATGAGAGAAAATAGCCCACCTGGTCTTGATAAGGCAGATCCATATAAGGTATGCTATTTTGAAATAATTGAGATTATGGTTTGTTTAAAATTTGATGCTTTTTGACAATTTTCCTGATATCTTGTTGAAAGGAGACATTCAAAATTATCAATATAAAGTTGCTAGAGGCACCAACAATATTTTTTACTTCACCATATTCTACTTTCCTCAGATGAACTTGTATGATCCCATCACTATTATGAAGATTAAGGGAGATTTGAATACTGATCAAGTTAAAGATAAAGCTTCCTACATCATTGGGTATAGTCACATCAAAAGCTTCATAGATTGTTATTTTGCTCATCTAACATTAACATACATCGAGGTTTCTACTTCATTTAACAAAAATCTAAAGGTTCCCAAGACGATATTAAAAGGGAAGTTGAACATTGATGACTATGAAGATGGTGAAATTTTTAATCAATCTCAGGGTGTTGTCTTTCAAGGAAAGAACATGAAGGGAGGGAAAAAGCAATACTTCTTCCATACTAATGACAAAGAAAGATATTCAAATCAAAATCTTTCCAGTGTCCTTCTCCATATCAACAAGTGTAACAAGAATTCAAAAGAAGACAGAGTGGAGATAAGGAAGATTATCATTTGCTACATGTATATAAGAAGGATTTTGTTAGAAGCGATCAAGACACTGCCCACAGTTTGAAGATTCGATATTGATCGCAAAGGGAGAGATTGTAGAGTCAAATATGTTGTGATATATCGAATTCTTAGGTAGTGGTCATCGTGTCGAAGAGTTTTTCAATATCAAAGGTCCTCGTGACTTTCTATATTGTATGTATTTTATTAGGCACATATGTAATTTCTCTTTAACTATCGAAGTCCTGATATACCTTTTGTATTCGTCGAGTACTCTATAAATATTGTAGGTACCTAAGTCATTTCTAACTTTTCCAACTTGTGTATCATACTTTCTCGTTCACAAATGTTCTTGTACTACCTCTGAATTTATGAGCTGAATCAAGATCTTATTTACATCTAGTGTTCATTTTAACTCTATTTGATATACGATTGACTAAACATCATTTCACTCACTCGGACAAGTGGGAAAATGTTGGAAAATAACACATTAGTTGTGTCTTATGACTATTTTGTAATTATAGTTACATGTTAGTTACATATATATATATATATATATATATATATATATATATATATATATATATATATCATATATTGTGAGATTCTCTATAATGACATATCAAATCCATAGACTTTAACTTATGTAGTATGATGGATATGAAATGTGTCTATAAATTAAGGTACGAACCTTTAATGCTTCTATAACTTACCCATAAGGTGTAATAATGAGAATTAAACACGTAAATAAATTAGAAAAACTTATTGAGAGACATGGAACTATTCTCTTCTACTTTTCACATTTCAATATTTCCTTTATTAAACACCAATATGATTATGGGTAATGTTCTTCCATCAAGAACTCAATGAATCACCTTTATGGGAAGTGAAAAGAATCAAATTAGCATCGCCATCTTCAACTCCGTTAAAATTATCATTCCTTTCAAGTAAGTGTTCTTCATTTAATTTAAGGCTCCTCTTGTTTATTAATAAAATGATATTGGATATACCTTCATTGCTACATTGGAAGCTTGACTTCATTCTAGTCTCCTTTATTTTCCAAATGTCTTCCTTTTTTATATCGATTTTGTAGACTAGAGTACCTATACGATGAGATATGGGATAGAGAAACAAACTGAATAATCATAAGCCAATCCTCGGAAACAGTGCCAATAATTGCTAGTTGTCAAGACCAACAAATAAATAACCCTAAAAATTACACACTAGATAGTATATAATGACAAGGGATCGAATCCATTGGGATTATTTTAATTTGTGACTCTATCAAATCTATTTGTAAAATCACTCATAAAATGGCAATAGACATAAAAAATGGGGGTTTCAATCTTCTGGTTATTTTATAGAAACTAAGTTTTACTAAAAAATGGGGGTTTCAATCTCAGGCTTTGAAAACTGCTCTCTACAAGGTGATTGCCCAACCTGGCTCGATTGATGCATGGATATGTTTGTTACTTCTGTGACAACCTAAAATTTCTATATTGTACAACCATTCAATTCAATCAAAGTCAGACTTGTTTCTGCTAACTTTTAGCACTGTTTAGAGTCTGTTTGAGCATTTTGAGCCTAGTACACCAAAGGATTAAGTGTTTGGATGTGTCAACTAAAGTACCAAACCATCAAACAAGCCATAAACCCTCAAATGAGGAGTTTACGGCTAGGATCCCATGAGTTTACGCCCATAAACTCTTGGTGGCCGTAAACTCCAGCCCATAAGTATGATGCTTGGCCATTTTTCTTCACTTTTACCACTTCCTAGCCAAGAATTCGGTTTCCTCTCAACTATCATCAAGGATTCTTCATTTTTCTTCAAAAATGTAAGTGATCTACTTCCTTTGTGAGATTATACTTCTCTTATCCATTAATCCCCATTGATTTCATACATGGATTTCATCTTTGAGTCTAGATCATCAAAGATTCTGAAGAACATCAAGAACACTTAGGTGTTTTGGGCCGAAAACACCCTCCTTTGTCTTCAAATCGTAAGCATCTACCTCCTATACTTGTTATTTAGTTAGGGTATTGGATTAAGGCCTTGAAAACAAGCGTTTCCCAAGAACAAAAGGTGTTTACGACCAAGAGCATCTCCCTTGGTCGTAAACCCTAATTAGTGGTGCTTATAGACCATAACTTCCTCCCAAGGCTGGATAAGAGACTAGAACACTTCCTTATGATTGTAAGACCTTCCATCCACTCTTTGGCACTAAACTGTATGAGTTTACGGCCGTAAACTCATAGGGCCAAAAACCTTATGGCAGTAAACTCAAATAAAGCATACCACTTGGTCGTAAACACTAGTGAGGGGCCATACACCCCTTAGATGCAACCCTTTTTAGTTCTAGCACTAGATTCTTAGTGTTTTCCATGTCCTAGGGTGTCTTTACTTGCATGATTAGTTTTTTAAACACTAATTGTATACATATATGTATCATTATATGATAAATAGGATTAGCGTGTGTGCTCAGGTCTTCATTTGGCACTTATCATCCTATACCACTCGTTCATCCAAACCACTCACTATAGGTGAGTTTATACCCCTTAATCTACCTTTTTAAATGACTTTAAATGCTTTAATGGGGGGGGGGGGGGGGGAATACAAGTTGAAACATTATAGTTATTATATCAATCACATATGATTAATAACTATCAAACAAATGGATTTACTATACTTTTAACTGTTTTATCCAGCAAACCACTTCAAAATGTTTATCAAACTCTTTTACATACTAAACTCTTTATGAAAGTTGTTTTTATATGCCAAAACTTTTATTTTAACTCTTTTAAACTTATAAATTTTCAAAATCATGTCTAATGCATATATAGTTATATAACTAAGGTTGGAAGGACTTAGGACTGATAACTCACTTTATTTCATGTTCCTTGTTTGGCTGTGGACTTAGAGTACCCTGTTGTTTGTCCGAGTGTCGTTTGATCCTTAGTTAAATATTATGTATATATGTATAGACATAAAAGCTTTTATCTCAGTTCAATACCTTTGGATAGCAAAGGTATACAAACATGTTCATTTATACAAACAACTCTACTAGTAAACTATAATAGGTATAGTTTAGGAAGTCACTACTCACTATTTCTAGTACAACGAAGCATACAATGAGTCAGTTCATACATGATTCAATACATACTATAAAGAAGAGCAGATAGAGAATACTATAACGAGAAATAATGCATACTATAAGGAGAAACATATAGAGAATACTATAACGAGAAACAATACATACTATACACTATACAAGAGAACATACTATGATGAGAAACAAAGAGAACATAGTACATACTAGACAGAGATTACATACATTACACTAGTACATACAATACATATACAAGAATACTATAACATAAATGTGAGTCACTACTTCGGGGCATGGCATCACTGCTATGGCTCGTTTTGTAACCAGACTCTCCTGGAGCGAGAGCGTAAATTTATGTATAGATCTATACAGGACTGACCGTTCTACACCTTGTTGCTAGCTACAGTGAGACTTGTAGGTCTATAGGTGACAAATATCATACCATTTTGAATTCTTCGAGCGTCGTGTTTTACTAAATCGATCAAGTATGGTTACAATCAAATCACATTATACCTGAATTAACAACTGGTTTAAGGTAGTTAGTACAGTAGTAGTTGCTATAATACAACACTACAGTACTTTATTATTTCCCATTGCATTCACATTGTGGTCTTCTCACATAAATGGTAATGTAAAAAAAAAACCTATATTTTGTTAATGATAGTCACACTTGGGAAAAATACACACTTTTACAAGAAACAAACATACAGAACATTTGATGCCTTGGTAGAAGGCTACTTTTAGTTGAAAATATAGGATTTTCTAGGAGATACAAACACTTACTACAAACTTTTACAAACTTATACTTCAAACACTTACAAACATTTTCATACAAACAATGACACTAAAATGCTTATGAACTCACCAGCTTTAAAGCTGATAAACTCTTTCAAAATAACTTCAATTCTAATCAGTAGACAGGTACCGATGTCAGGATTTGAGAAGACGAAGCTTTCAAGACTCGTCTCTTATTTTTTATTCATATTTTTGGTGCCTTATAACTATACAGAACACACTTGTGTTAAATTATATTATTAATACAATGGATGATGTTGATGCTTGTTTTCTATTATGCTTTGTTGTGATACTATACATGACGTCCTCCGCCCCATAATGTTTCCGCCGTTCAGGTTTCGGGGTGTGACAGATTGGTATCAGAACATCGTTTATAGTGAATCGAGTATATCAACCCATAAAAGATATACAAACTATAAACACAACGGGATTAAAATACTCTGACCAAGAGTTTATACTTTTAAAAATAAAATATTAACTAAGTATACATACCTACATTCATACTAAAATCAATGTCACTAGGACAAAACAAAAGTATTACGATTGTTAAACAACACAATTAGGCTTAGAGACATATAGTCAAATCTGGGAGTGATATAGCCTGATCGACTATATCTTCAAAGGAGTGACTAGCATGTGCCTAAGAATGGTTGTGAGTTTACAAATAGTCTAAAAACTTACCAACACTACTACAATGAGAACATTAGAACAGAACCTAAACCTAAAATACTATAGGAGTACTTTGTGTTACTATAACTACTTATTTGAGAACCAAAAAGGTCTTACTATTCGGTCCATAGTTGCTAAGTAGGTACACTAAGGTTATATGTGATTAAGGTATCATAGAATTAGAATTTGTGATCTTTGCTTTACTTCATGTTCCTTGTTTGGTTGTGAATTTGGAATTAGGATTACTTATAAGAAGGTCTATTCTATTTTGATTTCATATAACTGGTATGCATTATGCAAGTATTAAAGTAACTGATAAGGATCATCTTATAATTATCTTAAGTAGTACGTCTATTCATAGTAGATTCTTATACCCCTTTTCTCGCGTAGATATCATGGCTGGATTCCATCCTCCTGGCGACCGGTACTTCCCAAACGAAGGCAATCTTGGATGGCTTGAAGTAGAGCCAGAAGAGGATCATCCAATCCCTTTGGATGATCACCTCGCAGAAGGATTTTTAGATGGTTGTGACTCCAAACCAGAAGTCAACAACCTACCTCAAGAGGCTCTAATCCCAAACCTCAACCCCTGACCAGTATTTCAAGGCCCCACACCCTTGTGGGTGTCAAACCTAGACCAATGGAGCCACGAAGAGGATCAACCTTTGCCCTTAAATGGACATCGAACCTTCTACAATGTAAGCGAAGGAGGTTCAGTTGACCGAGTCCTGCCCATCATGGTTCACAGGATTTCTTGGAATGTTGAACAAGGTCGAGCATCTATCGACCGAGTCATGGAAATTGATGCCAATTCAGGCATTAACATTGTCTGCATTATCCATCTTGAAGAGGCTATGGAAAGGAATAGGAGAGCCAATGAGGCTCTGCAGCTAGAACTAGCTGCATCCCGAGCTAAAGTCTTAGAATTTCGTGTGCATCAGAGAGCTATTGAGTGACATCTTTAGGACATAGTTCGTCAACTGGCAGATCTGAGGGTTCTCCTGATGAATACCTGTCACCAGTAGAAGATTTCTAACTCATCTTTTCTTTTGGGTTAAGGAATAACCTTTCTTATCTGTGCTCTAAGTAGCATTGTTTTCTAATATACTCCTGTCTTTCAAATACTATAACTAGACATCTAAGTTGTCAACATTTTCCCTTATGGATTGATGTAAGACCTACTGTTAGGTAAGTTTCCTAAACTTGTTACATCAATAATACTAGTAATATTGACAGTTATCTAATTTGTTGGAAAAATCTTTGCTCTTGTCTTTCCTACTCTACTCTTGTATGTCTATTGAAATCATACATTTATTCAATTGTTGGACTATGGAAATTTAGCCCATGGATCACTCCCATTTTACTTACAATTGATTCTGACTATCATCATCAATATTTGTAAACTTTTAGACAAACAATGCCTCCTCGAAGAGTAACAAGGCGTAATCCTTCGATAACTCCTATGCAACCTCCACCTGCTCTTCAATACAACCCAGCAGCTATTCAAGTTGTTGTGAATGCGGCTGTTACCATAGCTTTAGCACAATTGACCTCGACTGGTACTAGTGGTAGTGGAACTTATGTGCCTCCTACTGTTGTCGAAGCTCCAGTGTGCTCTAAAGAGTGCTCATACAAGGACTTCACCAGTTTCAAACCTAGGTCCTTCAATGGTACTGGCGAAATCATTGCCCTCACGTAATGGTACTGGCGAAATCATTGCCCTCACGTAATGGTTCAAGAAAACAGAGTAAAATTTGTCGATTGTACCTTCGTGAACCGAGCTCTGGCATGGTGGAATAGCCATGTCAAGTCACTATCTCTTCTAGTGGAAAATGTTATGGGATGGGAAGCTCTTATGAAGCTCATAATAGAAGAGTACTTTCCGAGGGGCGAAGTTCAGAAGCTGGAGCAGGAGCTCTAGTGCCTAACCATGAAAGGCTCCAACAATGTCTCCTACACTGCCAGATTCAGCGATCTTGTAGCGCTATGTTTGGGAATGGTCCCTTCTAGTGGGATATCAATCCCACCAAGAAAATTACACGCTTTGATTGCTAAATAAACTTAATATAATGGCAAAAAAGGGGTATCGATCCTCGGGGAAATAGTTGTATTCAATCACCAATGCAATTCAATAGAACTAGTGAAATTAAACTAACTAACTACAATTAAAATAAAAGGGGGGGTGATTACTTGAAAACTAAAATACTTAAATAACTAAAAACCTTGCAATTAAGCAAGTTGATGAGATGTTCAAAGGTTTAGAATAATTGGTTAACTAATGCAATTCAACACATTTTACATTTGTGTGTTTATCATGAGGATCTAATACAAAGCTTATCCTTCATCCCAAATTGGTTATAGCAATCATGAACCATGATATGCCAAGATTCCTCATAGGTAGTATGCAGGTTGGGGAAGCCAACAACACACCTTCTTAATTATGATCAAGGGTCAATTGAAGCAATTAATCCCAAAAAATCAATTAGCCTTAAGAATGAAGGAATCCCCAATTTCTAGAGGATGTCAAATGCTTACACATCCATAAAGGAGCTATGATTCATAAGCTAGAGATGATTTCTACCATCATAAAGCCTTTGTTCTAGATAAATTGAATGATCCAATACAAAATCAATGAAACAAATCAACCATTGCTCAATCAAATACTAAGCTCATTATCAAAGCATCAAATAAGCATAAGAATTGTAACCTAGAATCATAAACATGGAATAAATTGTTAATCAACATAAATCCTTCAAAACCCACAAACATTCATTGGTTTTCAGCTAGAGTCAACCAAATAAGAGTATTAGTCACTCATGGCAACAAAGTAACAAGAACAAAAATCTAACTGCATAAAGAAACTACCTAAGATTTGGAAAGATGAAAGGAAATGGTTTCTAGCTCCCAAGATCGCCTCTTGCAGGCCTCCAATGGTGAAAATCGTGAATAAGCCTCTAAATCTGATTCCCTAAGGTTATAGTGTGCTAAATGACCAAAATGCCCAAACTGGGCAGTTGCGCGGGTACCCGAGCGACGAAAATTCTACCCGCACAAATGTTGTTGTAATGCTATTGGTTCTTCATTCCACCACTCCATCCTTCTACTACCAAAGATTCCTTTGGTCCCCCCTTGTCCAGGTAATTTGAATCCACCAATCATCATTTAGCCACCAAATGGATGCTCCAAGTCCAAAATTAGAAATTTATGATGCATCTTCACAAACCCAAATAATCCATGACATCAACTTTAAAAACCCAATTCTTTTTCTTTGATTCCGCCAAGCTCAATAATGCCTCGAGAGCCCACTAAGTCCGACTTCAATCAACCCAAAACTGCAACGAACACCGAAAACCTGCAAAATACCTTATGCAAAATAAAAAGCACTCAGTACGATCCATAATAAAGAAAATAAAGAATATACAATGCAAAACTAATTAACAAGAGCTAAATATCTAAAATAAACTAATAAATATAAGGAAATAAAATAAGCTATCAAATCACCCAAGCTTAAACCTAACTTGTCCTCAAGTTAGAACAAGACTAAAATGAACTCAGGATGAACTAAACATAAAATAGAAAAAGAAAGATACCATAGAACTTGGTCAACATCAGTCAACATGGTCAGAATTAGTCTTTCAATGGACCCTACACATCTTCAAAATGTTCCCCACTTTAGAACCATAAACTACATTCTTAACCACTTGATGGGCGAATAGATCACGGCTGGATGCGGTTGCAGTGTGCAAGACAAAGGAAACAGAGATGCACCCAGTGGGGGCACTTTAAATCACCAATGCATATCATAATGCATGAAGGAAAGGCGCCTCTTCACACACGATGATTCCTACATTTTTCAGGCTAAAGTGTATAAAACGAAATAGGGTTTTGCAGCACGGCCTCCAGGCAAACATCCGGTTTCAGAGGCTTCTCCATTGTACTATCCTTTACAGTCTCCGTCTCATTTTCGGGGCTTTTACTCACCAAAAATAAAAAATAAATAAAATAAAATGATAAAAATTCTACTTAACCTAAATCTAAACCTAATAACCTAAGTCTTCAATCTTGAACTTCTTTTATTTGGTCTTCAATCTCATTTTGATGCTTGATATTCAACTTTCTCATCGTTTTTTTTTCAGATAAATGATTGAACTTGGAGTCTTGTTCTTCTTTTGCGTTACTCTTTTTCTTCAATTTTCTTCTTTGTTTTTGTTGATCTTCTTGAATCATCTTTTATCGTTTCTTATTGTCTTCACTTTTTCCAATTATTCTTCTTTTTGTGTTTTCTTCTTGTCTTTCTTCTTGGAAGGTCTAAGGAATTTCACCATGTAACATAATACTCTAATAGTGAAGATGGAGCAATAGATAGAGGCTTAATCATTAACACCTATTAATCGTTGAAAATATGCCAAGATCACCTAAAAAGAGTGGGATATGACTCAAAAATGGGTGTTATCGAAAAAACTTGGTCCCAAAAGATGTAAATTGGGGGACCCACTTCAATGTTCATCAAGCACCTCAATGCAAGGCGTGATAAACAAAAATCTATCTAACTATCTACTCTAGACCCCTAGAAAAATGATGACCTATCTTAAAAAGGTGGTGAGAATCTAACTAAGTAAGGCTCGGACGAGACTCGGGAGTACTAAGGGGTAATCCCCCCAAAACCAAGATGCGAGTCTTCAATATCTTCAATGTCTTCAAAATACCTTACTGGGCTAATCTTTGCTCGCACATATTGGCATGACCAACCACATCCCTCCACACCTAGACCCAATCAAGCTACCTGCATCTGACCCCCACACAAGCGGTCTCAAAGTGGTATGTGAGGCTCAAAACGTGTCCCATTTATCAAATACAAGGAATTCCATATCAAGACCCGGAACCAATCTATGATTCAATACTTATGACTCGGTGCTCTGGTACCTGTGGGGATGAGAAGACAAGAGAGAACAAAAATGCATGAACTTAAACTAGAATGCAACTAAAAAGTATGAAAATTAGAAAAGAAAGAAACAAAATATGCAAAATTTTTGGGATTTTTATGCAATTTTTATGAATGACCTAAATAACTTACTCTAAATGCAACTATATACAACCTAAATGCAATAAAACAAAAAAAGATAAAGAATACCTCACCCCAAGATTAAAATGAAGCATTGTCCTCAATGCTTAGGATGATAGTAAGGAAGGATCGTACCGGGATCAAGGTGGAGGAGGCCCGCAAGGACGGTATGGAAGCAACACATGGGTCGCATAATGATGCTTGGATGGAGTTCTTAGCCGCCTAAATACACATGGGTGAAAGCTTGGTCGCGTAAAGGAGCATATGAAATGGCTCGAATTTTTCTTATGAAGTGGCACATTTGCATGAGTACCCTCGCAAACCTTGCACGAGTGATAGTTGGGTCGTGCAAATAAAGAATTAGCATCATTGGTCTCGCAAAGAAGACGAAGGATTTGGTCATGGCCGCACAAAAATCTGCGAGGGTGGAAGGCATTCACGCAAGTAGGTTGCGAGAGTGGCAGTCAGTCGCGCAAAGATCTGTGCGGGTGAGGAACCGGCCACGCGCAACAATCAGATTGCAACTCGTGTTGGGGGAGTTTTGGAGCACAGATTTGTGCGACTGGGGCTCGGCCGTGCAACGGCTACGCGGGTACCCACGCAAGTTGCAGATTTTAGGCATTTTTTTGTCAAACTTTACCAAGATCATTGCTAGACTTCAATACGCTTATCTTTAGACCAACTTCAAGCTTAGAAACACCCAAAACTTCAAGCGGAGATTATTTATTTACAATGCATTTATTTAACGTCTTTGCCAAGACATAGTCCTGCTGCCGTCAACCTTTGTAAATCAGTGTTTCCAATGTTACGTTGTCGAATTCTCTCATGTCAAAGCCTTCATAAAATAGTTTCAAATTTTGCCCATTCACTTTGAAGATTTGGTTTGTTTCCGAACTCTTGATTTCAACCACACCAGGATCAAACACTTTTATAACAATGAAAGGTCCATGCCAACGAGATCGTAATTTTCTCGGGAATAGTTTTAAGCATGAATGATAAAGAAGAACTTTTTGACTAGGAATAAAGTGTTTTTGGGTTATGTGCTTGTCATGAAATGCCTTTTTCTTCTCTTCGAACCTTTTGAACCTTTTAATTATCTTCTTCTTGATCACTTCCATCATTGGATGATTCAATCTTCTTTGAGCTTCCCTCATTGGCTTACAACCATCTCCCATGAGTATCTTGTATATGAATACATTAGGGCTTATCCCATTTATTGGCTCAATCACATCAGCTCGATACAATGGAGAAATGTTGCTAGGGTACCTCATTGCTTCAAAGATGTTGAAGTGAATGGTTTCTCCATCAAACTCCATAGTTATCTTTCCATTATGGACATCAATGATTGTGTGACCAATATGCATGAAAGGTCTTCCAAGGAGGATCATAAATGATTTGGAAGGAGTCTTCTCCTTAAGATCAATGACATAAAAATCCGCGAGAAAAACATGTTGATTAAATTATACTAACACATCCTCCAACACTCCTCTTGGAGACACCCTTGACTTGTCCGCTAATTGAATGATGACTCCTGTTTCTTCCAAAGGTCCAACATTGAGAGATTGAAAAACTGAATATGGCATCACATTGATCGAGGCTCCAAGATCTAATATACCACTTTCGACATGCAAATCACCAATGGTACAAGGGATAGCAAATATTCCTGGATCCTTGAATTTGGGAGGTAACTTCTTTTGGACAACTGTAGACACGTTTGCATTGACTTGAATCTTTTCATTTTCCTTGAATTTCCCCTTCTTGATGCACAAATCCTTGAGAAATTTTTCATAACTTGGAATTTGCTTAATAGCATGTAATAGTGGAATGTTGATTTGGACCTTGCGGAAAGTTTCAAATAATTCATTTTCTTCCTCTTCTTTCCTTGAAGCGGCTAACCGGGAAGGGAAGGGTGGTGGTATGACCAATGGCTTTATGGTCTTGTTGGAAAATTCGGGTTGACCAATGTCTGGAACAGCCGGTTCCTTTGGAGGTACTACTTTTGAAGGTTCAACAATAATGACTTCATCTTCTTCTTCTCTTGAAACTCTTTTAGGGTTGCTTTCTCCAAGTGTTTTCCCACTTCTCAAAGTTATTGCACTCACATTGGGGTTCTTCTCGGTTTGATATGGAAGTTTTCCCCTTTGTTCCATCTTGTTGAGAGCGGTAGCCAAGTCTCCGATTTGTGATTGAATGTTAGAGAAGGTGTTCTTGGTCTCTTGTTGAAATTGGCTTTGACTTTGAGCAAGAGAAGTAACGAGTTCTTGAAGGCTCATTTGATGGTTACCACTTGGTTGGCCTTGTTGTGGAGGTTGTTGGTAATTTGAGGGGTGAAAAGAAGTTTGTGGATATGGAGGTTTTTGGGAGGGGTATTGTGGATGTTGAGGTCTCATCAAAATGTTTGGTGGATTTTGTTTTGGTGGGTATGGGTTGTTTGGGTTATTCCTCTAGTTTAAGTTGAAATTGTTTTGAAGTCCCATGGGTCTTGGTTGTTGATATCCTACCATTGCATTCACATCTTCTGGTTTATTACAAAGTGAGGGACATTTATCTGTATAATGCCCCGTCATTGCACAAATGCCACACACCATCAATTATTGACCACTTCCCACCACCATTTGACTTAGCACATTAGTCAAATCCAAGAGCTTTGATTCCAAGTGTTTAGTGTTGCTAACTTCATCAACCACTTGTGTAGAACTTTTCTTCATTTCATTTCGAGTCCCAAAGTTCCTTTGATTTTGAGAAATGGTTCCAAAAAGTGATCTTATCTCTTGAGGTGTCTTGTTGAAGATGTCGCCACCGCTTTAAGCATCAATCATCCTTCGATCTTTTTCATTCATACCCTTATAAAATTGTTGAAGAAGTAATTGTTCGGTTATGTTGTGTTGAGGACAACTTGTACACAAATTGTTGAATTGCTCCCAAAAATCATGAAAAGTCTCATTCTCCCCTTGACGAATCCCCAAAATGTCACTTCCTTGGCTTGATATTCGGGATGTGAGAGAAAACTTGCTATTGAAGGCCTTGAGTAACTCTTCCCATGTGTGAATAGATCCCGGTGGTAAGTTGAATAACCACTCTCTAGATTTATCTTCCAAGGTGAGCGGGAAGGCGGTTAGCTTGAAATCATCCAATGTCACATTGTCGGGAAACATGCTAACACATATCATATGAAATGACTTCAAATGCTTTTCAGGATCTTCTCTATCCAACCCATGGAATTTGGTTAGTTGATGGATGAAAGTTGACTTCAATTCAATCCCTCGGTGGTTTACGGGATAAACAATAGCAAGAGGTGTGTGAGTAACATCCGTTTTAATCATTTGTCAAAATGTCAACTCTTGAGGGGGATTGGGTGGATTGGGGTTATTGGGATATTGTTTCAAGTAATTGGGTGGTTGATGATAAGGTGGGTAAGGGTATTGTTGGGGATTGTAGATTGGTGGTGGATAAGCTTGGTAATTAGGATATTGGTTGTAGGGGGTTGTTGTTGTGGGTACATTTGGTTTTGGTACATTGGAGAGGGTTGGTAATTGAGTTGATTTGGGTAATGTACTTGTTGTTAAACTTGAAAATCATTGTTTTGAGGTTGGTTGTTTTGGTGGAAGTTTTGGTTTTGTGGTTGATAATTGGGTTGGTTTTGAGGAGGGTCTTGATTCCAACGTGGCATATCAATGAGAGGTTCTTGTGGTTGTTGTCTTGGTTGATGGGGTGGGATATTGGCATCTTGATTGATTGGGTTTGGGTTAGCATTGTGAGTGGAGTGTGATTCATGGCTATGTGGTTTTCAAATGGAATGTCTTCAAAGGAATGACTAACAATTGGAGAACTCGGTTCGGTGTCGGTATCACTTGAAGTATGAACTTGATCTTCTATGTTGATTAGTGGAGAAGAGGAAGAAGCTTGAACTAGTGGTTGTTGCTTTGCTTGTTTGGCTAACTTTTTCAACCTTTTTGCTTCTCTTTCAATTTCCGAATTGTAGAGTAGTTCACTGGTTCTTGTAGACCTAGGCATAAACAATCAAATAACAAATACTAATTTCTCCGGCAACAGCGCCAAAACTTGGTGGGATGTCAAGCCCACCAAGCAAATTACACCCATAACCGCCCTCAGGCTGAAAATGATACCAAAGGTCCTCCATGTAAGTGTTGGTACGTGCTTGTTTTTCCTCAATGCAGTGGATGGCAGTGGTGTTCATATTTCCCTGGAGGCGCAAGGAAGCAAGTTGGATGTAAATATCGAGAGGAAACTCATGTGCGGGGTCAGGCTCATTGTGTTGCTGGTATGAGTGGTAATCATGTTGTGGTTGGAAGTGTTCTCCCAAGGGCTGAGAGTGTGACCCAGAGGCTTGACCTGGATAAGGTGGTGGCAACTGGCGGATCGGTAGATCATAATGGTCTTCAGCCTCGAATGGGCTATCAGCATTGTAAGGGTCCACCTGCATTTCATCATCATCATCTGGTAACTCTTGAGGCAAGAACCATGTTTTGGGGTCATCGGTGGTGAAGGTGGAGATACTTGGATTGGGTAAGATGTAAACTGGGTCCTTGACATGGTTGAGCCAAGAGAAATGTCCAGGAAGAGTAGGATGAGGTAGCAATAATTCCATCCGGATGAGAGTTGTGCAATCGAGAAGGAAGAGAGGTGGATCATCTACTGGTACATATCCAGATTCTAGAAATTGAAGACTCATACCCAACCCAATGAGAGTAATGAGACCTCCAATACAAATGTCACCAGTAGTCTTCGTCTTGATGCTGTCACATTTGTCTAAAAAGAAGGTGGTGAAATCGGGTAAAGACCAACGTCGGCTCGACATGCAATAGAGAAAATACAACTCAACGGTGTTGATTTGTCCCAGCTCGTGACGAGCAAAGATAGAAGTGGATAGGACCCGATAGGCAATTCTCCAGCAAGGATGGATGATAAAGGGGTCTTTTTGGCGACTGGGATTGAACTTGGAAAGGCTCGTGATTTGGGTCCAAAAGTCTACTTTGGGCAGGCTTTTAAATTGAGTCCATTGGTAGCTGTAAATGTCGGAGTTGTGGATGTCATATGTGCCCATGATCTTGTTGAGTTTTTTGTACTTGAGTCGGTGCTGCCGACCCTGGAGTCTGAAAGTGAGTACCCTCGCCATGTCATTGCGGGCATAGGTGGAGAGGAATTCGAGTGTAGGCTACTTGTAGGTACGTGCAGAAAGATCGAGAAACTCGTGCCAACCAATGTTGAAAAATAGTTGTCGCAAGTGGTTGTCAAGGCAGAGGTGCTCCATAGAATCATGGAGGTAAAATTTTGTGGCACGGATTGCACGCTTTTGAAGGTTGGATTTCAATTCTCGGCTTTGGGCACTTATGAAGGTAAGGTTCCCATCACGATCAACATGGTCAGTGGACATTTTCTTGGATCGCCCCGAGAATTGAGCTTCACGAGAAGAACCACGAGATGTGTGAATGGTCATGTCCCATTCCATTGTACCTGTGACTAAACCTAGCAAAGACAAAACCTTGGATAAAATTATCCCTCACACTCACCTCACACCAATCCAATCAAACCAAATACTTTAAACCGGGCAATATTCCAAATTGGCAATTTGGCACAATGCAATTCAATCCAATCAATTCAAGGCAAGCTAAGACTAATTCTATGTAACATAATGCATAGCACAAGTCTAGTAAAATTAGAAATTGAATGCAATAAATTAAAAGGAATTACCAACTTCGTGTGTTGAAGTCCGAAAGAAATCCGCAAAAAATCCGCACCCCAAGCTTGAATTTTGGCCCACAAATTAAGTCTTTTGAATCTCCGGTGAGAAACAAAAATTTTGAAATTTTTGGTCAAAATTAGTGGTGGCGGCCGGTGGCGGAGCTTGGATTCTGTTGGCGAGATTTTTCCAAATTAAAAGTAGATTGGTGTGTGGTGGAGTGTTTGGTTAATAATGCCCCAAGAATTTTTAGAATTGGATGGGAGGTGGTGACAGGATTGGGTTTTGTTCGGTTTTCCGGCGAGGTCGAGAATGGTGGCAGCCGGCGGATGTTTTCGGAGTAAAAAGGGGGGTTCTATTCGAATTTAGGTGGGGAAGGTGGTGGCGGTGGAGCATCAACGAAGGGAGCAGCGGGGAGGTGACTGCGGCGAGGTGCGCTTTTCCAGCGAGGAGATGGAGCGGCAAAATCGAGGCTACCGACGGTTGCTGGAGGGAGGCGCTGATTGTCGTTAATAGATTGCAGCAGTAGGCGGCGGAAAGTGGAATGTTGTCACACCCCAAAACCGGAACGGTGGAAACGTTCTGGGGTGGATGATGTCATGTCAAGTATCACAACATATGCAGTATAGTAATCAAAGTACAACAACCATTGCATTAATAGGAATAGTTTTACATAGTTTACATTGTATAGAAGCATCAAAGTAATACAAGTAATAATATAAGTGCAGCTTGGTACTAAACTGTCTTCACCCAAAGCTCCTGGGATGTACCTGTCTATTGTTGACCAGAGAATACAAGTTATTTGAAAGCGAGTATCAGCATTTTTATAAATGTTGGTGAGTTCATAACTATTTAGTGTCATTTTATTCAAATAACTTTATAAAAGTAGTAGTTTAGAATCAACAGTGTATTAGAGTCCTTTCTAGAAAATCCTATATTTTCTAATTAAAAGTAATCTTCTACCAAGACCCGACAGTGTTATGTTTTAAAGAGTAATTTTCCCTGAAATACTATCATTACCAAAATACGGTATTTGATTTTAAAGGAAGTAGAAGAATATCACTAGTAAAATACAAGGGAAAATAGCATATGCCTTAGCAGAAGATACTGCTGACTAAGGCAAAGAAATCATAGACTCCAGGAGAGTATCGAGTGAACGACATGCCTGGCTCAGTCTAACAAAAGGAGACACAGACCCCGGACGGTATCAAATGAAATATACGTCTAGCAAGGCCTAAAAATAGTGAACACAGGCCCCATATAGTATCAAATGAATGATAAGTTTAGCAAGGTCTAAAACAGTGAACACAGACCCCAGATAGTATCAAATGAATGATAAGTCTAGCAAGGTCTAAAACAGTGTAATTCTAAGAATGTGCTTCCAGCATGCAGTGTTAAACATCGTTACCTTAAGGCCATGAATTATAAGGTAAACATGGAGATACTAGTAACCATACTAATCGACAATAGAGTACTTGACGCCCTACAAGCATCGGTGTAAGTATAACATTTATCACCCCTTGGCTTGGTAGGCCGTGGACTGTAGCTAGCAGTCAGAGTGCGGGGGTGTCAATCCCGTATAGATCTATACACACAATGTCCACTCTTCCTACAAGAGACTCTGGTTACCAACTCAACGATGGGGAGATCCGTGTCTTGAAGATGTATCTCGAACAGTGAATTCTGATGAAATTGTTGGATTAGCAGTAGAGACTCATAACTGAACCAATCGATGTAAACCTATATGTCTATACATGTATACATAATATATAATTAATGATCAAACGACCTTCGGATGGATATCTGATCCCACCAGACCACATCTCAATGAAGAAAAGGAAATAGGGCGAACTAGCCTTCCTAAGTCCTTTAAACATTATTTATATAACTATACAAGCACAGGCATACATTTAACTAAGTAGAAGCTTTTAACGAATTAGAAGCGTATCATGAGGTAGAAGCGTATCGTGAAGTAGAAGCATTAATAAGTAGAAGTGTATCGTGAAGTTGAAGTGTATCGTGAAGTAGAAGTGTTAATAAGTAGAAGTGTATCGTGAAGTTGAAGCGTTAATAAGTAGGAGCGCATTAAGAAGTAAAAGCGTTACGAAGTAGTAGCATTAACTAAGTGGAAGTATAACGAAGCAGTAGTATCTAACAAAGTAGGAGTATAAAAACATGGAAGAAAATTTTGATGAAAACTTTGGAAAACCTTTATACTTGAGAAAATCACGACTTGGTATTCTTTTGTAAAATAAGTTTGAAAAAAAACTTTAGAAATCCTTTGAAAACCTTTCATTAACACGTTTTGAATGTAATTTATGATAAAACAATATAAGTGAAGAAAACCTTTGTTTCAAATACTGTTGTAACTGAATTTGAAGTAAAACATATAGCGCTAGAGACAATTTGAGAAAAGCTTTGAACAAGTAAAGACGTTTTGGAAAACCATTTACAGTATCATACTTGGTAAAACAGTTGACAATGTAATAAATCCTTATGCATGCGGGTTATCAATCACATGTGATTGATATGATAACTGGCATGTTTTAACTTGTATCCCCCCTCCCCATAAAAGCATGTAAAAACATTCAAAAGGTTAATTCAGGGGTATGAACTCACTGGTTGTAAGTGGATCGGGTGAAGGTGCCGGTTGGGTGCTCGGTGTCAAGTAAAGACTTGAACACACTTACTGACCTATTAACATATGAATACATATTTTACATACAATTAGTAAATATAATACTATTTAAACACATATACGCATCCTAAAGTGCGGAAAACACTTTGGTTAAGCGCTAAGAGTGTCCCGCGTAACATCTAAGGGAGTGTATGGCCTAGATAGGGAGTTTACCCTTCAATAGTAAACTCTTTATAGAGTTTACATACTAAGACCATATCCCCATGAGTTTACGGTTGTAAACTCATGGGTGTTGTGTTCTAAGATGCTTCAAGGTCTTATATCACTCGTGGAATTATGCTAGGCTCAAATCTAGGGCTTATGAAGGGTTTAAGGCCTCACATGGACCATTTTTGGGAGTTTACGGCAATAAACATGGAGTTTACAGTAGTAAACTCCTAATATCCCTTTCCTTTTGTGTTTTGAGGTCGTAAATGGTAGAGAATAAAGTTCTATGCATTTTTCCAAGTCAAATGAAGAAGTTAGGGCATCATTTGGGCACTTTTTGGGAGTCTACGGACCATGGACCAATCCTAGGGGGTTTTATAGCCGTAAACTCCTATTTCCTTAGTTTAATTGATGTTTAATGCCTTTACTTCAATGGGGGTTGCTTCTATACATTTTCCAAGGCCATAGGAGGTGTTTGAGGGCATTTCTAACACCTTCAAAGGTGTTCACGGCCTATAAAGAGGGGTTTACGGTCCAAGAGTGTTCTTGGGCCTTAAACTCATGTTTACTCTCCAAACTGCAAGGTTTTAGTGTTCTAAGCTCGAAGGTGTAAGTCCACAAGTCATATCTAAGCCTTAGGGGTAGTTTAGAGGGGTTTTGGGGCTTAAAAACCCCACTTAAGGGTGTTCACGGTCCAAGAGTGTTCTTGGGATGTAAACACATGGATTCGCCCCTAATTGATGTCTTAAACACAAATTTGTATGGTAACTAAGCTACACAACAAGTTAGGGTAGATTACATACTAGTTCGGGGCTCAGAATGGGCGTTTTTGGCTCGAAAACAAGTTGTAGAGATAGAGTGTAGAGAAAGAGTGGAAAGAGTGTGAATGGAGTCCACTCCCCCTTATATAGGGGTTTAGCTTGTGGCTCAGTGGAAATCTACCCAATACTAACGTTAAACAGGACTTTTGGTCGCACCCGATTAAATGGTCGTATTTTGACTTAGTTGAGACTAAAAATTTTCAATGGAATATTGTGGTGTTTCTAATTTGTTTCAACCCTTACTAAGTCATTTAAAAGGTCCCAAATTAATTAACCAGTCCAAAAGGTTAGCAAACAATTTAATAAAGTGAGGCTTATTAACGGAAGGAGGGGTTAAAAATGACGGAACAAATTTTGGGTTGTCACATCATCCCCCGTTAGAGGGAATTTCGTCCTGAAATTCAGGTTTAAGCAAGGAAGTAATCATGAAAAATCGGGTAGAGGTATGAGGGCACTTCCTATTCGGTTGGTCATCGCACTCCCAAGTGAACTTTGGCCTTTGATTGTCATTCTAACAAACCTTCACTTACGGGATGCGGATTCCGTCTCGTGCAGTTAGCGATTTCCTACAGGTTCATCTACGAAGTTAGGGTTCCCAATGGTTTCTATCAAGATGAGTGGGATACAAAGAGTGACATCAATCAAACACTTATCAAGTCTAAGAAGTGGATTGATTTGGGGTGAAACTTGTGGAATTTACGAATGTAGTAGTGGTCTCACGAGGGTTGGATCAATCTTTGTAAAGAATCTCGGATGGTCCTAAGCTCTCGGAAGGGTAGGGCTTTTCAGTAGTGTACTCTTATGGCGAGATCATCACTGCATGATCGCGATTCTGAAGTTCCAAACGTTCTCTCTCATACTGGAAGTGTAGTTCTTCAGGTTGTTTCTTAGAAAGTTCGGGTTGTCCCTGTATTTGTGTTCCTACTGTTTGGCTTTCAGAGGTCTTCCGAATCATCGGATGGATTGCATGTCTACGGGTATCTGTTTGCTGTAGAGTGTCTATCTCAATCATGCGCAAATTGAACCTGCACTTCTGATTCTTGATATATTTCTAACGGAAACCCTCAGGGTCGGAGAGATAGGGTTTCACCAGATGAGTGTTGGACTATCTTGAGAGGTGGTTTTACTATTTCTGAGCCAGATAGTATTCGTGGAACACCTAGTAGTCCAATGAATCTCCAAGATATGTCATATTCTCTAAGGCGTTGGTTTATTTCGGTTTTAGAAAGCGCGTGCTCTAGTATAAACCATCAACTAACACCTAGACTGGTGTCATGTCTATAATCTCTTCGGGATCTGGGTTATAAGGCTTAACGCAACCTATTTTCAACTTTAATCAAGTATTCTTGCCTGCGGAGGTTATCCTATGGTTCTCGGTATGCTAGTGCTCACTTCGAAGAATGCAGTCCATCGTCTACAAAGAGACGGTGATTTTCTCCACGCGAAAGGGCGGAGGGTCCTAGCACTACTCGTCGGCAACGGGGTGGATGAAGTGCCTAATTAGCATGAACATCTTCTGCAACTACTCTCCCGAAGGTTTTGAGTTTTCTCGGTCTAGGTCAAATCTAGTGAGTATAGGGTTCCATCACTCGGAACTTTAATCTCCTCATCCACTCTTCTCAGAGTTTAACTTATCGTAGCCTCCAGGGATACGAGATATCCGCATAAATGCCTATTTCTAGGAATTAAGCGTGAGTGGATGGTCGTAGTCAATGTCCTTGACTCTTACGACTCAGATTTCATTACCAGCTGAGGGTGTTAGCTACTATGTTGGCTTAACCGGGATGACTACAAATTTCGGATTTGTGGTCATTATAGTAGTTAAACCCGCCGTGGTTTTCTTGACTCTAGCTCCCATTCTGTGGGATAGGATGAAGGGTTTTACTATGATGTTCGTGGTAGAGCTCATACTTGGCTTAACCACTAATACTCGGTGTATGCAAGCCATATATAATTGAGGTCGACAGGACGTTTAGTTGTGCGAATCCACCCCTGACCCACAACCCAACGAGGAACGGGGAGTAGGGAGGAAGCACACATCTTAAATCTTTTTGATCTCAATCATATACCACCCTTAGGCATATACTCACTTATAGTGGCCAGTCCCATGAGTTCCATCCTCTTGATTCACGAACCTGATTGCAAGGTGCGAAGGGTCTTTCTGGGTCTGTACGGTGTCTGCTACGGGTGGTTATTGTCTTCGGGAATGCCTCCAGTGCCTTTTGATTCGGTTTCTATCTGTCTAAGAGGGTTTGGTTAACAGCGCGCGGTACCTTTCTCCTGGGTACTTCGGAAGGTTTGAAATACGAGTGACGACTGACAGATCGTAGTATCCTTTATTATTTTTATTTTTTTTAGGTTCGGAAGAACCTTTATTCTCCGAAATGGCTATGGAGAAAGTTCTTTTTACACAGCACTAAGGATTTACACATGGTTGCACGATGTCGAACCCTGATTGATAGAGTCGTCGAAGTTGGCATACTTCGACATGAGATAGAATGACAGTCGATAGGGTCATGTGCTGAACGGGCACACAAGTTCTAGGTGTCTCGGGTTTCGTCCCGTGTATCACTGTCGTGGATAATTGGACCGATAGAGTCGACGCGGAACTATAGAGGGTCCTGAGTGTTTCTGAGTAGAGTACCTTTTCATGAATGGATTCTCACGAGGCATTTCTATAATCGCCTAACATATAGTAGTCATGTATAATTAAGGTGGGGAGGACTGTTTACTGAGCGACTCCGCCCTAAATCCACAACCAAACGAGGAACACGAAATGAGGTGGCATTCACTCACTCTAGGTCTATCCATCTCAATCATACATGGCCGTAACGTATATATCTAGCCATTATAGTTTTACCTGATGAAATTTTAAATTTTATAACAGTGCTGCGACTTTCGCCTTAAAGTGGAAGTACTTACATTTAGAATTAGCCTTTTAATGTTTTCGGTTAGTTTTCTAAGATTGAGAGACGTACCAAAATCTACCGGTTTCCTTGATGCTTCTCACTAAGCATTAGAGTTAGACTCTTCATGTGCCCCTGTCGCTTCTCCTGCAGCAGTGATCCTTAGTATCCTCCCATCTGCGCTGGAGTTCTTTATTATTGGACAGTCCTTTTTGAGGTGTCCCATCTCACCGCACTGATGACATGACTGGTTCGTATCGGTATTGGTGGTGGGAGTGAGATGTTTAGGCAGAGTTACGTGGACACGGGTGCCCTCCTCGTTCCTCCACTTTGAAAATTTCCCTGTAAAGAGTCCGACTTTATCACCACCTCTGTGCGTAGGGTTGGTCCCGATGCCAGGGATTTGTGAAATGGGTCGTGCTGGTGCTGAAGGGGTGGGGGTTTCCACTTGCTACTGCTGCGCGGAATGTCTGTGGAGTCGTTGGTGCTCCTTTCGAGCTTGACGTTTTTGTTTCCTTCTCTTTGTTTTACAAATTTGCGTGTCTGTGACTGTCGCCATTCGTTGGTTCCCTAGGTTTGGTCTTGTAGGTGTTGGGATGGAAGGGTTGGTAGGGGTATTGACTGTCTCAGCTCGTTGCCCTTCGGTAGGTCCTTGTGCTGAGGTACTTCCTTCCTCGTTCTAAAACTTTCTCTTCAGTAGGGTTGGTTGAGGTTCTCGAGTGGCTGGGTATGCAGGTGTTGGCTGTTGATGTCCATTACTAGGATTGGAATTCCCGATAGGGATCTTGCTAACATTAGCATTGTTAGCATTCAGTTCACCCATGACAGCTACTACAGCTGCTGAGACTGCAGCATGGAATGTAGCTTCATCGAATAGGAGAGTCAGTTTCTTGCCGGAGGACGGGTTACTCTTCCTCGGAGGCATGGTTTTTCCCTACACGAAAAGGAACACAAGCTGATGAGAGACAATGGTTAACCCTGGACGTATCTATCCTTACTATATTAGGCATAAATTTTTCCCGTGCCTCGGATATTGGTCATTTGAGTGTCGACCTACATCCCTATGATGTAGTCTGGGTATTCAAGGTAGGAGTATGAGTATCGGAAAAAGCCATAAGATGGGAGTCGTTCCTACTAAGTTACCTTTATACTGGGAAAGGTTTCACTCTCCGGCCTGGAAAGATTTTAGAACAATTCGGAACGAAGACCGCGGGAAGAAAAGGCTCGTGAAGACATATGGCTAAACAACCTCAATAGAGGTGTGGGGATCTGCTCTAATCGTATTACTACGAACAGAGAAGCTCTACGTGAAGTTCTCTAAATGCGAATTTTGGATCCAAAGAGTCGAATTTTTAGGACATGTGGTTAGCAAAGAAGGAATCCACGTGGACCCTTCCAAAATTAAAGCCATTGAAAACTGGTCAGCACCAAAGATGCCTACAGAATTTCATCAATTTCTAGGCATCGCTGGCTACTATCGCAGATTCATACAGAACTTCTCGTGAATTGCGAAACTTCTTACAACATTGACCCAGAAAGGCGTGGCCTTTAACTGGGAAGAGAAGCAAGAAAAATCATTTCAAACGCTGAAGTGAGCCTTATGCACCATACCGATACTATCCCTCCCCGAAGGGATAGAAGACTTCGTAGTATATTGTGATGCATCCAACCGGGGGCTCGGCTGTGTTCTGATTCAACGAGGTATGGTCATCGCCTATGCCTCAAGATAGCTGAAGACGCACGAGGTCAACTACACCACACACGATCTTGAACTAGGAGCATTTGTGTTTGCTCTGAAGATTTGGAGACACTATTTGTATGGTACGAAAAACACTATCTTTACAGACCACAAATTTTGCTAACAGATTGCCATCAAATTTTGGCCCAACAGTCAAAATGGCAAGTACGTTGAAGGCAGCCGTTAGAGCAGCAAATGATATTGAGACCCACTTAAAAGAAAGGGGTCGGGAGAGGGAAGAGGTTGCTGAGAAAAAGAAATTTAATGGATCTTCGAGATCCAACAACAAGAGCAAGTTCTGGAAGTCCGGTTCGAGTAAATTTGGCGGAGGAGCCAAAACAAAGTGGTGTGAGAAGTGCATGAAGAAGCACTCAAGGAAATGTGATGGATAAGTCACTTGTTATAAATGTGGAAAGCGTGAGCGTTATGCCAATGAATGCACCTTCAATAAGAAACTATGTTATGGGTGCAATGAAGAAGGACACATTTTGAGGGACTGCCCAAAGAAGAAGGAGGCAGCAAGGCCCAATCTCCCACCAAATCCAAAAGCCAGAGCTTTTCAGATGACGTTGGAAGCCACAAAGGATGCAGAGGATGTCGCTTCAGGTACTTTTCTTGTAAATAGATTGCATGTCAATTTATTGTTTGATTCTAATGCAAATTACTCCTTTATATCACATAAATTTGATGGAAGACTAGCATTGCCTATAGAAAAACTTGATGATGCCCTAATTGTAGAAGTTTCTAGTCGAAAATTCATACGTGTTAGTGATTGTATTAAAAATGTTGCCATCGACTTGAACGGAAACGGATTCCATGAGAAGCTATTACCCATCAATTTGAATGGTTTCGACATCCTACTAGAGATGGATTGGCTTAGTGCTAATGACGTTCAAATACTATGCAAGAAAAAGATAGTAAGGGTAAACCCCCCTAGAAAAGAGTCATTTATGGTGTACGAAGACAAGAACAGAGTGAATTTTGGAACCATTTCCCTGATGAAGGTCACAAAATGTTTGAATAAAGGATGCACCTCATACGTGGTGTTCGTGATCGATGCCAAGAACGAAAATAAGGAAATGAAAAGCATACCAGTGGTGTATGACTACCCAGAAGTTTTTCCCGAAAATCTTCTCGGAGTGCCCCATGATACACAAGTGGAGTTTAGAATAGACTTGTTACCAGGAACAACACCAATAGCAAGAGCACCTTATCGATTAGCACCAACGGAGATGAAGGAGCTTATGATGCAACTTCAACATTTGTTGGATAATGGTTTCATTAGACCTAGTTCATCACCCTGGTTTCATTAGATGGGAGCATGACAATGTGCAAAGATTACAAAGAGTTGAATAGGGCAACAATAAAGAACAAATACCCATTGCCAAGGATTGATGACTTGTTCGATTAGCTGCAAGGTTCGAGCTATTTCTCAAAGATCGATCTTAGTTCAGGATATCATCAACTAAATGTGAGAGAGCATGATATTGAAAAGACTGCATTCAGAACAAGATATTGACACTACAAGTTCTTGGTTATGTTGTTTGGACTAACCAATGCTTCAGCAGTATTCATGGATTTGATGAATACGGTTTGTAAACCATTCCTCTATAAAGTTGTGATAGTGTTCATAGATGATACTTTGATTTATTAAAAAAGCAAGCAGGAGCATGAAAAGCATCTGTGAGAGGTGTTAGAAGTGCTGAAAAAGGAGAGGCTATACGCAAAGTTCTCCAAATATGATTTTTGGATTCAAGAAGTCCAAGTTTTGGGTCATGTGGTTAACTTAGAAGGGATTATGGTTCACCTAGTTTAGATTGAAGCAATATTAAAGTGGGAACAACCAAAAAGTCCCACAGAGATCCGAAGCATTCTGGGATTAGCTGGATATTACCGAAGATTTATCCAAGGCTTTTCTTTGACAGTTGCTCCATTAACAATGAACCATAAAGGAGCTACTTATATTTGGAATGAAAAGCATGAGGAATCATTCCATAAGTTAAAGAAGAAATTGTGTGAAGCACCGATTTGTTCTTTACCTTAAGGAGTTGAAGACTTTGCAGTTTATAGCGTTGCATCTAGAGTTGGGTTAGGTTGTGTTCTAACCCAAAGGGATAAAGTGATAGCATATGCATTGAGACAATTGAAAGAACATTAAAAGAACTACCCCACTCATGATTTAGAGTTGGCAGCGGTAGTATTCTCCCTAAAGATATGGAGGAATTATATTTATGGCACAAAGTGCAAACTTTCCACTGATCATAAGAGTCTTCCGTATCTCTTTAATTAGAAGGAAATGAACATGAGACAACGACGCTGGCTAGAATTGCTTAAAGATTACAACTATGAAATACTTTACCACCCTGGTAAAGTAAATGTTATAGCTGATGCTTTAAGCAGAAAAGTGAGCCTTGAAATGAAAAGGCCAGGAGCATTAAGAATTGAAGTTGTCTCAACGATTGTAGAAAGCATCAAGAAAGCTTAGATAGAAGCTTTAGAGAAAAATGACTGAAAAGAAGAAAGTTTGGGCAAAATGTTAGTATTCGATACAAACAGTATAAGACGGAAGGTATTCCAAGATAAGATTTGGTTACCTAAGATGAGAGGAATAAGAGATCTTCTGATGGAAGAAGCTCACAAAACCATGTACTCAATTCATCCCAATGGCACAAAAATATATAGGGATCTGAAACAATTACTGGTGGTCGACGATGAAGCTTGATGTTGCAAAGTATGTGGCCGAGTGTGTGACATGTGTGAAGGTTAAGGCACAACATCAGAAACTATATGGGAGTTTAGAACCTCTACCTGTACCCATGGGTAAATGGGAAGACATCACCATGGATTTTGTGACTAAACTGCCCAGAACAAAGAGCAGTCACGACATGATTTGGGTGGTCGTTGATCGGTTTACTAAAAGTGCACACTTCATAGCAGCCAATGAAAGATGGTCTATGGATAAACTTGTACATTCTTACATTAAGGAGATAGTAAGACTTCACGTTATTCCTTTAACGATTGTATTAGATCGTGATAGTCGTTTAATGTCAAGGTTTTGGAGAAGTCTACAATAGGAATTGGGTACGAAATTGTGTTGAAGTATAGCTTACCATCCGCAAACCGATGGTCAGAGCGAACGAACGATTCAAACATTGGAGGATAAGCTAAGAATATGTACCCTGGAATTCCAAGGTAACTTGGATGAACATTTACCCTTGGTAGAATTTTCCTACAATAATAGTTTCCACTCAAGCATCAAGATGGAAACTTATCAAGCTTTGTATGGAAAAAAGTGTCGAATGTCGTCATGTTGGCTTAAAGCTGGAGAAAAGCAGTTTATGTGACCCGAGATAGCTCATTAGACTGCTAAAAAGCTGAAAATAATTAGGGAAATGATGTTAGCAGCTCAGGATCGTCAAAAGAGCTATGCTGACAAGAAAATACAACCGATAACATACGAAGTTAGAGATTCGGTTTTACTTAAATTCTCACCGTGGAAGGGATTTATAAGATTTGGTAAAAGGGGAAAATTGAGTCTAAGGTTTATTGGACCGTTTAAAGTTCTTAAGAGGATTAGTGTCACACCCCAGCCGTCGGCGAAAACACCGGACAGTGTAACGTCATTTCTCGTATCATAGTTATCAACTTCCTAAAAATACATTCAATTTAAAATACGTCAACATAAAGTTGGTGAGTCCACAGGTTTTGACTCCATATAAAAATAATACATTTTCCAAGTTCAAAAAGTATAGTTTTGAAAGTATCATTTTGACTCTCAAACATTTAGTATATATAACCTAAGTATAATGGTTTACTTACCGAATAAGTGTTATACCTAAACAATCCTTGAACGTAGAGTATAAGTATAAATGTTTGTAATTCCATACAAACTAACTTGCTACGTATAAATCTTATTTCAATTCTATATGAGTAAGTAGGATATATATAGTGGTCTACTTAATATACAAGTAATATACCTACTAGATTCTTATACTTAGAATATAAGTCTTTGGAAAACTTATACTTAACCTTCATACTTTTATATCGACAAAGTATAATGCTTCTAAAGTTATGCTACCATGAGTCTGTAGCTGCGACTGTATGAATTAGTTTTATACCCATGGTTATTATTACAAGGATCACACATGGCGGTAGTACAAGGATTACACCTTGAGGTGGTACAAGGATTACACCTTGTGGTGGTACAAGGATTACACCTTGCGGTGGTACAAGTATCACACCTTGCGGTAGTACGAGGATTACACCTTCCGGTAGTACAAGGTTCACACCTTGCGGTAGTACGAGGATTACACCTTGCGATAGTTTCTGCACGTTTCATCGATGCTGGAACAGTAACAAATAAAAGGATAGTTCATCACTCGCTTTTAGTTGACTGTAGCTAACAGTCACAAGTGGGGTTGTCAACCTGTATACTAATTATACATGACATCCTCGCTCACACGGGATTAACGGTTACAGTTCAGAGGATTTCCACTAAGATGCCCAATCTTAGTTGATGAATACAATTACTCATGTAGACTTCGACGAATTCCTATAGCTCTAACAACAAAAGCATTTTCATGTCTAAAACCCTAAGTTACTAGACTATGCTTTTAAACATTACTCCTAACTGCATAATATTTAAGCAGTATAACAGCTATATCTTGAAGTAAAAACCAGGTTTTATCTTGACCTAAAACCAATAATAACAACATATAACGTTTCTAGTTTTATCTTGACATAAAACTATCAATACCAATAGCAACTTTTATCTTAACATAAAACTAACAATAACAACATATAACATATCCAGTTTTACCTTGACATAAAACTATTAATAGCAACATACTATATAACTCAACATTTAGAACTTTCGAATATTACTTCGGTATTATACCGCACACAACATATATATATAATCCTAAGTATAATTCAAGATCTACATTAGTAAATTAACATAGTGATAAGTTAATAATAGTTGTATGTATTGAAAATGTTATATTTAGAACAATCATATCTCGATTATCATAACTATATACAATCATAAAGACATAATAATAACATGTATACAATGACTACGATGCGTTTTCCCCCGAAATATTAGAAAGTGGGGCCATGAAACTCATCTTAGTAGCGTGATTATAGAATCAAAATGGTCAGAGGCTCGTCATAGTTAAGCTCGGGAAGGGAAAACGGCCTTCGGAAATGAGAGAGAATGAAAGAAGAAGGTGTAAGGATTGAATGAGCTTGGATCACTATTTATAGGGTGTTCTGCGGCCATTCACGTCGTGAACTTCCAGAAGTCATCCCATATCCTTAATGCGTGTTTTAGCTCCGATTAGTGTCTGTTGACTCCTCACATTGTGAATGTTTGAAGCTCACGTCGTCAGTCAAATTAGGGTTCTGACAGCTACATCTTCGGAAGGCCATAACTTTTGCATACGAACTCCGTTTTTGAAGTTCTTTATATCCACGCATGGGTATTTACGAGCACTACAACTATCGTTTAGACTCTGATAGCTAACTCTAAGCCTATTTTAAATTCCTTATGTTATAGAGATTTTATAGTGTTCGATTTATCATAACTTCTTCATGCAAAGTCAGATTTAGATGTTCTCTATATTTTTGGAATCGTATGGACGTATACTTTGATTTATACCATAAAGTATGTATGAAAGTTCATATTTATATTAGAATTATCATGAAATACATAGTGAGTTTACTACATTACTAGTTTAACAAAATCACATTACATGATCAGTATAATCACATGTGATTATTATTAACCTATTTTGACTAGTGTTACAATTAGAAACCAAGCTTACAAGCTAGCACTACTAGAAGAACTAGATTGTATTCATAACACTTTCCACGTGTGTTATTTGAGGAAGTTCATGGGAGAAGTTCCTTGTATCTTCATTGTTCGAGGGAGTTTTTGAGAGCTACGATTGTTGGTTGGTTCCTGAAGTTATAGGCAAATATAGTTATTATACTTATCCAAGTGGGAGTCTGTTGGATAAGGTGTCTAAGTCCATAACTTATTTGGTATATACTTGACCCGACCGGCATGGTCCATTTGGGTTGCATCTCATCCAAACTATTATGGATAATTTTATGAGAGTTATACACATATGTTTATTAATATATTATGAGTTATAATATATTAATATGAAGTTACGTTATTTAATTAGTTTTAGTCTTAAATTAATTATGAATTAATTTAGAGATTAAAAGGAATACTAATTAAATTATGGGCTCTTTGTTTTATATAGTGTGGGCTAATACTCATTTGTTAATGGGCTAGGCTTATGTGGAAGTCCATGGATGATCCATGGAGCTTTTAACCCATGGATCCTTGGAAAAGGAAAAGACATGGGTTATTAGGGTTTCACCCTAACCATGCACACTATATAAGCATGCTTATGGAGCATGAAATGGAGCCTAAGAGAAAACTAGTGAACTAGTGTGTGTGTGTGCATGTGTGTGGCCGATTTTATACAAGGAGTATACTCTCTCAAAGTTTTCCAAGAGTTTGTGGTGTTTGTGATTCCATTTGAGGCATTCACACTATTGGTGCTTGGCCTTCAAACTCCTTAGAACCAAACTCACCAAAAGGTATGTAATCTCTTCTAACTCTTTTATGTTGAAATGTTCCCCATGCCATGTTAGATAGGTTATAAACCTTGGAAAATTATTATTTTGCATGTATTTAGACAAACATAGATCCAAGGTTTATTAGGGTTGCATGCACACTTAGGAAGTGTTAGATTGCTCAAAACCCAAAACATACATCGGTATGTATTATGTCCAATAAACCATCACTCCTTTCGCACGTACCAGCGAAGGGTGACTTAGTCATTTTTCCAAGCAAACAAGATTTGCATGTGTCATCTTCCCTAAGGTCGAATGACTCCAACACTCCATCCTTTTGGAGTTGGGCTATACGTTTCTTGTTGACATGTCCAAGACGACTATGCCACAAGGATGCTTTATCCAAACTATTGGAAGAATCTATATTCAAAACATCATTTCCTAAATTATCAACAATCATCACAGTTTCATAAATTCCATTACATGGTATAGCTTCAAAGTAAAAGACACCATTTAGATAAGCTAAAATAGAACCATTCTCATTATTAAAAGAAAATCTAAAACCTTGTCTAAACACACCATGAAATGAAATGATGTTTCTAGCCATTTCTGGCGAATAGCAACAATTTTCTAAATCTAAACATAAACTATTCCTAAGCACTAAAGAATATACTCCAATCTTGGTCACAGGCGACGATCTTCTGTTCCCCATGATTAGATTTATCCTTCCTAGCTTCACATCCCTACTTCCTTTTAGTCCCTGCACATTAGAACCATTCTCATTATTAAAAGAAAATCTAAAACCTTGTCTAAACAAACCATGAAATGAAATGATGTTTCTAGCCATTTCTGGCGAATAGCAACAATTTTCTAAATCTAAACATAAACTATTCCTAAGCACTAAAGAATATACTCCAATCTTGGTCACAGGCGACGATCTTCTGTTCCCCATGATTAGATTTATCCTTCCTAGCTTCACATCCCTACTTCCTTTTAGTCCCTGCACATTAGAACAAATGTGGTAACCACAACCGGTATCAAGAACCCAAGAAGTAGCATGATTAGAATCGTTAGATTTAATTGTGTATATACCTACGAAAGATGGCTTGATCTTTCCTTCCTTGATGGCTTGCAGGTACTCTGGGCAGCTTCTCTTCCAATGTCCTATCTTGTGGCAGTGGTGACATTCAGCCTCCTTAGGGTTAGAGCAGGGCTTAGTGGGATCAACTTTGGTCCCACTAGAAGAGGCACCATCTCGGGCTTTCACCTTGCGTTGGTTTTTGGACGAAGCCTTCCTCTTCTTTCCCTTCCCTTGACCAATAGCCAAGACAGGAGCAGCGGCTGGATTGGGAGTTGGTGCAACAGACTTGTCTTTGAAGTTGCTCTCAGCGACCCTCAAGAGACCTTGGAGTTTGCTTAGGGTGACCTCTTCTTTGTTCATGTGGTAGGTCATCCTAAATTGATTATAGCTTGGAGGCAAAGAGTGAAGCACCATGTCGATTGCCAAGTCTTCCCCAAAGTCAACATTCAACTTGCGAAGACGATCGACATACCTTTGCATCTTTTGCAGGTGCACGGTAAGAGACTCTCCATGACCCATCTTAGCGGAAATCATGTTAGTGAAGATCTCATAACGCTCTTGTCTCGCGTTTTGGTGGTATCGCTCCAATAAGTCTTGATGCATCTCGTACGGGTACATGTCCTCATAGGACTTTTGGAATTCGGAGTTCATTGTGGCTATCATGATGCAGTGAACCTTCGTTGCATCACGCTCATAAGTCTCAAAAGCACTCATTTCAGCCGGAGTAGCAATTTTGAGCATTGATCTTTTCAAGCTTTTCATCGAGGACATACTCCTTGTCTTCGTAGCGAGCAATTGTGCGAATGTATCTTATCCATTCGCTAAAGTTCGTTCCATCGAAAGTAACCTTTTGGCAAAGGCTCATCAATGTGAAGGAACTATCGGCAGCGTTGTTTAATTTCGACATCTCTAAAAGAAAAAAGGACAAAGATAGATTAGAATATGAATCCCTAATAATCACCCAATAAGAAAATTAGGGCTAGGATCCAACAACAATATTTACATCTTAGAAAAAGGGATGCCGTAATCTAAATGCAAATAATTTGAAGGTAAGTGAATGACGATTCACTAATTCTCCATCATGAAAAACCTAACTCTAAGTTCTAAATGTATTGAGAATTCCTAGGTTCGGATGAGATTCATTGAAACTTTTCAATGGCATGTTTAAATCTCGATATGCCCCTCTCGTTTGTGACTGGGATACCGAGGATCACAAAGTGGATGTGAATTACCATACAAATTCACATGGTGCCTTCGTTGTAACGATTACCTATTCGATGTGCCGGTAAACCACACACGCTCCATCGAACTATGATAAACAACGAATCACCCTTTGCCACCTTCGCTTAGAACCAATTAGTGTGCCGGTAAACCACACACGCTCCACTAACTTCTTAGCAAGGTGCAAAGTGTAATTTCATGGGATTGCATCAATTCACTTTTCCTAAAGTAACTAAGATTGGGAAATTTTA
The DNA here is from genome assembly GCF_052625555.1 of Lactuca saligna. Classification (NCBI taxonomy): domain Eukaryota; kingdom Viridiplantae; phylum Streptophyta; class Magnoliopsida; order Asterales; family Asteraceae; genus Lactuca; species Lactuca saligna. Next base: position 37,160,437 of record NC_136424.1, read on the forward strand.
GAAAACATGTAGTTACTTTGTATTTCTTATTATACTTTTAATGAGAGGATGAGGTTGCCCTATCCTACCTGTTCGGCTAACGACCCTCCACCGATCAAGCAAGCGGTGGGTGTGAGTGTACACCCATTAAGCGCCATTTTATAGGCCGCAATCTTATACCCACATTTTAGACCGGCTTCGTGAATGAGGCCTACTAACGGTAAGACTAGCATTTTAATTATACATATATATATATATATATATATATATATATATATATATATATATATATATATATATATATATATATATATATATATATATATATATATTAAGCTTGTAATAATATAATAGTATATGGTGTATTTTAAACATTTCAAAAATACTAGTGTTTTAATCTTTAATTAAAATTTTCGAAATTTAATGTCACTTAAATTAAAATTTTAATTATTAAAACTCTTGATTTAATAATTATCTTAAATTATTAAACTATTAATTTGTATTATCAAATCATAAGGGATTATCTAGATCTAAAAGATAATTATCATTTAAACATTTAAATTATCCTAATCCCTTAAATCCCTCCATAAATTTCGAAAACAGGGATGGGATAATTCATGATCTTTAATTACCATATTTAACTATTAAAGGATAATTACAAGATATGAGATTATCCAAATCCCTAAAATTTAGGATCTTATCTTGGGGAAGGAGGCAAATCTCGAAATCTAAGGGTTTGCAAACCCTAGATTTCGAAATCTTGGATTGAAAGGAAAGGATTCAAAAACCCTTTCAAGATTTTCGCAAATTAGGGTTAGGAAACCCTAATCTCGAAATCTATGGCCTCCTAGGGTTTATTGGCTATAAACCCTAATTTGTCAAGTTCATACAATTGAATAAAACTAATTGAAAACATGTTAACCAAAGGCTCTGATACCACTGATGGGTTTTATACAAACAATCCTAAGTGTGCATGCAACCCTAGTTTGGATCTATGTTTTCACTATTAGATACACAACATTATGAACACAAGAATAAAACCCTAATATGCATTGCTATTTTCGAAATTAACATACAAAGGTTGGTTTACATACCTCTTTTTGTTATATTGCAATAACAACTTAAATCTTCAAATCCTAAGTCTTGAAAGCAAGCACCACAAGTGTAGTGCCTCTAATGGCTCACAAACACCACAAGCAATTGGAGAGGCTTAAGATAGAGGAAGGAGGAGTTGGAATTCGTCCTTGGGACCTCTTAGGATCATGTACACGAATTCACAAGGCCTAGGGGTCTTTATATAGGGTTTAGATTAGGGTTTAAGTCCTTATCCTTATCCAGTAACTTGCCCACCAAGCAACCACAAGATAAGCCTTGAAAAACCCTTATCCTCTTATCCTTGGACGATTTTAAGGATATCCTTATCCTTAAATTCGTTCATCCTTTAACAAGGATAAATATTGCCCTATCTTGCAACTATCTTATAATTACAATTCAGCCCCTCTAGTTTAATTAATTACACTTGATCACAAAATTAATTCCTAATTAATTATTGACCAATATTAATTAAACAAATATGATTTTCCTTTAATATATTATTCTTATAACATATTAATAAATCACAATAACCTCTCTCTCTATTTAATTTCTCCAGTCAAGTTGCTTTGGTGAAGGCAACCCAAAAGGACCATGCACAACCGGGTCAAGTACTTACCAAATATGGTTACGGGCTTAGACACTAATCTAACAATCATCACTATCATCTTCATCATTTCCATCATCACCATAATCTTCATCATATCTTCTACTGTATTTTCGACTTGAGGCATAAGATGAAATGGATGATTAATCTATATGTTAATGAAGGTTATGAGTAAGGGGTCTATGTCAGTGGGAGGTAACTCAAAGATGTTGGAATTTTGTTGTTTGGTTCTCGGTAAGGGTCCTTGAAGAGTTGTATAGGAGACTTGACTAGATGGATTGTTCAAGGGCTAGAGTCAGAACTCTAGGAAATGGAACGTTAGACTTAAGATTTAGGGATTTCTTTAGGAGCATAGCAATCTGATCAATGAACATTTTGTCAAATTTATTTTGTAGCCATAGCACATAGCATATAAGATGTTCATCTCCATGGTGTTTAACTGATCCAATCCACTAGTTTTATAAGAAATACACATGGAGACTGTATCAACAATATATTTCTAGGCAAATGGCATATATAGTTGTTTGAGGAGATTAGGTCAGTTCCATTGTTTGTTCACATCTACCCAACGGCAGGTAGAATTATGTGCAACTCCTAATCCTTTTTAAGATGATATAATGGATCATGGACAGGAAGTTGAAGTGCATCTCGCATATGGTTGAAAGCAATGGTTACCGGTCAATGTCCTCTACTGACAGTACCAATTATTAAATCAAGACCTTCATCATACTCTGACGTATACCATAACTCACATAGGGTATTTTCCTTTATACTGATGGACAACTTCGTTAATATCGTGGTAGAGGAATGGATTGGAGATATTTCACAAAATCCTTAAATTTAGTAATTCGAGAAGGTACAAAGTTTTCAATTTCATTCGTGTTTTTAATTGCGACATGAGAACGAGGTTTCGTTGACGTGGGAATCAAGTTCAGCTCGAGATGAAAAGTGAAGGCAACCATGGAAATTGTTGCTAGGGTTTCTTACAAAGAGCATTAGAAGTTCTTGAGATTGAATCTTAAAGAAATATTTAATAAAAGAATATGGGAAGATTAGGGTTCGTGATGATATAAGATTTATTTCATTGTCTTTATCCCGCTTTCACCTTCGATTGCGAAGGGCTTTTCCGGTTTTCTATTCCTCTCCAGCGAGGTTTGAACTTCGTATGGTGGGAAGGCTAATTTAGTGTTAGATGCCCAAGTAGGCAATGATTACCGCAATTGGTGTGGCACCTGTCAAGGGGCTCTTTTAAATCTTCTCGCCTGCTGAGAGCTGACAAGGCACTCAGTGGCAAGTGAAACATTGTTAGTGGATGATCATTGTTTGAGCAAAAAAGGTGCTACTAATATTTTTTAGTGGTTCGTCATGGAGATGAGGATGAACCTAGCCATTGATGTTCGTAAGGGGATGAAACTGAACACATCCCTGATACATATTAAGAGTAACGAGAATGGATATCCATTGATATTTTCTTTAGAAACAATAAAAGAAAATAACCCTTTCCAATCATAGACCTAGCTATATATATGAGTCAGCCATAAAGATTGGTATATGCATCAGATCATGGGTTGTGCTCGAATGATTCAGCAGATCATGAGACTTGGGACACATACGAAAATATTCTTCCATGGACATTTTTTTTGGTCATGAAAAAAAATATATGAAAGAATTTTGATGTCTCACATAAACTATGGTAATAATAGTAAAGATCACTGACATTTACTATGTTTGAAATAAAGATGTCTCATATCAGGGATTGGTGTCTCACATACACTATGTTTGAAATAGAGAAGATCATTGACACTTGGGAAATTGATTTTGGTAACTCACATAAGCTATGTTTGCAATAGAAAAGATAATTAATACAAAGATTTGAATTTGTATCAAGTTCTTTTGAACTTAAGATATTGACTATTCGTGCAAAATAGGGAAGAGAATTTGGATATTTTGAAAATTTATGATTGGGAATAAAGTTATATATTTTGCAACCTTGTATTTTGAATTTTTCTTAAGAAGAACAAGACATAATTCTCGTAACTAATCAATAAGCTTGGTTATTTGATATAGTCTTTGAGAATGGGCACACATACAAGTTCAGTGAATCCAATCCAATTCGGTTCTCATTTCCAAAAGAAAGTATCCATGTGCGATGAAATAAAACTCATTAACACCTTTTGTTAACTTCTTCCATACATTGTACTTTAACATACAATTTCTCATCCATGTTAAATCTGCTCTAGGCGGGTGATATACCAAAACGAATGTATCATGGAGGTTAAAATCAATTTTCCAACATATATCATACAATGTTCACATGTGATAATCAAATAGGCAAGAGCCATATCGAGTGCCAAAGATCTCATGTTTGATATACATTCTTTAAATCAAGTGTTAGTTATGCGGTTAATACTTTGTGAGTTATACATTTTTGACTTCAACACCTATAATATATGTATTAGTCATGTATTATTTTCTATATATCAAGAAATTGGTTCTCTATTTCTTGAATTCTATTTTCTTTTTTGCACTCTGTTTTTCAATTATCAATTTCAACCCATTGCATCAAAAATAAAATGCACTATACCCAAGCTTATGATATACTTTTTGGTTGGAATAATGTAACAAAAGCATTGAAGTGGAAAAAAACAGTGGCATAATTATAGATAATAATTGAATGCATTGTCAAGTAAGATTGATATGCTACTTTTGTAACTATGGTAGTGCTGGTAACACTAAAATATCTTGTTCGCATCGGCTGCAAACATATATATTTGGAATTTCTTCATTGTTTGGTATTTTCAAACATCGAGTGTGCTGCCAGACTTCACAAATATCACATGCAACCATTCGTTCACCATCGTCATCTTTTGCTCCACAAGCACAGTCCAAAATAAAGCTTTGTCTCGACCCACTTTCATATATACATTCATGACTCATTCCTGTTTCAACCAGATTACCTTGGAAAACAAGTCTGCTACCGGTTCTCGTTACCCTAAACACATGATCAGATCCCTTTGGATTTAAGTTCATTATCGACCGAAACATGAAGCTCTTTAATCCCCAATATATTTCCTTAAAGTTTTTCTCAACTTCGTCTACAAGATCATTGAATGTCGCATTGTTTCTTAGCATGATGGTCTCATATGGTGTGGTAACTAGCTTCTTTCTGCACTCCTCATGACTGTTGATGTCTTCATTGTCTTGTATTGTGATGGTGCAATAAAGTTTTGATTTTTCTCCCACTTGTGGTTCAAGTTTCAATGGTGTTTCTTTGCTGTAATCTTTAACAAAGTACTTGGAATCAAGGATTATTCTGGAAGCAAGTGAAATTGTAGATGTTATTGTGGTATCCATGTCTTTTGTTTGACCTTTAAGTATGTATCGATAGATGCAAAACATGTCACTCATAAGTTGAACCCTGGAGATCTTGCACCGAGTCTTCAACTTGGAGTCATTTGTAATGAACTCTTCTTGATTAGGTAAAGCATTTGAAATGTCTTCTAGACAGTACTCTAAAACTTTGGTCACTGGATTCAAACAGCGTCTAACCAAATACTTTCCAACAACATGGTTCCCTAAAGACTTGAGAACAAAATCTAGCAGCCCCGTGTCACCAACATACGCACGTGCAGCATCACGAACTTCTTGCCTTGAAACCCATCTGAATTTCGCTTTCTTTAATGACTCAACAATCACCCGAGCAGCCATTTCAATACGTTTTGGTGACCATCTACAAGAATTCTCAACCAAAATCCTAGGGTTGTATGTATGTAGAGTACTCTCTTTAGGAAGCCTTGACTTGAGGTCTAACATGAAACGTAGTAGATCACTAAGGGTTACCAATGAACGGCTAGAAAGAGTTTGGTATCTAGATAACAGAAGTGGTATCTCCATATTTGAAGTGCCAATGTTTTGAGCAATGATGCAAAGAGGAATGTTTTGGAGTGCATCGAGAGCTTTTTGATACATTTGTTGTGTCACACCGAAGCTTCCACGACCAAAATGGTAACCCCATTGACCAAACCATGATCGCCCATATGCTACCCCATGAAGAAGCCTCATATCCATGCTTTTATGCTTTGCTAAATCAATCAAGCTAACTTTCCTGCAATTGCAGATATATAAAGAACAAGTTAGCCTAGAACCAATAGGAGGGTGCAGCTCATGCACATAGATGATGAAGACTAAACTTCAAAAATAAATCTATTTAAGAAGGAAAAGTTATCAACAATATATAAGATGATAATATTGTCGTAATATAGATCTAATTGCTTAGAATGTTTTTTGAAGTACAACTAAAATGGGACAATACTTGGAACAGTTTTAAGTACACACAATTATTTTCAAATGTTAGTAGTAAATATAGTTCAACGCAATTTAATAAATACTAAGGAATGAGTTTAACTAAATAAGATATGTAACATGCAACTTAAAAACATGCATAAGAGTCTTTTAGGATTTATTTTTTATCATTTCTTTTATAAAATTTACATTTTATCACCGGTTCATTTACTAATATATAGTCTGTTATATATTATATATGTACACGGATTACTTTTATCATAACCAATTTTACTAGAAAAACTAAAATTTTTATTGTTAACACTTATATGTGTAAGTTACATACACACTAACTTGTATTCTACGTGGTCATAAGAACCAAAGAAATTTTTTTGGCAAAATTCAATATTATGGAAATTTTGTAATGATGTAGAATAATAAGCAAATAATGAATTTTATTGAAAATTTACGAAATTATAATATTAAATATATGCCAAAAATAAGTTCTTAGAAAAGTTTTTTTTAATAAACTAGTGACCTTAAAACAATGTCCACATGGGTGAGCTTGAACGGTTGAAAATTTTTAAGACATCGACACCACATAGAATCTTCTAGAATTCAACAAATTATCACATCATCATTCGATATTTTATATAACTCTATCATTTTTATTCATAATGAATTGAACTATACCAAAATTCAATGGAACATATTTTAAACTTTAATTTAAAAATTAGAGAACTTTTTATTTATGCATTCAAGTATTAAATTTCTCATTCATCAAATATCAAGATGACATCTCATAATGATAATATTTCATTTATTGAATATAGGTTTATAATCTCTCATTAAACCATGTATTATGGATGCTTATAAGACTAATATATTAAAGAGATTATCCATTTCCATTAATAAAAATTGTTTGCCATAAAATTTTAGGGTAATGTCTTAAAATAATGCTCAATAACTTTTAAATTTTCCAATTTAGTTATCTTTGAATAATTGGATTTTTTAATATGTATTCTAAAAGTACATATAAAAATATTAATTAAAGTATTAATTATAAGAAATATTATCATAATTAAATATGATAAAAATTAATTAAATGTATTTTACATTTAATTATGGTAATATTATATACAATTAGTACTTCTTATATATGTCCTTAGGGAGAAGGGAGTCATTCCCACCGAACTCACTATCATATCAGTTTTTATCTCTTTTTCTTTTCATTTTTCTTAACCCACAACATACAGAAATCTTATTTTTTTCAACCCACTCAATTTGAAAAAATACAAAACAACTAAAGTACAATTCTTAAAACATATTGTACAAGAGAAAATGAGAGAGAGAAAGTAGAAAGAGAAGATGATGTGTGTTAGTGAAACCAATTAAACAATCCGGTGAAGATGGAGTGATACCGATGATAACTTTATTGCTAATTAAGATTTTACTTGAATTGTTTTGTATTTTTTTTTCTTTTAATTGAATGGGTTGAGTGATTTAAAAAATATAAGGTTTTTGTGTATTGTGGGTAAAAAAAATTGATGTGATAATAGGTTGAATGAGTTGTGAGGGAATAATTCCATCCTACCCAAACTATTATTAAAAAATCCTTTGAATTATACCGACCTAAGTGAATATTTTTTTTCTATGAGTTGTTACCTTATTAGAATTGATTACAATCCTAACAAGTAGTATTCAAAATATTATATTGCATTCCATCGTGACATCCAATATTATATAATGTGTTCGGTTATATTTACATAGTCATTTTATCATAGCTATAACTATTGAGATTCAATAAAAAGCAAGTAATTATGGACGCCACATAATTTTTAATAAGGGAAGTGATTTGTACACAACAGTTTTTATCATATACAACAATGTATACATTATAGATTTGTACAGTACAACATTATAAACCATCAATTATTGTATATGTAGAAAAATTATTGTGTACAAATCATCTTTCAATATTTAAATCTGTTTTAATCCTAAATAGATAAAAACAAAAAGGAAGATTGATAGTTATTGGGACATTAACTCTAAGTTTATTAATTAATTAGATTAACTGTTTCTATTATATTTTAGAAGAAGTAATGTGTAATGTAACTTATAAATATTAAATAAAAAGTAAATAACTCATAAACCATTAGGCATTGGCAGAGGAACATGCGATGTGAATAAATATATTGTTGAGAGTTGAGGCATAAACCATTAGGCATTGGCAGAGGAACATGCGATGTGAACAAACATATTTTTGAGAGTTGAGGTGGTAATAAACTAATATGTTTATGTTCCTTTGCCATCAGCTTATAAAAAATTTATTTTTTTAATTATAATTTATATGTAACATTACATTTCTCTTAAAATAAAAAGCAATATAGACCTAAATATTGATACTTTTATATTAATTTTTAATAAAAGTTGGGATTAATTTAGTTTCCAATTGGTATAAAAATAGTTGAGTTTTCTAGGAAAAAAGAAACTTATTTTTAATAGATAGAGAAAAATTAAATATCATCCTATCTTTTTCTTTTATAGTTATATTTTCATAAAGATTAATAACAGTTTAAGACAATTATCTTTATTTCATATAAATAGAAAGATAAATATAAATAAAAATAAAAAATATTTAATTTCTCATAGATAAATTGGTTGGCTTTGTTCTTGATGGGAACATGGCTGAATTGAAATTGCCTCCTATAAATAGCCATCCATTAGAATATATATATATATATATATATATATATATATATATATATATATATATATATATATATATATATATATATATATATATATATATATATATATATATATATATATATATATATATATATATATATATATATATATGGTTGGCACTCGTCAATCGTTTGATCTAAGTTGTGAAAAAAAATATGATACATATAATCGTTATAGTTTCAAATGTTATACGATACTTTCAAATGTTATATTTGGCACTCGTCAAGCGTTTTGATCTAAATTTTAAAAAAAAAAATGTTACATATAATTGTTATTGTTTCAACTGTTATACGATAGTTTCAAATGTTATACCTTAGTCTTTTTGGTTACTTGTGTAAGTAATCTGTTAATCATTGATAATATTTTCATTTTATCCGTGTTTTGTCTTTTAAATTTATTTTGAGTTTTATAAATTTATCAAGCATTTTTAAGAACTACAAGGCTCACCATACACCAATCACAGGCCAACCCCACCACCATAACATTCTCCTTCCTTTACAGTACATTATAGCAAAATTAAAACCAAAGCAAATATAATTAACAAATTCCTAGTTATGACCAAATTAAAACCAAAGTAAAGATCACAAACTAAAACTAAAATATAGAAACTTGATCAATATTTCTAAGAAATTTATCGCTAAAGACACTTAAAACTAAAGATTTTGACTTATGATGTATCTTCATAAATTTTTTGGCAATTACAATTTAACTTAAATTTAGGATGACATTTGGTTAGGAGACTTGTCTCGAGATCGGTACCCTACACTTTTGTGATTGAAATGGAACAAGGGATGTATGGTCAGTTCTTACATCAACCATGGTATATAAGTCAAGGGAGGGATGGAGGCTTCATAATTTCTTTAACAAAACATTATTATTCAAAACCGACTAGCAAAAAACTTACAAGAGGATGACATTAATTAATTAACTAGATTTTGTGACATATATAATAACCCAGTGAATAACAACCTTTTGATTTCTACTACCCTACCATGTAAAAGGATAATCTCATATCGAATCAAACATAAAATCCTTATGATACTTCTTTTCCCCAAAAACTATCGAATTTTAAAAACACGAAATAACCCACCAGATAGTGCAAATAATCGCTTCCAATGCTAACTTTTTGGAAGGAGTAATAACGGTGGAAGAACCTCTATAATTGGGTTGAAATTATCCATTTAAAAATAGTATGGAAAAGTGTAGCCACACTCCAAGAATAAATGCATTTTATCTTTTGTATCATTAAAGTCACAACGAAAAAAAAACGATGGAACATCATCCTTTTGTTCACCAAGTTAACACTCGTTGGGAGACATTGAGTAAAAGTCTCCACATAAAGATATTTACGTTCATAGGAAAAAAAAATCAGTTCCATATAGTAGCCATTTCTATTCCGAAAAATAAACTCATCTATAATTCTTCTTATGTCATGGTTGTAAATGTGTCAGAATTAGCTAACTCCGAATAACAAGTATAACTATGCATACTCGATTGGAACTCAACAAGTATCTAAAGCAGCTCTCCAAATCAAGACCTTTCAACACCCCTCTAACTTGTAGTCTACTACAATTCCAATTCCATGTATGGTCACTCCAATGATATTTAATGTGAAATATTTTGTTCTTTCAGTTCTATATAGCGTATCAAACCATGTTTTTAAAGAAATACGCTCATCCACGCATCTTCTAAAACAATGTACACACTTTATCTCCAACACATTTTAACAAAAGTAAATAAGGAATAATTCCCTTTATTGTTCATTTGATTCTAAGAACCCACTATCTAATGACACACACTTCATTGCTCCGGTTTGTAAACTTCCAACATCTGAACCATGTATCCCTTTAATCACATTCATCCACAAAATCATTTTTTTGTGCGTAAGACGTTGACACCAATGACATTTATAAAGAAGTGCATGGCTAAAACCTTCAAAGTTTCCAATAACACTCCATCCCTTTCTTTAAACTCAAGAACCACGTCTCATTTAACCCAAGAAATTCTTTGATCGTCGACATCTCCTCCCAAAAAGAAAATGAACAGAGTCTTTTCGAATTCATTTTCATGGTATTTGGCATAAGAAAAATAGACATCAATAGACTCCAAGTGCCCCCAACAACATATTTAAGAATCATAAAATGACCACCAATGGAAAGCATTTATGTTTCCATGTAGACATTTTCTTCTTAAATATATCAATTATCGCATGTCATCCATTATTTAGATCCGTATTCAAACCAATGGAAATTCCAAAATAAAGGTAGTCCATATCTTCACAAACATGTCTATTTCACCGAGTCTCCCTCCATGACAGTGTCTAGATGGTTATGTCTTTCATGCAAGTCAGAACTTCCCGACAAGGAATTTCTCTACCATAGGACTGGAGTTGGATCGAATTCATGCAAGACTTTTATCCTTTTTATCTTTTCTTTTCCACAAGTACACATGTATTACCAAAGTATCATAGCTTATTTTATAGAGATGACGTGTTACCTTTATCGCGGTGTGAACCTTGGGGGAGATAGGAAACTTTTCCTGCTTGAAACCCTCGTACTTTGAAGATATTATTCTACCATTTCGAACTTCATCCTAATTCTATATAGATTAGACTTAAAGAGGTTTATCTTGAAGATATTATTCTTCATTATGTGTTTGCCAAACAGTTACGGAAACGCATTGTTTTATGGGTTGACTTGGTTATTCCTTCCTTTTCGTCAGTTTGGGAAATGATGGAGTGGGTGGATGCAAGGCCGATTGCTAGAATGGAACCAGCGATCATTGACTCTATTTTCCTGGTCAATATTTGGGTGTTATGGACTTGTCCGAATGGACTAATTTTCTCCTCTCCTAAGCCTAAAAAGGAATTTTTGTTTGATTTTGTTGTTGAATCTTCGTTTCGTTGGTTTTCTTTTTGTAACTCTAAGGCTCAGATCGATTGGTTGCGTGGTTACAAAACTCAATCCTGCCTTAATTTGTGTTTGTTGCTAGCTTTTTGCTAGTTTTGTATTTTAATATATTCAGCTGCCGTTCAAAAAAAGAGATACACTAAGCCACACTAACAATATTTTGAATATTATCTTATGACCAATCTACTATTAAAAAATATTGTTTACTTAAAAAATATGAGAAATAATCAAATCATTATTTCCCACCTTCACCCCATGTATAGATTAATAGCATCAACATCTTCAAAAAACATGTAACTCACCCACTGCAAATACGAAAAAGAAAGGTTGGCAACATATATCCCTCTCAATATGCCCCTCTTAAGCTAAAACTCTTTTTTTGTGCATCATATACAAGGACCTAAGCCTTAGCCAAAATTAGACATGCTCTAATACAACCTAAACATCTATTATGAAAACCCATAAACTACATAATTTGTTCTAAGTACTTCCACCTTAACGAATCATAATTGAAAAGTACTCCATTGAATGGGATTATAAAGACATGTTTGGAAATAGTTATATTAGTAGAATGAAGATGTAGATTGTTAACGTATCCCTCAAGAAAAAAACGTTATAGAAGAAAAGGCAAAATAACGCCAAGCTTGGCCTAGTTAGAGTCTGGTCATACCTAGTCTGAGGCCATGGTCAGGCCTCCGTCTGCATGGACTCACTGGTATGGCGGTTAAGGGAAAAAACTGCACCTTACCCTTTTCTCCCCAGGAGAAATACCCCGGAAAACGTGAAGCCAATCAGAGAGCTCTACTTGCCTATCTGACGACAGGCACGATCATCATTATATCAAAGATTCCCCTCTAGCCAATGGTGGAATGAGATAGAAAGTCGTGATGAAGGATCTTTCAATATGGATCCGCCATGTCTCGTCTCACGAGGGAAAGCTCAACAGAATCAGTTAGAAGGCATGTGCCTCTCGATCAGGTATAAAAGAACCCTTCTTCCCCATGGAGAAGGCGACTGGACTCTTTTTCTCTCATACATTCTCTATCTTCTCTCGGAATCAATTTTAACTTGATCATCGAAGCTTCATCATGGGAACCACTCCTAGACATTATCTAACGATCATCTCTTTCCTGTGTACTGTGATATCAGGAGAAGGAACCAGCTCGACACCCACCCTTGATCTTAATCCTACCATCTCCGACATATCACAACATAGGCCTACCTTTAGAAAAGGTATGCGTACATAAATAAAGAGAGTGGTTATAGTCTTTATTGGGCTCACTCCCATATATCTTAAGCGTGAAGTGTAGTTTATGTTGGAAGCCATGTCCACCCTTTTCTATTCTATTTTGAGGATCCTTAAGGTGGCATTTGATTCGCAAAACATTTACGAAGGAATTGGAACCTGCCAGTAACTGTAATCTAAGTCCTTAGTTTGTTTGGTTGGTAGGAAATAGTATTAGAATCCAACTTTATTCTATTTGGTTAGAAAGAACTGGAATTGGGATAATGTAAAATGACATAATTCCCCTTCTTGTTTTTTGCTTAATTTTACATTGTTTTATAGGTTATATGTAAGGGTGGGTGATGGTGGCTAGAGTGGTGGTGGTAGTGGGTGTGGCAGAGGCAATGGTGGGTGGTAGTGGTGGTGGTTATGATTGTGGTAGCGGTGGTCGTGATGGATGGGAGTGGTAGCGTTATGGCGGTGGTGGTAGGTGGTGACAGGTGGAAGTAGATGTGGTGGTGGTACGGTGCTGATGGTGGTGTCAGATGGGGGTGGTGATGGTGGTAAATATCGGTGGTGGTGATAGAGGTGATGATGGTGGTGGCAACGGTGATGGTAACGATGATTGTCACGATGCTGATGTCGATGGCGGTGATGGTATGTGATATTGGTGGTGGCGGCGACAACGTTGGTAATGGTGGCGGTGGTGGTTGTTGGTGGCAGCGCCGATAGTGTTGGTGGCGGCAATAATAGTGGTTGTTGGCAACAATGGTGGTGACAGAGGTGGTAATAGGTGGTAGTGCTAGTGGCGGTGATAGTTGGTGGTAGTAGGTGGTGGTTGCAGTAGGAGTGGTGTTTGGTGGTCATGGTAATAATGATTGGTGTTGGTAGTGGTGGTAATAAACGACAATATGCTAATCTTGCACTTTCCTCATGAATTGAAATTAATTTCATCCAACTTCGAATGAATTCACTTTCATTCATTTGATGGACTTTTTTTCATTTAGGAATCCCATTTCATCTCAAAAAATTAAACCAAACACTAGAATTTAGTGGAATTGAATTCTAGTTCTCCCCGATCTCATTACATTCCAAAAACCAAAGAGTCCATAAGCTTTTTCAAGGTCAACTATAAAAAACCAAAAAGTTGTCCTTGGTTTCTTATAGTGATCTAGTAACTTAGTTACCATAAGTAGACCATCAAGAATCCATCCGGTTTTAATAGATGCAGATTGCTCAATGCTTACTATCGTATCTACCACTTTAGCCAACCGATTTGCAAAATCTTAGGCAAGAATCTTATATTAAGAACCTATCAATCTAAGAAAATATGTGAAAATAATAGGGTTGTCTCCTTTTCGAATAAGGTAATGAAACACGAATCACATCATTCGGAATGTTACTACTAACAAAATATTCTTTACACTTTATATATATATATATATATATATATATATATATATATATATATATATATATATATATACACACACACACAGAGAGAGAGAGAGACATGTTCAGATTAAAAATAAAATAGAGATCTTAAAATTCAACCTCAATCATATATTTCACATCTACCACTCTAACATTCTGGCGTACCGACGTGATATGTCTGTTATAATCATAAATGATAATATAACGCCGACCGTTTTCTTTAAACGTGAAAGCGTAACCGTGAGGTCGGGTTCTATGCTTTGTCACTACCATACGACCACACTAAATCATTCACATATGTATTGTAATTTTGCATACGTACCAACTATTGATTTTATATTTTGTCTAGTTTTTGCTTGTTTATTATTTAATATATAATACTACTTTGGTTCTAAAAAAAACTGTTCATTTGTCCTTCAGACATAACCCAAAATGTAGAGCTACGGTTTTTGAATCTATCGGTTTGAGATGGACCCCTAAAGACTTCTTCTCCGTTTTAGTCATTCGGTTTTTAAATTATGAGCGTGTTTAGGAGCTAGATGAGTTAGGGTGGTTTTTTTGTTGTTTCTAGGAAGCATGTTAGTGATTGTTCTATGTTGGAAATCAAAGGTCCTCCAATTTATCACAATAATTCACTTCAAGTAAAAATGCAAGCCTTGCGTCTTAACCGATTACCAATAAATGTAAATTTTGAGGAAATATTAGTATATATTGATTCACTTTTGTGCCATAATGTGAAGGTCATGGGAGGCATATTAGTATTTACCGACTTAACATGGATGACCACTATTTGGCAACATATGGGTCGTTGATAGAATCTTCATTTTCGAGCTTTTTCATTTGCTAAGGAGATGAATTATTGGGCAGATATTATCGGTCTAAATGCTTTACGAAAGAAGGGGTTTAATACTGTTATATATGTGCTCTTGTGCATAGCTTAGATGTTCAGAAATTTACCTCATTTTTATACACAAAAGCCAAAAAATGATACTCTTTTCGACAATATTATGTATCAATCTTATTTTTGGTTTTCTAGTAATATCGTAGAAAGAACATTCATTGTGTATGCTATATAAAAGATATAAGTATTGTTTTCTGATTCGTAGTTTTTTTTATATACTTTTGCTAGTTTAGAAAATTAGGTATAATGTATGTATATAACGAATCAATTCTTCCAATAAGAAAAAAAAAATTATGAGATTACAACTTCTTAATGGGAGATTTTTTTTATAGTTATTTATAATTTGTGTTTTCTAATTGACTATTTAACGTCACTCAAACACACACTTTATTTTACCCTATCAATTTTATTGTTCATTATTTCTATTAAATATTAATTACATGTCATTTATCAGATATAAATTTTATGATAACCTTATAATATTTTCAATATTTTTTATAACTATAACGTAATAATTTTTGTATTTCATTTATGAATTAACGATTTTACATAATAATACTTATTTTGTCGTTTGTTTGTAATATTTTAGATATAATGAATAGATAAAGAACAACTAATTAAATAAAATGATTTTTATACAACATTTTAGATAGATATAAATAAATTAATTGATATTCTAAAATTGCTACAGAAATACTAGTTATTTGAGATGTCATTTAGTTAAACATTAAAACTATTGTAACAATAATTACATGATAATAATTTGGTATTTTTTTGCGAATTAAAACTTAAATTTTGATGACAAAATTACTCGTAACATGTATTAGATAATTATTTAAAGTTTGATATACGATTGTTATTGATTTCACGGTTATGTTTCTAATTAAGACATTTATAAAATGTTGAGTATAGATTTTATGGATAAATTAAAAAGATAACAAGAGTAGATGATAAGATATTCGATTTCAGACTTATTAGCTTTTATTTTGCTGTGGAAAATATTAAATATTATGTTATATTTTCTTCGTGTGTGTGTGTGTGTATATATATATATATATATATATATATATATATATATATATATATATATATATATATATATATATATATATATATATTCAAGATCAAATAAGAAGCAAATTTTTGGTAGAAGGTAAGAAGTTTTTTTTTCTATATATTTTTTTCGCGAACAAACAAAATAAATCATTAGATTATTCATTTGAAAGATGATTCACAAGAAAAAATTCTCAAAAAAACATATCGATGATTCATTTATATAATAATTTTGTTGTTATTCACTAAAATTGTCATAAAAGTTTATTTTTTCCTAATTTATTTAAAAATGAATCATATAGATGTTTTTTTGAGAATTTTTTCTTGTGAATCATCTAGTGATTCATTTTTTTTGTTCGTCAAAAAAATATGTAGAAAAAAAACTTTTTACCTTCCTACCAAAAAAATTTCTTACTGGATCTATATATATATATATATATATATATATATATATATATATATATATATATATATATATATATATATATATATATATATATATATATATATATATATATATACTACCAAAATAAAAAGAAAATATAAAAGGATATTATTTATATACGAAAACCTTTCAACATGCCTAGGCTATGACAAATTAGTCTAAAAAAATGATAATCGCATTTAAATAATATAATTTATGATAATATTAGTTTATACTTATACTTATTTGAAGAATACGACAATAATAAAATGAAACACGTCAGGAATTTTTTATTGTGGTTCAGGGGTCATTAAAATATCTATATTTAAATTGTATTTGGCATTTTGTATATGCATATACCACAAATGACTTGTATCTTTTAATTATTAGTATCCAAACAAACATATTACTTTAATATACTTTACATCTTAAAAGAGTTCACTTTTGTCTTTTTGACTTGTATGAATAATTGTTTTTTTATTAATATATATTAAAAAGAAGAAGTTACCTCAAATATAAAGACGTGTTATTCGAATGTAAGACATCTTTTTTATTTCCAATATTAATATTGAAAAGAAAAAATTAGAAAGAAAGAAAAAAACTATAAATTATATATTATTTTTGGTTCGTTATCTTTGGATTTAAGTATATTATATTTTTATAATTCAAAATGGGAATACTAATACAAATAAAAAGTAATAATGTAAAGAAAATTTAGAGAAGGAAGTCACTACACCATCGATACCACCATTGCGATGCCGGTAACCCGATAAAAGCATTTGTTGGTTGTGCAACCCCCTCTCTCTCTATTCTCACTCTTGTTTTAGTGGTATCTTATGTATAAAAACTGATAACCATATAATTTTATATATTTTTAATTTGAATTTGAATTAATTTTACATATTTTAATATTTTATCATATTTGATTTTATATGTTTAAAACTATGGGCCATCCTAAATGTGCCATCACCCATATTCATGTGATGTGGACCTCATATACATATTAATAAGCTTTATTTAACAACATATGTTTTTAATATCTTAAATCAGGATTTGTATAAAATATATTTTAATTTACGTATATTAATATTTTATTTTCCTTTTTGCTAAAAGTGGTCTTTTAGCAATATTGTCAAAAACTACCATTTGAAAATAATTGAATTGTTCGTTTAATTATTGTATGTTACATTTTGTTTGATTATATATATATATATATATATATATATATATATATATATATATATATATATATATATATATATATATATATATATATATATATATATATATATATATATATATATATATATATATATATATATATATATATATATATATAGAAGATGTTGACAAGTGATGCTTCTACTATACATGCTAGCTATATCGAGAACTTAATGATTGAATGTTGATGTGATTGATGGTATATAGATAATCTTTTATGTCTTTTGAATTGGCTATATGTATTTTTCTTTTTTTAATTAAAAACTAAAGTGTACACATTTACAAATGATTAAGTCACTAGACGTATATATCTATAATCCGATAAACATAAGGGAAATTTTATATGTACCTTTTAATTATTTTGTGTATTTTGTGTGAGTGTAATAATATTTATGTATCTTTATGATGTAATGATTTAGATGAATGAAGTGGTACATATAGTAGTACCTAAATATAAAATACTAAGGCTACTTTGTTAATTTTGAAATTTAGCCATGATATCTTTTAATAAAAAATATTTATGTTTCAAAAATAAAATCTATTGAAAGAAATTTCATAAATGCCAAAATAAACAATTAATCGCAATTTTCCATATTATACATATGGTCAATATTATTTGCAAAATACACAATAATAAGTGGTTTTGTTATTATTTTTATTATGATTGTTTTTATATTCCAAAAACATTGAAAATCTTGCATCGTAAGTGTTTATGTCTAATTCTTTTAGAAATTAACGTAAGTACAAGGATTTATAAAATTACTAGTTTGCCGCTCTTTTTTTCTTTTTCTTTATTACCTTATTTTCCTATTTTTCCTTATTTATACCACACACCATTTACACTACTTCACTTTCACTTCCCAGGCCACCGCCACCGGTACTATGTAGAATCAGATATCATATATCAAAATGAGTTCAGATTTTTTATTTATTTATTTATTTATTTATTATTTATTTTTACAATAACTATTATATATTGATGAAGATTTGTTATAGAAATCCAATCCCATGTACCCCTTTGAACTTGACTTGAGTTGCAAGACCAGCAAACTTGATTAAAATAAACACATAGGCTTCAACAGAACCCATTAATATCATTGCGACGTGGCATTCCCAAGTTCTCGATATGTAATATCAAATTAGCATACATACACTAAATAGGAGCAACATAGCCTTTTTATTTTCAAGTTTTTTTTATTTTGAAAAAAAAAAAAAAAAAAAAAAGTCTTAAATCTAAGGGCGTGTTCGGTAAAACTAGCTGGTAGCAGATAGGTTTTGATTTTGGAACGTTTTGTTGAAAGCTACTCCATGTAGCTTTTAATTTTGGAGCGTTTTGTTTAGCCTAAAAGCTAAACACTTTTGTCGCCGAAACAAGACTTTTTCTTTTTTACTAAGGCTTTCTTAAAAGATAGAAGTCAGAAGCTCTCAAATGTTGCGTGTCGAACACGCCCTAAAGCATCGCAATATATTTATTTATATCATTGATGGAGTCGGTTAGCAACTAGTAACCCTAACCGACTCTAACTCACGTGAAACATACTTGGACAAAATGGGTTTAAAGGTCAAAAATAGTAATTTACTTGTAAAATTATCCCTATGCTAAATATATCATTAGACCTTATGAAAACAGTCTTGAGAGACAACGTTTGAAAACAAACTCTCTCTTGTGAAATCAACCTTAAGAAATGAGATAAATAGAGGAGCTTCATCTTTATAGTGTCATAATTATATTTAAATATTTCTTACTAAAATTATGCTCTAATGATTGAAGAATAAGTCATTTTATGAGACCCTATATTGTGTATAAGAAGAACAAGAAGGAGAAGAGTGGCTTATGGTTTTAGAATCATGTATTACATTAGGTGATGGATGTTTAAGAGGTATATTGGTTAGGGGGTATAGTGTTACGTGTTGGTACAACTACATTAATGAAATAACAACAAATAATTTAAAGTTGAGTTAATTTAAAAAATAAAACAAAAAAAAAAAAAAAAAAAAATGTTTGGTTTTATATGGAATTAACTCAATTTATATATTGGAAATCGACTCAACTAATGAAATAATGACAAATGGTGGTAAGTGGGGTGGTATCCATGGTAGTGTCAGTACTTCCCTTTCGTAAAGATGGAGGTGTATTTGTGAGGGTTGGTTCGGACGCGAAGCATTCTCAACCCACTCCCTCTTTCTCTCTATGTGTAATCTCTCAACCTATACCATATATGATTCAGTACTTGTATAATGGGAGTGAGTTGGAAAAAAGTAGATTCATTTTGTTAGAGGTTGATAAAAATTAAAGTGAGAGGAAAGAAAAAACATGATATGATACATAGATGGCAAAATGGTTGGAAGGTTAGGAAAGATGAGTTCCCTCCGTCATAATAAATGCACCTATATGAGTTATATGATCTAAGAGATGAGGGCTACAAAGAAATGTGATGTGGAGTGATAAAAAAATGAAATAAATGATGGGGTATCAGATTGTATGAAAGTTGAAATGAGTTCTTAAATATTGTTTATGGAATACCTATTATGAAATTTGTAGATTCTATAAAATAAATAAAATTGATTCATATATAATTTAGACAACCATTATTAATTTTAAAAGTAAAAAAACACAAAACTATAAAAATGGTTCATGTGGTTTTTTGTAAATTGTTATTTTGATACAAAAAGTTTTGGACTAGTATCACTAGTCCAAAATATGAATATCATTACGGTTTTAGTCCATTTACCTAACGCCATTAACCGTGTTCTCTTAAATCCTTATAAAGTGATATTTTAACCGTATTCTTTTAAATCCTTACAAAGTCTAACCCACCCCCCCCCCCCCCCCCTCCCAATCTTTATTTAGTAGACCATTCATGTTGTCTTCACTTTTGACCACCACCTCTTACCCTCATCGGCATACTAATCCTACCATATGGTGTTTTTTAAGACCAACCCTACCACAATAATGTGTGACAAAATCACCTAAGAAAGCACTCTGGTGACATGTCCTTGTTCCACCCATTATTCAAACTAGTTACTAAACCAAAGCATTTGCGTTGGTAAATATTTCACAACTTCAAGTCCACCTAATTTGAGAAATTCTCAAACTAGAATTTATCTTCTTCCCAATTCCGAAAACCGATTCCTTTCCATTTCTACGCTTGAAAAGAAGTCTATGACTTTGCGAATCAAACCTACCACCTAATTTCAAACAACAAGTCCAAATAACATTTTGAAAAATGAAGCTAAAACCCAAAACAACCTCTCTCTAACAACTCGCCATTTCAAAACCGAAAAAGAAAATAGTGTTTGTTTTGATATACTATCGAGAAGGGTTATACTTCTTAAACACCTTATATTTTTAGACACACCCTATTTGTTCCTAATTTTAATGTCGAATCGTGAAGGAGCAAATCAACCAATTTCAAACCCATTGTGTTGATTACTTGTTGCCAAAGACTACTAATATCTAGACCTAATTCAATCGATTTTAGATGTTCTACTTTCGACATACTCATTTCATTTTCTTTGTAATCGTAATTTGCATACCCTTTCTCGACTAACTAATCAAACCCCCAAAATATGCCTTTTTCTTTGATATTATTATACATCTCAACGAGCCTCACAAAACCCCTAATCGGCTTCTGTGCTATCACTGTTACAAACTCATTGGAAAATCCAAGACTAGGGGTGTCTACGACAACAACATTAAGACCCTTTTGCTTAGGGTTGATTCATCGATAAGATTGAAATGTCGCCAGTTATGACAATATTAACCAGTTTTGTATTTTTGTTTAAAAAAACTATTAATTATTTTTCCATGAATATATTATATAATGAAGAAAAAACAATATCTTTTAATAAACAAGTATATATATATATATATATATATATATATATATATATATATATATATATATATATATATAAAATCACCATATTGATTTAAATTATCATTACAACTCAAGACTTGTCTAATATAAGTATACTTTGTATATATAACTCAAAAATATTTAAGTTATGATTATTAATTAGTAATAACTAATGACTTTTCTTTTTACTTTTATTTACACACTTTATAAATTATATTAATAGTATATAACTAAGTTTTGTTTATAAAAAAAATATTTATATGTTTGACGAGATATATCATTAAAATATAAAGAGTTAAAAATTAATTCAGCTGAATATTGAGACAATAATATTTCTATATATCAAATGTATGTTGATTTTTATATATTCCTTTTGTATGATTTGTAAGTGTTTAATAAGTGTTTTTTTAATATGAATGTTATAATACATGTTTTTAAGTTATTAAAAGTTATTATTTTTTCATACTTTTTGTTATTTATTTTATATAAATTATTATATGTTTAATATATAATTTACACAATTTTAAACAGTCTATAAAATTACTAATTAACGATGTATATATCATCAATAATTTACAATTTTGATGTTTAATAAAACTATTAGGTTAATTATATGTTTGATTTTACTACTGATATTGTTTTTTTAATACAAATATTAAAAACTAATTTGTTAAGAGTTATTATTCTAACAATATAACAATATTTTTATATAATGGAAGGATGAAATGTTGCAATAAATGAAAACTACATTACAAATAATATAACATCTTTTATAATTTGAATTTGAGGAAATCACATATTATTTGATCATTTTTTTTACGAGAAAGCTTTTTGTTTCTAAATTATTATATGTTATATTTATGTAATTTTTATTTCTTATTTTTAATTAATATAACATATTAATTTATTGTAATAGTTAAATGTTTATAAATTGTTAAAAAAATTAAAAGTAAACGATAAATTAAAAATAGATAAATCGATGTCTATGGTTTCCCAAAATATCAACTTCTTTATATTTTTCATCTCATGAAAGATCATTATGTTTTTAATTTCTATCGGGGTCCATATAAAATTATGTTTATATCATTTTTAATTTATTCAAGTACACCTATTTTTAAAAAAATAAAATATATATATAACAAATAACCACAACCCCCTCCCCCCAAAACTCGCCTTCTTTCTCTCACGTCCCAACAAATCCGGTCACTTTGGTCGCTTTGATCATCACCGGTGACTTATGTCGTTAGAATTTCGTCGTCCCTCAACAACTTTTTCCATTATTCCGACAAATATTTTTAACAATAAAATTTACGGAAGCTACTCCACCTATTCTCCTTTTCTTCACTCGTCTTTCTTCCATTGCAGTTACACGCAACCATGGATGATCAAACCAATTATCTTCTTAATTGCCATATTTCCACCTTGGAAAGGTTAAATTTCTTGAGTTATTGTAATAGAAAGATCAAATTGTGGTCTAAATTTGAATCTTTTTGTGGGTGAGTTTTGATTAAAAAAATGTTTACTTTTATAAGATATCAAATGTGACTACTGTTTTATATATATATACATATATATATATATATATATATATATATATATATATATATATATATATATATATATATATATATATATATATGTTAAAAAATCTAAAAAAATGCTACAGTTTTGTATGATGGAAAATTCTAAAATGCTGTTTTATGGGAAAATGCGTAATTTTCAATTCATTTTTTGAAGATATATATTTGAAATATGACTACTTTTTATAAATTTAGAAAAATCCTAAATATTGAAAGTTTTATCAAAAGAAACCACGTTTTTATCATTACATAAACAAACCACGTTTTAAAATTTGTCATTAAGAACAAATACTTGGTGGAACAGTAAGTAAGAAGAAAATAAGGAGGGTAGGTAAATTATCATTGAACTACTAAAATATATTTTTTTCATCTCTCACTTGGAAAACTTTTAATCCATCACTAACAATTATAATGATGAATATCAATTAATCACCACATTCAATCATTAAAATATTGAGATACATATCATTATATCCTTCAATCTAATTGATGTAATAGATTTATGTGGCTTATGCCAATCGGCATCTTTATATAATGTGAATGAATTTGGGTTTTACAAATGAATAGACGGAATTATCTTTTTAGTAGTGTAGTTTAAAGGTAGTTTGCAGACGGATTGACTTCGAAAAAAATAGTATTGTTGAAGTGAATTGTCACGAATTACTTTTTTTTTTTTTTTTTGCTTTCTCTCTCTCTCTCTCAAATTTTAGGTAGTTATATTTCATACATAAAAAAACTTGTACAAAAATAATTTTTTATGGCTTTAATCAGTAGGTAAATTAGTTTTATATGTTTTTAATGTTTTATGAATTAGTTTTTTATGATTTTAATTATTTTGTGATTATTTTAAAATAAAAAAAATGAATGAGTTGTGATGGATGAGAAAAATGGATTTACTTATGTTGGATTTACTTATGTTATGAGATGAGATGATGAAAAAAAAATCAAGTTGATGTGACATGGTGTGGAAAGTGGTGATGTGGTGTAATATGTATTTCTTAAAATGAGTAAGGATGTAGAGAAGTTGATATGGTACCAAGATAACACACATTGTGGATTATACATGATGGCCTAAGATCTAACTTTTAGACTTTGGATTGAAATTTTTAAGTATGTTAAATGAGAATAACTAGACTAACTCTAATATATTATAAATATCAATAGATTTAGATTTTTCGAAGTGTGGGTCAGATGATGTTCGTATGATTCAACATTTTAGGGTAAATAAATGACTAAATGACAATCTAACCCTAAAGAAACCCTTTTATACCTATAAGAAAAAACAATCGATTGTTTAAATTCTAAATGAGTGTTTGATACTTTAGTTTTAATATATGTTATTGCAAATGTAGATAGTGTGAATACAAATAGGGTTCGAAGGTTTTGTATATCGCACCAAAGCAATGTACAACAACTCTATTTAAACCATACATAAGACATAAAATAAGCCTAAAATTCGCCCTATCATTAAGCAATAATTGCGTTTTGGAAAAGAGTTGGATTCATCCTTAACGCATAAGGTTGTATGATATACATTGTAAGGGGACCATTCGTAGCTTAGGTGGCAGGTTGGCCACGGTCATACACACCACCCCCGGTGTGACGACTATGTCACTTCATGAAGATCACAATATATGGGCATGGACAAATATGATGCAAGGTTGATACATTTTGATGTATTAAGGTATTTTTAAGTTGTTAAACAATGCTTACAATGTAATATATATATATATATATATATATATATATATATATATATATATATATATATATATATATATATATATATATATATATATATCGATATAAATTTACCACTTCAAATAATATTCTTCATACCACTCTTTCTTTCTTGTAACATAAATTCAAACATCTTGGCATCTTTTCCATTATGAAACAAAATCCTAACATCCCACCAACAAATCAAGCCCGAAATATCGACAGGGCATTTTTGCTAGGTACGACTCCGCATTAATTTTCTAGAACGGATTCACCATAAGGTGGTTTCATGAATTTTCGTCAAAACTCTCATATCTCATAACAAGCACTTTTTCAACATCCTTTCCAACGAACAAATTATTTCCATCTACCTAATTTCGTGCAACCACCTCATTATGAACCACAATTAACCCCTTCTTTTCCTAATGGAGTGCAAGAAACACAATTCCAGCACTCAAAAATTAAAACAAAAAGTCAAAAAGCCTAAACTCGTTTAAACATTAACGAGGAAGTTGAAGGAACCGTTTTAGTTAAGGCTTGAATTATGGCTAGTCAAGAATCGGTGAAAGGGAGTGCACAAATAGGAGATAGTTTTTAGGAAACCGTTCGAAACATCTTCCATGAACAAATGGATTGAGGAGAGTATCAAATGACTGACCAATTAACTTCCACATGGCGTGACATGAGGTTAAGAACTACTAAATTCAAAAGGATTTAACAACCTCAAAATTATTCATAAGAGTGGGGCAAACGCTTTTGATTTCTTTGGACACTTCAGCAATACCAAGAGTTGCAACCAACCTGAAAAGCTTTTCCTTATGTGAATGTTTCGTATGAGTTGAAGAAATGTTGCAAATTGCTTCTTACCGAAGATTTAGTTTCTTCTGGTTCGAAGCGCTAGAGGAACTCTTAATCGCATAGTCAATCACAACAATCAAACAAATGGTGTTTATCGACATTAACAATGAACCAAATGAGTTTCAAGATGAAGAAACTCTATGTTGGCCCATTGTAAGAAATAAAGAAAAGAAAACAGCATTAGACTCTAGTTTGAAAATTTCAAAGGCTGGTAGTATCGATCAATTTAAAGAGAAATTTGATTGTTTCGTCCAACTTCAAAATTGGAAGGTTGAGATCAAGGAGGAAGGAAAACAAGATATAAAGAAGCATACATTGTTAAATAAATAAATACAAAAGAACGATTTGGAAACATTTAAGTCGAAAGCTGAAGATTATGCGGTGCATGATCTAGAGATATTACTTGCGTTCGTAGAAAGCATCAAAACGAAATATATGAATATGTTGTTCTATTTTTCAAATGTATTGTATATTTTTTTCAATGTATTTTTTGTTTTTAAAAATTTAATTTTAGTAATGTTTTGATTTTAAGGAAAATATAGTAATTTTATTTCATTTAATTAATTAAAAATTTTCTTAATTAAGAAAATGAAAAAGATAAATAAATTTGATGATGTGAAGCGGTGGATATAACAAATATATTATGATGTTGGTGTTGGTTATAAGATTATATGGAGTGGATGGTAAAAGATACACATAATCTGAGTTGGTACCACAAGTCGTGTGACTTTCTCTCAAACACCACCACTAATGTTGTGTAAGAGTGATTCTCCGTAATCTCTTGTTTTTTTTTTTTTTTCCTCTCTTTATCTCATTCTTCTTCTTCACTCTATCTCTCTCTTCGTATACCATTTTCTAAAAGTTAGTGAGATGTTAATGGAGGTAAGATGGGCTGACGTGGCCATCTCCTATGGGTAAAAATCACAAAACCACTCTTTATAGCCTAAGGTGATGTGTAATGATGTGCTAGTAATTTTCAAGTGGTTAAATAGTAAATATATCCCATGACCTAGGTTTATGGTTTATGTCTTTAATAAACATTAATTAATGGACCTTTTTAACGAGACAAATGAGTTTTTACACAACCAAAACTAGTTTAAATTTTAATGCTTTGGATTATTTCTCCATAAAGTAACCACCTTTTGACTAATGGTTGTTTTATTTATCTATTCTTGTTTAATTAGTTCACCGGCAAACGTTAATAATTAATTCTTTGGCAATTGAAAATGTCAACAGGACATTTGAATGAGTTCTTTAGATTTCTATGCTTTACGTGTCAATATTCTTTACGCTAATTAATTAATAGTGTCCTATATCAAGAAATAGAGCATAAATTTTAAAACTAACCTGGCTTGCAAGCAGGAACAAAGACGATTCCAAAATTCCATAACAACGTGCCCAGCCAAATCCGAACCCATCTCCAATCCATTGATACACAGCAAATGCCCAAATCCATTAGAGTGCAACACACCATGCATTGTATGCCCATTTAATTCCACAAAATTCAACTTACCCATTACTATGTTGCTGTGATTTCCTTCATAGCTCAAGAAAGCTGTCATTGTATCCTTTGATGGAACCAAAAAATGATACTTCTTATTGCATATCATATGGTCTCCCCACCCTATGCTTTCATGTTGCCAAAATCTACATTTAGTTATTGTATCTATACATGTATACTCGTATGGGAAACATATATTAGAGTGTTTTTTTTTAAAGTGGAAATCAAGATTTATATAGCAAAGATGATGACTTTACCAACATATATACAATGCTTGCAGTGACGATTTAGTGATGCTTCAACTGACTCTTCCACAACAAATAACAAGACATGAGAAGGAGGGTGGCGATGGACTTCAAGCTGAAAGGACCAAAATGTCATTCCATTCACAAATGCCATTTCAACATTTCCGTATTCCAAAAGGGCCTTCACATTATCACGGAAGGTGCCACAACTCTCAATCGGGTACCCTTGTTCACCAAACGCCTTGAACTTAAACACCCTCTCTACTCTCTTCCTTTTCTTGCATCCACTTGGGTCTAAAGACGACATGTTTAGCTAGAGAAGAAATCTGCAAAGCTGATTTAACGGGATCTTGAAATATTACATAGTTACATGTATAGATCGATCACACAAGATGTGCCTATGTATATAAGTAAAGATGTGTGTGTCTCACAATTTCATATATTAGAAATTAACTCGAGTGGCTATGTGCGTGATTGAGCAAATCTATCGCAAAGTGATGCATGCATGGTTATTGTAGAATTTTGATTAGATTAAAGGAAACATGCGTTTGATCATGCAAGTAGTGCATGGTTCCGACAATTTTTGTGGTCAGTCGAGGCGCACAGCCATATATCTTAGGAGTGACACACAATGTTTCTTGGCCAACTACTCTATCACATCGTTGATACTTGAATTAATTTTAAATTTATGCTGTGCAAAATCGTGTGATTGGGTTTTAAAGTTTTATTTTATTTTATTATTTATTATTTTTTTTATAAATACGCAGAAGTCTTGCAAAAATAGAGGTATTTCAAATTTATTTGTAAAAATATAGTTGGTTTCCTTGGCTCAACTACAAAGTCAAGTGAGTGTTCTTTTAATTTTTGAACTTTTTAAATTACATTTTAAGTAGTTAAACTTATATTATATGTTC
The DNA here is from genome assembly GCF_052625555.1 of Lactuca saligna. Classification (NCBI taxonomy): domain Eukaryota; kingdom Viridiplantae; phylum Streptophyta; class Magnoliopsida; order Asterales; family Asteraceae; genus Lactuca; species Lactuca saligna. The sequence goes on from NC_136424.1 coordinate 37,188,991, forward strand.
TGTCTTAAATATTTTATTTTTTTTATTTTTTATTTCTATTATATCAATTATATAAATTCATACCTTTAGAACTTTGCATATTTCGTGCCTTTATTTATAATATTTTTATTTTTAAAATTTTATTTTTAACCTTAATATATTAACCAAATAATTTTATTTATCGAAAAATATATAATAAGAATTTATAAATTAGTTTTAATAAATTATAATCTATACCAATATAAATACCACTTTTTAAATAATTAAAATTTCATTTTAATAGAAAAATAAGAATCTAGAAAAAAACAAAAGAAAAATATATTGTCGCTGTTAATTTCAATAATTAGAAAAATACTAATTCTCAAATCTTATCATTTTAATTCATTTTTCAATAGTATAAAATTGACATGTTGAGCGTAGTTTTAATTTATATTTTCCACTTAATCCTTCACCATTCCTTTCTCAATTATCAATTCTATCATATTTCGTTCTTTCATCATTCACATTTATCATATTTCGTTCTTTCATCATTCACATTTACGTCTTCAATAATCGTTATTCCATCATCACTTAATTATAAAGTGTGTATTTTGTTCTAACTCTTTTTCATATATTTGACTTTAATTTTTTAATATAAACTTTGATTACTTTAAATATTGTTAAAAATAAAATGTACAATGAAAATTTTAAGATTTGATTTACGTGTACGCCGGAGTTGAAAAGATAGCGTATAAGTCGAATATTGCAATATATTACCAATTTTGTTACATATATAATATTTCATGAGTAAAATATTATTGCTAACGTACCTCATTAGGAATGCGTTAAAGACAACAAAACTGTTATTTTCAGGACGACGTTGATTACAGTCACAAATCCGCTCTAGCGCCAGACTCGGACCCTCGCGCTCGCGCTAAGACCCTCACACTTGGCGCTCTCACGCCCATGTGCAATTCTTAACGACAATCTCCGGTATATAATGAGACAAAACACAGCTGGTTGTTTCCCATAGCTAAAGGTGTAGTACCCAGGGCGATTTCCTATGTTTATTTTGCACCAATAGCAGACAACCACTAGTGGTGTACGATCCACAAATAGGGCTCCTCCACGTCCTGTCGGCCAAGACAGGACAAAGGACACCGTTGGCATCATGCGCAAGGAATAATAGGTATAAAAGGATCCTTATTCTCCAGAAGAAGGGAACGCTTCCTCACTATCTAAACCCTAATTGCCTTATTCTCAAACAAACACTAACTAGACCGCTAGAGCTTTGTCTCGGGACCACCTCCCGGACGTTGACCGACCTTTTCTGTTCATTGTTAGGATTATTGGGCTCAATCCAACCGAAATCATGAAGTAACGATGTTAAGTCCAAGGCCCATATCATAACATTTGGTGCCATCCGAGCATGTACTCAGAGTTACACAACCTTGATACGATTCTAGACGACGTTGATGATGTGAAAGGGACTTATGACGTCTGACGCGGGAGAGACAAGCCCACTCAGATCCATGATGTCGCTCGATGTCACACAAGCATATGCATCAGAGAGATAATCCTCCTCCTAAACGCTAGCAGGGTAAGCACCAGGTTCCACAACAGTGCTTGCATCGGTAATAATAATTGTCCAATTTCGACCGCCACCTTTCACAGCAGAGCATCTAGTTACAACCACAACTGCTGCACCTCAGATAACAACAACACAACAGTCGTAACCACCGACCCACAGTCAAAACTATCAACTCAACAGTCGCAACCATTGGTTTCTCACCCGCAACCGCTGTCATAGCAGGCGGGGAAGAACACTTGATCCCCGGGAACCATACTGCCCATAGCAGGTATGTCACATATTTCTCTTTTCTCAGCAGCCTCAGATGTTCAATCCCTATTTCCAACAACCGCAGGGGTCATCCTTAAGCACCACCATCGTAGGATTCCAACCATCATTCGTCATCGACACAATAACTCAATACCCACACTTAGCAGTAGTAGGGGTCGAACGTGTACATGCTCCAACAGCCGGGATCGAGCTCGCAACTGCAGCAAAGCATGCCATCAAGCTCATAGCAGCAACCGTACATCTCGTAAGTGGTGATGTACAATCAAGCTTATGGCAACCTACACATAATTCCCTGTTATGTTATCATGAAACGTAGGAAAATGTTTCAAGGCACTACGAATTAGCAACATCTCGAGTTTCAAACAGTTGCGGTACCTATTCCTAAACAATTTTATGCATTCTAAGGATGGGCAAGGGAGATGCAATCTCAATAATGGCATGAAAACAAAATGAGGGAGAGTCTATAAGGGCATATTATGACAGATTCAGTCTCACAACACTGAACATCCTGGGCCATGAGGAATTCCTTGTAACCGGCGCTTTCGCCCAAGGTCTACTCCCTGACCCTCTGTCGATAAAGATGCAGGGGATGGCACCTCAGTCGAGGGATGAGCTTAAGTATAGATTCGAGAAGTATCTTATACAGATCGAAGGTTAAGAGAGAAAAGAGGCTAATCAAAAGGCCATTGCCAATGCATACATAAAATAGGAAGAAGTTGTATCCTACTCCAACACTTGCCATCGAGAGTGCTAGGATGGCAACGATGACAAAATCAACAGGTACTCATGACACCCATGTCAAAGACATCGTCGGTTTGGCAAAGACGAACACCAGGGCCACCGAATCGATGTCTACACCATTGAGAAAACTCCTCTGAAGACGGACAAAGAAAAGGGCAAGTATTGTGATTTTCACAAGAGCAAAACTCATGATACTGGCGAGTGTATGATACTGAAGAAAGAGATTTAAAAAAATAGTTGAAGGGAGACCTCTGTGACATCACAAAGGACCTGAGGTCCAAGTTTGATGCCGATCAGAAGAATACCCTACCTCAAAAAGACGCATGAAAATGCCTAGAGAAAAAGGGAGACATCTTCACCATCGCCAGGCCCCACAAAAGAGGCGAGCCCCACAAATCAAAGGATGGCACCGAGGTATTATTTGGAAACATACTCAATATCAAATTCTCGAGCCTCACAAGTTCAACATGTCTACATAGACAACGGTAGCAATACATACATACTATATGAACATTACTTTTGGCAGTTGCTCACATCCTGGAAGGAAGGACTAAAGTGCCCTACATGTAGACCATTAGTAGGCTTCATAAGGCATAGCCAATGGCCTATGGGTACCATATATTTACCACTTACCTTGGTCAGTCACGATGGGAAGGATAAGATCACATGAAAGATTGAATTTCCTGTGATACGCCTCCCAACAAAGCACAACATCTTGCTCGGGCCACCTACGCTCTTCTAGTTGTAGGCCATACCATCAACGATCCATGGTATTGTCAAGTTCAGCACGCATGAGGGGTTAACCGCAATAGTCGCCATTAACCTATGACCGCACTATTGTCGTCAAGTAATTGATACACCAGAGCTAGTGCGTGCGTCAAAAAACTCTAGGGAATATTGCCTAATAGAAAAGCACATCATTCACCTGGATTACTTGGGGAAAACAATTTGAATAGGTGCCAACCTATTGGAAGAAGCAAAACTAAAGTTAGTATCCCTCTTGAAGCATCACTCCAAGGTTTTCGTGTGGCAGCCTACTCATATGATAGGGGTCGATCATGAAGTCATTGAGTATAGCTTGAAGATTCTCCCAGGGAGCACCCCTATCAAGAAAAAAAGGGGGCAAGCGGGTGATATAAGTAAGATAATCAATGCAGAGGTGGCAAAGTTGGTGGATGAATGCATCCCTAAGGAGGCAATTTTTCCTACATCTCACATGCTAAAATACTTTTGGACAAAATAAACATCACATGGGGTTTGGTTTTTTCAAAATTGGATATAAGATGTATCAAGTTATTATTTTAAAAAATAAAACACAATTTTATAAAATCTTTAATAACGATAAATTTTGAAATACTTCATTATTAGTTTTAAAATGGTGCTTTTTGTAACTTATACAAACTCCAAATATATAAGTAATAAAACGAAGTTTTATTAAAGATATAAAAGGTTCAAATGCATTCAAACTTAATACCGGTTATTAAAATTGAATTGCGACAAATTATATAAAAACTAGCTTTTTATATAGAACCATTAAAAGTGATTATCTTTTGAAAATTGATACCATGGTTTATTATATGCATGTAATAAACATGATATCCTATGTTTTTAAACTAGAGTTATAAAACATATAAAGACTTTTTCTTTACAAACCTCAAATCTATACAATCCTCTTGAAAAACACTCACACATCTCTTGTATGTACTAGTGGGATAAATGATACCTAACCACTTAGTATTGTCTTTTGATGGTCGGGGTGTCTTCCTGATTTCTATAACCAAATTATAGGCCGATTACACAAGTTTTTCTACTTGGATGATTTGATCAGAAATCTTTTGTGATAAAGGATACCTAAGCAAGAGAGTTTCGAGGCATAGATGGGATCAAACATTTCTAATTGAATTTGTTAATAGTGATCCCACAAATTTAGGAATTATCTAGTAAGATATAATTGATAATCGATATCTACCGAGTTGAATTCAAATGGATGGGATAAAGGATACCTAACCATTTATTTGTTTGGCAACTTGGATCCTAGACTTTGATAATTAATGTTTTTTAAAACTAAAAGGGTGTAAATTATTGAAGATTAAATATTGAAAACACTATATGAATTTTGTTAAAATTTTGTAGTCAAATAATCCATTCTCATTATCATGAATTATCATTTTCTTTAATAACTTACGAAACAACAACATTCAATAGATACAACTTCAATGAATGGGTTCATGTCTTAAGAGACAATCTCGTGAGAGATTTAAAATTGTATACTTTTAAAGATCCTAGTCCTAAACTATTTGCTTTGAGCAATAAACCTGGAAATGGTACCTAGTAAATGGATCACTATGATGTTAAAGATGCTTCTAACATCAAGAGAGAAATAGTTATTCATGACTTCTAGGAAGTCTTGGATAATTTAAACATATATTTGTATATAACAAGTCAAGCAATATTCCAATAAATACAATGATATTTTATTTAAAGTTAGTTTAAACATTGGAGTAATGCAAGGTTAAAATAATCACCTTGTGTGATCCAGGAGGCCCATGTTTTATGGATTGAACACCTTTAAGCCCAAGAAATCTACTAAAGCCCACATAGATGGATCTTGTTTCTTTTGTGAAGCAATTGGACACTGGAAGAGGATTTACTCCTCTTATTTGGAAAGAAAGGCTGGAAGAGACTAGTACTTCTTGTATATACTAGATAGAACTCATACTTTTCATGTAACACTTAGGTACTTGGTACTTAAATGTTAATCTAATATTTTTAAATTGATTGCAGATACTTATTAACGAGTACCAGCTGAGCACAATCAAGTTGGAACTACACTCTGTGAGTTTAGGTTATTATTTAAAAGAAAACCTCTTGGAATTCCATAACTTGAGGACAAATTAAGAATTCCATTAAAACACATTAAGATCAAGAATTAACTAACAAATAATTTGCAAATAATTCCTATGATCTAACAAAACTCATATGAACATGAACATCCACATCAACAATTTCAAGAATCATATGAACACATATAAAATTGAAATTTTGATTATAACTTTGAAATTGGTCCACCATCATCATTACCACATCAAAAACAGGTTTTATGAGTCCAAAACAATTTAAGGTAACGATTCTAGACCAATTCCAGCACCAAAACTCGAAGATATGCTGTCTGGGGGTCCAACTCATCGAGTGCATGAACCAACTCGCCGAGTTGGATGAGTTTTTCCTTGGACTCGGCGAGTCAGCTGTGCAGACAGCATAAAATCTTCGATTTTTCAGCAATTTGCATCAAGTATTCAAACAAGCAAGCCTAGGCTCTAATACCACTGTTGGGTTTTGAGCAATCTAACACTTCCTAAGTGTGCATGCAACCCTAATAAACCTTGGATCTATGTTTGTCTAAATACATGCAAAACAATAATTTTTCCAAGGTTTATAACCTATCTAACATGGCATGGGGAACATTTCAACATAAAGAGTTAGAAGAGATTACATATCTTTTTGATGAGTTTGGTTCTTGAGGAGTTTGAGGGCCAAGCACCAATAGTGTGAATGCCTCAAATGGAATCACAAAACACCACAAACTCTTGGAAAACTTTGAGAGAGTGTATACACTTGTATATTTCGGCCACACACAAGCTCACACACACTAGTTCACTAGTTACACTTAGGCACGATTTCATGCTCCATAAGCATGCTTATATAGTGTACATGATTAGGGTGAAACCCTAATAACCCATGTCTTTTCCTTTCCAAGGATCCATGGGTTAAAAGCTCCATGGATCATCCATGGACTTCCATATTAGCTTAGCCCATTAACAAATGAGTATTAGCCCACACTATATAAAATATAATAGCCCACAATTTAATTAGTCTTCCTTTTAATCTCTAAATTAATTCATAATTAATTTAAGACTAAGACTAATTAAATAACATGACTTCATATTAATATATTATAACTTATAATATATTAATAATCATATGTGTATAACTCTCATAAAATTATCCATAAATAGTTTGGATGAAATGCAACCCAAATGGACCATGCCGGGTCGGGTCAAGTATATACCAAATAAGTTATGGACTTAGACACCTTATCCAACAGACTCCCACTTGGATAAGTCTAATAACTATATTTGCGTATGTTACTTCAGGAACCAACCAGCAATCGTAGCTCTCGAAAACTCCGTTGAACTATGAAGACTCTGTTGAACTATGAAGCGCCATTTTAGATAAGTGATCATATAATCCTCTGTCCTCATGATATCAGCCAGACAAATACATGGAACAACGTCGTACTTATTGTCCAGCAGTTTGTTTCCCGATTTTCGATTTGTTTGACAAAGAACTTAATCGAACACATCAATTTAGTTCTGACCGGCCGATACATAGGTCACAACAAAATCATCGAGGGGCCCAGATATCGCTTCTATTTCTAGAAGGAACAGATAAACTTCGACTCATATACTTGTTCTACTACTTGTTGAATTGTACACAAAGGCATGTTTTATAACATCAAGTTACTGATGTGTTTACGTGCAATCAATGCATAACCAACTCATAGGTAACAACTCATATCTCTAGGTTTGAAGATTTATATGATGTTACCGTCTCACGATCACTCGAGATAAATTCCATGAAGTGATACAAGTGAGCGTGGGTTTATTCCAATACTCATAACTTATGAGCACTCATGAATGTTGTAGCAACCATTGCTATGACTAAACCCATTTAGCCATCTACAAACCCAATTCATGACAGTCTTGATTCATACCTACTTCCAACATATGAATGACTGTGGAGTGTTTAAATAACTTAGTCATTCGGAAAGAATAACCTAGCTATTTTGGAAGTCAAAACATGCAAAGTGAAACACAATAATAATTGAATCCAATATGGTCTCAGAACCCTTTTGAATATAAACAAAACCACCTTTTATTTATCACCATATTGATTACACATTATTCATTGTATAATGTTTCAAACAATCAACTTAAGACTTGAATAAAAACAACAGTCGTCCCGTGCTCCTAGCATGTACACTTTGGTTTTCTAAACAATAGTTATGCCATACTCCAAGTATGCACACTATGTTTGTCTATGATCCTTACATTGTGATGTAGATCAATTGAACATGATTCCAATGATACTCATTTCACAATCCCAAATCCTTATTGTAAATGTGAGAATCCCCGATTCCTATCATTTACCCAAAAAATCTATTAGATTTTAAACTTTTATGCAATGTTCCTCTTGTAATGATTATTCACAAAGTCACCAAAACCTTGTCACCGGTCGTTATAGAGTATTCCAAAGAAGGTCAACTTCTATGGAACCGAAGTCTCATATTCAAAGTACATTGCTTTGAACATCCTTCTTGCATTAAGGTTTTCTAATCTTACATAGATTGAATAACTTCCACCTATGGAGACATTTCCATAGTCCCATTTTGAATATCACTTCCGAACAAGAGTTACCTCTTTTCAGAAAATGTCAATATGGTCCTGCCAAAATTAACACTATACTTCCAAATTTCCTTGAGCAACCAATCTTTGGCAAACCTCAGATTGTCCTCGACAATTGCTTAATCACTTTAGTCATATCCAGTTCTAGACTTTTCCCTTCTAAATGCCCTAAGCATTTGGAAAATTTAGAAAAGATGAATATTATAGCACATGAAATCGATCCTATATCTGAAGCATATGGGACACGATTCATGATGTCTCACATAAAGACATGATACTAGACCAGTCTTTTGCTACAATATTTTTTATTTGCCATATTTCAAGATTTAACTATGAAGAGGGATGCCGTAGTCATAATTGAATTGTGAGAACGTAATATATATAGAATTTCCTTAAATCGAACCATTCAGACATAAAATTCATATATATTCTTGACTAAAGATGATTAAAATCTCAATCTAAGCTTTAGAATTGAAATGAAGTACAATTTTCTCTCCCTTAATTATAGCAAAACGACTTTTTCAACCCCTGCAACTTCACGAATTAAAACTTTTGTTTTTCTATAATTAACATTGTTAGCTTGCAATACTAATCATAATTATCATGCTCCCACTAACATGATGATTATTAGCATAACACTTATGCTCCCACTAGCTCTGACATATTTCTAGAAATCTGCTGGACTTCTGAAATTTAGATTCATACACCCTTTCTTAGATAGCTTACATGTATGTCTAAACAATTTTCAGAACTATGAAAAGGGATGCCGTAATCATAGTCTCAATTGCTTAGGCATTTGCCATTTCTCACAAGTCCATGTTAGTGTGCCGGTTAACCACACGCGCTCCACTAATGACTTTTGAAAATGCAAACGACACAATTGCTATCGACTTAAAATCTACTTAGTGAAAGCGTTTCCTCACCATCATTTTCATGAATCGGAGAGAAACCTTATGACACTTAGATTTTATAGTGTATGAGTTCCTATCCATGTGAATTTATCAAAACCATAATCACAAGATAAGGTTAGTGAGAAATTCAGCCTTACATGGATTAAACTTGTTCAATCTTAGTTTCTTGTCACCTTGGTAGCACAAGGCCCACCAATGCTTCCAAGTTGAACTCTGATAACTCACATGCAAATTCAACTTATTTGAAGTATGTACAGAAATAAGAATTATGTCAACACGATAGGTTGCAAACGTTAAGTCGTGTGCTAGTGATAAATTACAGGTTTTACTTTTGATTAAATCTTGAAACTCTTTCAGGATCGTTAAGGCTCCCACTGTCCCCTTGACATATAAGTTTCCCCAGTCAAGAACCATTCCTTGACAAAACAAATATTCAAGGGATAGTGCGGATTCTTATCAAGACTAACACTTCACACAATTGGTCTTAGTTGGTCTTTGTCTCATCCAAAACATCACAACTTACCAATCTCAAATGTACAAGAGTAGAAAACATTTTACTCTTACATTTGACTAGTGTTAATAAATCTTACTTTATGTCACTCAAGGTTACAATCTTGGAGTATGACTCTAAGAATTGTTTAGGAACGAAGTATGACTCATCTTCTTGATTTTAACCAATCCAACAATTCATAACCTCTCTTTTTAGCCATAACAATGCACTAAGACGTCCTTAGAGTATGAATTTGTGATATGGTTTCATAATCATTAAGATGATCATGAAATATGATACTAAAGTACTCTCCCATCCTTTCAGATTTGAGAAACTTTTATCTTTCTGCCTAATTTGATTCTTCTCATTTGTTTTGTCATACATTGTAACCTTTCCAATGTTACAGAATTATACTTAACCTTATAAGTATAATCATATTTACTAATCTTTAGTAAATCATGACAAATCATCTTTGTGGTGGACCTTGACTAGCGCACACCCAGTGTACCTAATTCCTTAGTCCTTCAATTGACTCACATATACATGTGATCAAAGAATTAGTCTTAATTTTCAAAGATGAAAATTCTCATTCATCATACAATACAACTTGTATGATTCCAAGTTTCTGTCCAATTGAAACTTGGGTGATGAAAAACTTTCTTCATTTGGTAAATTCAGACACTACCACAAATGAAAGAATCAAATCCACTTTCCAATATTGCTATTACTGGAAACATATAAGCAACTATTTTCCACAGATGCCATTGTAAGGATATTTTTAAAATAAATAAAATTAAAACCCTTTTTTCTTTTATTTTAAAACTTTGCGGAAAAACTTATCCTTACAATCCACATGAAAACCTTGTTGTTATCTATTCCTAATCAATATATTATAACTCTTAAGCAACAGCTCAAAATTCTGATTACCGAACCATGCGATCGAAACCCACCTTCGCAATCAGAATCAACATATACTTACATTAAGCTTCCTATCTTTTCTTTTGATTCTTAAAAACATCAACATGTGACCCATTCACATTATGTAATAAGAATCTCCAAATAGGAACTTAATAGAGTTAGTCAGTGGACTTTAACTGAATTAGAGTCAAACCTTTTGACTTGATCAACCTTATGACCTTTCAGGTGAATAGGGCAGCTTCGCAACCAATGTACCTTCCCTCAGCAACAAAACACATGGACCCTTTGGTAATGGCACATGAGACTATCTCAGAGTTAGCCTTTCTCTTTACCATTTGGTCAACCGAGTTGACTATAGCCGATCCCTTTCCATTGGGAAGAGAAATCTTTTTCTAGATATCCAATGCTACTATTGTCAATGTCCATTTAAGGTTTGGGAAGTTGATCTTTTATTAAAATTTTCTTTACTAGTGTTCCAAATCATTGTTGATTCCCCAGCACAAAGAAAATAGATAAGATCATTAAGGCTCGTGTCATAGTCTGTCTCATAGTAGTCCCAAAGAGACTCACTATGTTACTAAGAAAGTGATTGAACATCCAACTTTCACGAGACTTCGACACCCAACTCTCCCGGCTTGTCAATATGTGAATTTATCTCCAAGATGTGAGCATACATAGACTATGCTTGCCAATAGGGATTGAGTGACTTTAAACTTTTCAAGAACTTGTGGGTGAGGGAGAATAATTGGAGGAGGTGGAGGAAGTGAAGCATGATATTGAGTGACACCATCTTCAAGAGATTTGGGAAGATCATAGTTGTCTGAACCAGACATCTTTAATGGGAGAAAATCAAGTTAATTGATTCAAAATCCTTTATATAACACCCAATATGAAATATTAAAGGCTAGGACCCAACACAATATTTTATAATTTAGAAGAGGGATGCAGTAATCCAAGCTATAAAATATTTGAAGGTAGGCGAATGACAATTCACCAATTTCCACCATGAAAAAGAAATAATTTATTAGGTTTTAATTGGATTTGAAATTCCTAGATCTTTTGAGATTCATTGAACTTTTCAATGGCATGTTTCAATCTCGAGTGTGCCCTCTCAAATTTTGTGACTGGGATACCGAGGATCACAAAATAAGGTGTGAATAACCATACCAATTCACTTGGTACCCTTAATATTATCACCTAATCAATGTGCCGGTTAACCACACACGCTCCATTGATCTATGACAAACATTAAGTCACCCTTCGTGGTCCTTACTAGTCCAAGTTAGTGTGCCGGTTAACCACACACGCTCCACCAACGATTTGGTAAGGTACAAAGTGTGAATTCCATGGGCTAGCACCAATTTCACATTTTTCCTAAAGTAACTAAGATTGAGAATTAAATAAAAATATTTAGTTACTTTATAATAATCATTATACTTTTAATGAGAATATAAAGTCATTGTCCTACCCGTTCGGCTAACGACCCTCCACCGATCAAGCAAGCGGTGGGTGAGAGTGGACACCCATTAAGTCGCCATTTTATAGGCAACAACCTTATACCCACCTTATAGATCGGCTTCGTGAATGAGGCCTACTAACGGTAAAACGACTTGTTCTTATACATATATATAATAATTAACCATTAATGTTATAAATAGTATAAGTGTTGAATTTTAACTTTTAAAATTCTAAGTGTTGGAATTAAAGTTTATTAAAGTGTGTGAAACTTTTCCAAATTCCAAAACTTGAGGGCAAGTTTTGTAACTCTTCAAAACTTTTGGATATTCATAACTTATGAGTTTTAATTAAGTGTTTTAAAGCTTTTAATGAAGAGTCTCTTGGAAATCCATAACTTGAGGACAAGTTATGGAGTCCATAAAACATTTATGGGAAAAACTCTTCAAGAAAATGTAACCTACAACTTCTTAAAAAAAAATAAAAGAAAACCTCTTGGAATTCCATAACTTGAGGACAAATTAAGAATTCCATTAAAACACATTAAGATCAAGAATTAACTAACAAACAATTTGCAAATAATTCCTATGATCTAACAAAACTCATATGAACATGAACATCCACATCAACAATTTCAAGAATCATATGAACATATATAAAATTGAAATTTTGATTATAACTTTGAAATTGGTCCACCATCATCATTACCACATCAAAAACAGATTTTATGAGTCCAAAACAATTTAAGGTAACGATTCTAGACCAATTCCAGCACCAAAACTCGAAGATATGCTGTCTGGGGGTCCAACTCGTCGAGTGCATGAACCAACTCGCCGAGTTGGATGAGTTTTTCCTTGGACTCGTCGAGTCCCTTCATGGACTTAGCGAGTCAGCTGTGCAGACAGCATAAAATCTTCGATTTTTCAGCAATTTGCATCAAGTATTCAAACAAGCAAGCCTAGACTCTAATACCACTGTTGGGTTTTGAGCAATCTAACACTTCCTAAGTGTGCATGCAACCCTAATAAACCTTGGATCTATGTTTGTCTAAATACATGCAAAACAATAATTTTTCCAAGGTTTATAACCTATCTAACATGGCATGGGGAACATTTCAACATAAAGAGTTAGAAGAGATTACATACCTTTTTGATGAGTTTGGTTCTTGAGGAGTTTGAGGGCCAAGCACCAATAGTGTGAATGCCTCAAATGGAATCACAAAACACCACAAACTCTTGGAAAACTTTGAGAGAGTGTATACACTTGTATATTTCGGCCACACACAAGCTCACACACACTAGTTCACTAGTTACACTTAGGCACGATTTCATGCTCCATAAGCATGCTTATATAGTGTACATGATTAGGGTGAAACCCTAATAACCCATGTCTTTTCCTTTCCAAGGATCCATGGGTTAAAAGCTCCATGGATCATCCATGGACTTCCATATTAGCTTAGCCCATTAACAAATGAGTATTAGCCCACACTATATAAAATATAATAGCCCACAATTTAATTAGTCTTCCTTTTAATCTCTAAATTAATTCATAATTAATTTAAGACTAAGACTAATTAAATAACATGACTTCATATTAATATATTATAACTTATAATATATTAATAATCATATGTGTATAACTCTCATAAAATTATCCATAAATAGTTTGGATGAAATGCAACCCAAATGGACCATGCCGGGTCGAGTCAAGTATATACCAAATAAGTTATGGACTTAGACACCTTATCCAACAAATACTTCAATCACTATTAGTTGTATCTTGAATACAAATACCAACTAATAAGTAGATTAAGCACTTTATAAGATTTAGAATGGAAATGCTCCATTCTCATCTTACTTAATGTTTTGTGGATTTGAAGTCGATGTTAGACTAGAGCTTCTAAACCCAAAATCTACTAAATACATATTTGTATAATACTCTAAGTGTGGCTTAGATTATCATATGCAAACCCACCAAGAATAAGTTATTTTATTCTTGTGAAAGCTAAGTTAGTAGAAAGCAAGCTTCTAATGACAAAGCAAGTGGAAGATACATGAAACTTGAAGCAGCTCAAGAACCACAATCTTATGTAGTAAAAGTTAGCACTAGTTTTAACAAGGATTGTTAAAACTGAATAATAGTTATTCACAAACACAAATTGTTCGCATTAATTGTAGAATTCAGCTATGACTTCAGAAATGTTTAATCTCTCGTTGATGATATTTTATTGATGGTTTCTGGAAAATCCATCAAATACCGAGATGATATGTGTAACGCATGTGTTTCTGGGCTTGTCACTAATAGCGACGTAATAGTCTAGGTTAATCTTTGTAACCCATTTTGAAATAATAAGAATGTATTATTTGAGTATTATATGTTTTGTGCTTAGTTGTGTGGCTTAAATGAATTAATAATAAAAAATAAGCTTCAAAATAAAATAGTAGAGGCTGATATCTTTGGATAATGTTGTAGTAGTTGAAACGAGGTTTCTGAATATATAAAGAATTCCGAAATCCGAGTTATAACGAAGAAGTTATGATCTGTCGAAGTTTCGCGACAGAACCGGCACGACGCCGAATGACGTAAAATAATAATTTAAGATAGAACGGTATCTAGCCTTAGTAATCTAAACGAAAGTTGAAGAGTTCGTTAAACCGAGAGTGTGCATAAAAAAGAACGCCCAAATCTGACTTCGTATGAGGAAGTTTTGATTTTTTCTAAAGTTTCGACTTATTAGTATGCAGTCCGAATACTTGATTTGAGATCGAGCGGTTTTTAGCCAAAACAATCTAAACGAGAATCGAAGATCTCGTTTAAGCCGAATACTTGATTTATAATGGAGTTTTCCTATCCCGGCCTACTAAAAATAATATATAAGTAATATATTTATAATATATTAAAAATAAAGTCATATTAGCCAACGGAGTCTAAACGAGAGTTGTAGATCATAATCTCACCTACGCGTCAATATAAAGAACGTCAAAAACGGAGTTCGTATGCGAAAGTTATGAATTTATGAACTTCGGGGAGCGAAACCACAAAACTGTTAGATACCACGACATGGCAAGCAGTGCCACAACATGGCAAGTCTTCTGACACCTCCTGGAGTCCCCCAGACGCAACATGCGATGACGCATGTAGTGACGACCAAGCCCACGATATGGAAAAAGGTGTCACGACGTGGCAAGGGCAAATTTTTCCCTATAAATAGATTTGAAGGGCCATCCGTTTAGGGTTGCTATTTTCTCTTCTCTCTCTCTCTCCCGTTCTACCTCGATTTAAGTGCAAAGAAGTACCCCCGAAGCCTCGATATCATCCCGAGACCTGAAACGAGCCCCGAAGATCCCGAGAAGAAAGAGTTTCCGAGCCGAAGCTCTGCCCGCGAAAAGCCCGGTGTGTGAAGAGATCACGGTTTTACCAAAGAATACTACTTCTGCAAGTCGTAGTACTGTCCGATCATCTTCTGATTAAGTGAGTGTATATTCCTTTTCTTCTAACACATAGATATAAAGTATCTCCAAGTGAATACGTGCTATGTGTATATAGATATATATTATCTGTTACTTGGAATGAATCTGTATATTTGGAACGAGTATTGAATGATTATCTTATCAATTTTTAAGTTTCATATGTATGCATATGTATATTTTTATCTAAAAAATGTTGGGTAGATAGTTGATGTGTGATAAACCGATGAGAGGCGTCGATGTTGTTGATGTTGACCTAGTCATCTAGCAGAGTATGGATGACGACCACAGACTCTTTCTAGACAGTCCAGTGGAATGCTAGCAGGTTCATAACCTGTAGGTGTTGTGAACGATGTGTTCACCGATGTACTCTATCCCCCTCATGGTTGACTTTAGGACATCTATTGTTGAAGAAACCCCTTGCAGTAATGTCCGTCCCGATGAAAATCCTAGATTAGGTCCCTTGTAATAGATGTTGTTTTAGGAACGTAAAGTGAGGATAATGAGAATGGGTAATCGGTTTATTGTTGGTTGGTGAAAATTAAATATAATTATTTATTGTGGGTTGAAAAATCTATATACTCACCAGGCTCCCAAGCCTGACCCACTCAGTCTTATTTGTATTACAGGAAGTGGCGCGAGGGCATAAGATGGATGAATCATCAAGTTGTTTTGTTTATGAGCCTGTATATGTATATAACTGTTGTATTGCTTGTAATATGTTGTTTATGATTTTGGTCTGTTTATCGAAACATGACATCACGAATATTGTTATATAATGAAAACGCATCTCTTGATGAAATGCTTTGATAAACTTTATTTTATCATATTTTGTTTGGGAACAAATTCCGCAACTCTTTTAGTTAAGAAACTCGATTTTGGCGTAAATAACCCTGAGGGGTATAATCTCATTATATATGAACACATTACAATAACAAGATAAACAATCAGATCCTAAAACTATGGATCTAATATTTACAACAACTCTATCTAAACATTCAAATATGAGACTTATCTATTATCCGTTTTACATTCCCCCTCAATCTTAACTGGAGCAAGGTTAAGATTGCTACACAAACATTCCAACATATTCCTTGTAGTTGGCTTTGTGAGACCATCTGCTAATTGATCATTAGATGATATAAAACGCACATCCAAAGCTCCCATTCCCACCTTTTCTTTAACAAAATGAAAATCAACCTCTATGTGTTTTGTCCTAGCATGAAACACCGGATTAGCTGTTAAATACGTGGCTCCCAAATTATCACACCACAAAACCGGTGCTCTTGTTTGAACAACTCCCAATTCCTTGAGTAGTGATTGTATCCAAGTTGCTTTAGCTGTACCATTTGCTAGTGCCTTATACTCAGCTTCAGTACTAGAACGAGATATTGTAGGTTGCTTTCTAGAACTCCAAGCAATCAGATTAGGACCTAAAAATATAGCAAAACCACCAGTTGACCTCCTATAATCTAAACAACCTGCCCAATCTACATCTGTGAAGACACTCAACAAGGTTGAGGATGACTTTCGAAAATTTAATCCCATAGTTGAAGTTCCTTTTATATATCTAAAAATTCTCTTGAAAGCCTCCCAATGATCATTAGTGGGTCTAGAGAGGTATTGGCACACTTTATTGACAGGAAACGAGATATCAGGTCGTGTGAGAGTAAGGTATTGTAATCCACCTACCATACTTCTGTATTTAAAAGTTTCCACTTCATTTAGAGGTGTACCAACATCCAAAGCAAGCTTGTCTGTTACTAGCATGGGAGTTGAAACGCTTTTACAATTCATCATGTTTGCACGACGTAGAAGATCAGTGGTATATTTGTGCTGATGAAGAGTAATTCCCCCTGAATTGTGAAGCACTTCAATTCCCAGAAAATAAGTGAGACGCTCCAAATCTTTAATTGGAAATTCCAATGACAAGGCAGCAACAAGTTTATCAATAACTTTAGAACAAGAACCTACAATAATAATATCATCTACGTACACGAGCATGTATATAGTGACAGAACCTCCACGAAACAAGAAAATAGAGGTGTCAGCTCGCGAGGAGGAAAAACCAAGGCAGTGCAGTTTGTCACTTAAGCGAGAGAACCATGCTCGTGGAGATCGCTTCAAACCATAGATCGCTTTGTGTAGTTTGCAGACATGAGTAGGATGATATGAGTCCTCAAAGCCAGGAGGTTGTTGCATGTACACATCTTCGGCTAAGAACCCGTGTAAAAATGCATTATTGACATCAATTTGACGAAGATGCCAGCCACGAGACACAGCTAAAGCGAGGACCAATCTTATAGTGGCAGGTTTTACAACAGGACTAAGCGTATCATGATAATCTAGACCATATTGTTGTGTGAAACCACGTTCTATCAAACGTGCTTTGAGTTTGTCAATAGATTCATCCGGCAATTGTTTGACCTTGTAAATCCATTTGCACCCCACGATATTTGTACCAGGAGGCCGCGGAACCAATGTCCACGTTTTATTTTGCTTAAGGGCATCAAATTCTTGTTGCATTGCTTGCTTCCACGCCGGATCAGCCAAGGCCACATGATGAGAAGTGGGTGCCTCAGAAAAGAAAGCACGTTTAGTTGAGTCATAACGTATTGTACCATCCGTAAAAATTCTAGGAAATGACTTGCCCGCACGGAGTCTAGTGTGAGCTGCTGGAGGTGACACAGGACTATTAATTTGGATAGTCGGGCTTGACTGTTGCGAATCAGATGCGGAAGCAACAAATGGCAAATTTGCTGTAGGAGATGACAACGAAGTGACAGTTGGCATATTGTCAGTTGGTGTTTCAGGTTCCGGAGAAACAGAAGTTGATTTGGGTAGTTCTGATGTGATATGCTTAGGTGGAAGTAACTGTCATTTGTCATATGTGGTAGGCATGGGTACCAGAGGAAGCGATGATGGCACCTGTGCACAAGGTGGTACTGCAACTACATGATAATCATTAGAATATAATAATGATAAGTCATAGTTTCTCATATGATCATTAATAATTGCCGGTTCTTTCTAAGGATATGAGGCTGAGGTAGAGTGATTAGATGGCAATGATGAGCAATTACTATTAGCAAAACGAAATTGAGACTCATCAAAGATAACATCGCGAGAGATATAGATACGACCCGTAGTTCTATCCAAGCACTTATACCCTTTATGAAGAGAACTATACCCCAAAAAGACACATTGCTTGGATCGAAAATTGAGATTTCTAGTATTGTACTTCCTAAGATTTGGCCAGCAAGCACACCCAAACACTCGAAGAAAAGAATAGTCAGGTTTGATTTTAAGAAGATGTGTAATAGGTGTAAGGTTGTTAAGATTTCCAGTGGGCATACGATTGATAAGATAACATGCAGTTAAGAAAGCTTCATCCCAAAATCTAAGAGGAAGTGAAGAGTGCGCAAGAAGTGCTAATCCAGTCTCAACAATATGACGATGCTTGCGCTCCGCCACACCATTTTGAGATGAAGTATGTGGGCATGAGAAACGATGGGCAATTCGAGATTTTTGAAAATATTTTTGAAGTCTTTGGTATTCACCACCCAAATCAGACAGCATGCTTTTTATTTTGACATTTAATAGACGTTCCACATGAGTTTGAAAAGTATAAAACACTTGCTCAACATCTGATTTATTTTTAAGAAGATAGATCTAATTAAAACGACTGTAATCATCCAAAAAACTGACATAATATCTAAAACCTCCACTAGACGTCTGAGCTAGTTCCCAAACATCAGTATAAACCAGCTCAAGAGGAGATGAAGTGACACGACCTGAACTATGATAAGGTAATTGGTAACTCTTAGCTCGTTGGCAAGCATCACAAACAAAAGACTCTCTAGAAAAAGAACAACCTATTTTATTTGACTTCAAAATAGACTTGACTACTGTGGAATTTGGATGACCGAAACGCCTATGCCATTGAGATGTTGAGACTTTGACACTGGAAAAAGCTTGAGGATGACTACGACTGATCGGTACTGGATAGAGTCCCCCTTTACTTCTACCGAGGAGGATTGTTTTCTTCGTGGAAATGTCCTTAACAAAGAAAACATTAGGATAGAGTTCAATAAACACATTTTTATCTGTGACAAGTCTATGAGCAGATAAACGATTTTTGGTAATATGAGGCACATGAAGAACGTTCTTGAGAACAAGGGGTCTATCCGTACCGGGAATTAATGAATGACTAATATGAGAAATAGACAGACCTGATCCATTTGCCACCTGAACTTGATCCTTTCGAGTGTATCTCTCTTGAGTTGTTATCCGATCCAAATCATTAGTAAGATGATCTGTGGCTCCACAGTCCATAAACTAGCCACTATCAGGATGATAACCTCCTGTAGTCACACTATTTCCACTGCGAAAATCATCAGCTTGATAGGAGTGATTAACCCTGTTTCTGAGTGTTAAAGCTATATGACCTTGTATTCCACAAACTTGACATCGTGGCCCACCATTATTTCTTCCACGACCGCGACCACGTCCTCTACCGCCACTGCCTCTGTGGTTGCTTCTGTGATAGTTGTTGGATGCGTGATATCCTCCATTATTACTGCTGTTATTGTTGTTAAAATTTCAACGTGGTGCACTGGGTTTTGGGCGAGTTACACTATTTTTTGATGAAGTGAACTCGACTGTATTTCCCATAGCTGCAGATTGGGCTTCATGAGCAATCAAGTAGGAGTAGAACTCAGGCAATGTTACCTTTCGTTCATCGCTCAAAACTGTAATAGCTGCGAAAATGTCACTGTGACCGGGTCCTAATCCGGCCAAAATGTACCCGATTACTTCCTCATCATTCATGGGTTGTCCAATATTTGCCATTGTATCGGCAAACCCTGTCATCTTCTGATAGTACTCGGCTATACTCATGTATCCTTTTTTGGTAGTTGACAACTGTGTTCGTATCTAAATCGAGTTGCCCCGATGTTGAGCAGAAAACATAGTGTGAAGCGTGGTCCACAATTCATGAGCAGTACTGCTATTTCGAATCAATTAAGGGAGAACCTCTTCAGTCATGGAGGAGAGCAATCCTCCAATTACCGCCTGATCTTGAACCATCCAGGTTTGATACTCTGGATTGGGTGTTTTCTTGATCATAGATGGAGATTCTTTATCAGCAGGACTAATTTCACTGGACATTGTAGCCTCTGGTGCCGGTGTGGTCCCATCGAGGTGCCTAAAGAGTTGCACTCATCGAAGGATAGGTATAACCTGAGCTTTCCACAGCAAGAAATTTGTGCATGTCAATTTGCACGATATGGCAGTGGCTATGGTGGAGGATTTAACTGGTGTAGTCATTGTAGAGATGCTCGTTGAAAGAAGAACAAGGAGCAAGAAGGGGATTTTTAGGTTTAGGAGGGGATCTTGGCTCTGATACCAAGTTAAGAAACTAGATTTTGGCGTAAACAACCCTGAGGGGTATAATCTCATTATATAGGAACACATTACAATAACAAGATAAACAATTAGATCCTAAAACCATGGATCTAATATTTACAACAACTCTATCTAAACATTCAAATATGAGACTTATCTATTATCCGTTTTACAAGTTAAGAAACTAGATTTTGGCGTAAACAACCCTGAGGGGTATAATCTCATTATATAGGAACACATTACAATAACAAGATAAACAATCAGATTCCAAAACTATGGATCTAATATTTACAACAACTCCATCTAAACATTCAAATATGAGACTTATCTATTATCCGTTTTACATTCCCCCTCAATCTTAACTGGAGCAAGGTTAAGATTGCTACATAAACGTTCTAGCATATTCCTTGTAGTTGGCTTTGTGAGACCATCTGCTAATTGATCATTAGACGATATAAAACGCACATCCAAAGCTCCCATTGCCACCTTTTCTCTAACAAAATGAAAATCAACCTCTATGTGTTTTGTCCTAGCATGAAACACCGGATTAGTTGTTAAATACGTGGCTCCCAAATTATCACACCACAAAACCGGTGCTCTTATTTGAACAACTCCCAATTCCTTGAGTAGTGATTGTATCCAAGTTGCTTCACCTGTACCATTTGCTAGTGCCTTGTACTCAGCTTCAGTACTAGAACGAGATACTATAGGTTGCTTTCTAGAACTCCAAGCAATCAGATTAGGACCTAAAAATATAGCAAAACCACCAGTGGACCTCCTGTAATCTAAACAACCTGCCCAACAAATAAAGGGGTACAAAATGAATCCAAAAACACTACTACTTTGAAATAAAAATGTAATACAAGGTAAGCAGGGTTGTCTAAACAACAATCCTAAACCAGCCACTATCAGGATGATAACCTCCTGTAGTCACACTATTTCCACTGCGAAAATCATCAGCTTGATAGGAGTGATAGGAGTGATAGGAGTAAATCAAAAGGATTTACTTTGAAATTATTTTAAAAGCATAAATGAAACCAGTCTTTTCTGGCCGAGATTTTGGGGATGTCACAATATGTCAGATCTCAAATTTGATAAATGACTTAGAGTCATGAACATGAGATGCAATCCATGTATGATAATCAAGAATGGGCTTTGTTAGGCATGTCAAACCCAACAAATAAAGGGGTACAAAATGAATCCAAAAACACTACTACTTTGAACTAAAAATGTAATACAAGGTAAGCAGGGTTGATCCACAAAGACACGCAACAAATGTTTATACCTTTTTGCAGACGGTACAATAATGGTCACATAAATGGGGGTTGGTATGCAATGATTTAAACAAGAGGATAAAGCAATAACTAAATAATCAATTAAATGAAACAAATTCAGGATTTGTAAGAACTCCAACTCTATGCAAGACAATTTAACAATGTGATTCCAAGGATGAAATGATATCTACTCAATTCCACCTAAGTTGGTACTTGAATGTGTTAACAAGTTCTAACACTTCCCATTCACCAAGTTGTCAAATTCAAAACAAGCTCTTTGAAAATAACCTAACCTTCTAATTTAAGTCTAAACAAGCTCTTAGATAGACATCAAAAGGTTGCAATAAGATTTATGTGAATATTCTCAACAACACCCAATACTCCTCACAAGCTCGGGAGTGTAACAGTATGTGAATAATATTTACACTAAATTTATTCAATGGAAATCAATTTAGTGCTTGTTACTTAGTCCAATTCACAAAACAATTACGAATTTTGCAATTAGATAACTTGAATGACCTAAGCCTAATTCAAACGGCCAATACTAATCACAATTAGAAGCAAACATTCAATTGAAACAAAATCAAATTCACTAGGTAGGAATCGGAAGCAAATATCAAATCACATGATTGAAATCAGAACTAAAAAGTCAAGACATAAAGTTGGAGAAACTAGGGTTCTAGTCACTCATGACTAGAACAAGATCACAAATCTAGAAAATGAAATTAAAGTTCTTACAAAATAAAATCAAATGTTCCCAAGTGTTCGTCAACTCCAAAATCCTCAAGAAAATCGCCTTCTCTTCTCCAAAAGTCAACCCCCTCAAGAAAAAATTGGTTCCACCCTTTAAGAATGATGAAAAACTGCTTTAAAACCCGCATTTACGTTTACATGACCCATATAAATTAACAATGTCGTTTACGTGTCCGCGTCAATGCAAAAACACACTACGTAGAACTCTACGTTTACACGGGCGTGTAAACGCAAGCCTTCTATTTACACGTCCGTGTAAATCTTTGTAAATCTAAAATCTTCATTTCCTTGATATCTTCATTCTCGGTGCTCCACAAGTCCCGAAACTTCATCCATATCTCTTATTTATCACCTCAACTATGATCCTACCTCCAAAAGTACCTGATATCAGAAAAGTTTGTGAATGGAATTGCATCATGAAAAATCCCAAAAAAATATGCAACATGCATGAGTTTAAATCTAAATTCAATGCACTTTTATGGAGTAAAACTACAAAATGGGTGCATGAAATGCATCTAACAGGCTTGATTAAAATTTATCTCTATATCAAGGCTAGAAGGAAAAAATGATTTTTTCAGAAAGAATAATTTACATGGATAACCATACACATTTAAAGTAAGACTTATAGCAAAAGGAATTTCTCATACTCATTTCATTGACTATGGTCCTCATCATACTCATGACACTAACTATGATCAAACCTTTTCACGGGAAGCTATTATTAGATCAACAAGGATATTATTTGTTATAAATTCATATTCTTAATATGAGATATAGTAAATAGATTTCAAGATTGGCCGGTTTTCTTAATAGACATCTACTAGAAGATATATATATATATATATATATATATATATATATATATATATATATATATATATATATATATATATATATATAGATTAGCCTGGAGGTTTTCTTAATCCATGTTATCCTAAAAAAATGTGTACAGCTTGAGATCCACTTGTGGATATAAAGAAAACATCTAAATGTTATAATCATCATTTTATGAAAAAACACAAGGTGTATTTTTATATCAAAATGAATAGAACATGTGTGTTTACTAAGAACTAGTGGGAGCATAGTGAAATTCCTAATCTTGTATGAATAAGATATACTTAATCATTTGAAATCATATTCTGACTATGCAAGTTCGTTTTCACCTTGACTCAGAAAGTGTTTCTAAAATGAAAGACTTAGGAAGGAGAAGATACATTCTTGGAATGTAAAATCTATAAGGAATAGATAAAATGATTGTTAAAAGTTTCATGTCCTTATACATATATTAGCAATATCTTGAAAGGGATCAAGACACAAGATTCTTTTGGAGAATTCTTGGCATTGTCATATGGCATCATTTTGAGATGGCCTCAAAAGTACATAGCTCATAGGTTTGAACTAGATGAAATTATTTATATTCTATTTTCTTGACAAATGAACTCATCATTTACACCATATTATGCATAGGACATGGTATTTGATCATATTGTAAGCATGTTATAGGATACCAACTGAATACATGGTTAAGTCACTAGACGACTAAGAGAGCATTCTAAGAGTACTTTAGAAGAACTAAGAGAATGTATATGAGACAATCAGTTTAGAAATGATCTTTACGAAAGAGCTACACAAGATGTTAATTTCTAAATAGATATAAATAATTATGAATTATAATTGGATTTTTAACATCATTATGGAATGAAGAGTAAGTTTTGTTGGAATGAGGTCCAAGTAAAACATAATGACACAATTTAATACAAAATAAGAATACACTACTTTAGAAGTTGAATTCAAATATGATTAGATGAATGGATCGTTTAAAAAAAACTATGTTGATTTATGTCATTCAAGGATCACATAGAAATCTTTGTGACTTCAAGAGTGTACTTAATCTAGCTAAGAGTATCTATGTCATGAAAGAACACCAATCATATTCTCCAAGATATTTAACTATACCTAGAGTAAACTTAAGTATGGAGATGATAGTATTTACAGAATTCACACAAATTAAATTTTGACAGATTCATTAATAAAGTCATTCTTTTGAGCTAAGTATGAATAGTCACACTTCAGCTATAAGACTTTATTATTCAAGAAATGGATTTTTGATTTGGATTTAGTATTTGGATACTAGAACATTATAACAAAAACTATTATATAATGTTGTGATATATTAGGATATAGTCATCACATTAATACTTGTTATGTTCTATATTAACATGTTTAATCCATGAATAATGTTATTATTCTAAAATTTCATAGTCGGTTATAATTGTGCGAGCAATTATAAAGTAAGACTAATATGAATTGGATTGGTTGACTCTCACTATATGAAAGTAGGCAAGTTGTTGTAACCAAGTTCCATAGGTACTTGTCAGATAACTAGTATTGAACTGACCCGCATCAAGATCATCTCATGGATCGCTATTATGAATGATACTTGATTAAAAGGTACTATTTTTTGTATCCTTAACACCTGAGATACATTTTCAGGTATGGTGTGCACTATGCTTTGATATGGTTAAATGTTGTTCCTTAACCGGGCAGTTATAAAATCCATTTTCATGTATGGTGTGCACAATGCTTTGATTTGGGACTTAAGTATAGGGAGTACTATGCTTTGATATGGTCAAATGTTTTTCCTTAACTGGGCAGTTATAAAATCCATTTTCAGGTATGGTGTTCACTATGCAAGAGGCTTATGTAGTCAAGATGGGATTTGTTCTTCTTATGTGTTGAGAGTTAGACATCTAAGGCACCTTACCAAAAGTTGAACAACTAATGAGATTGATCACGATCCAAATCTCATGTTCAACATGATGTCTATAACAAAAGGATAACTGATAAACTTACCTTATACACCAATTGTAACTTTGAGATTTTTGTGAATTAGGTGTTGATAAAATGTCACAAAGTCGTATGTTGTTGGGGGCAGTGAAATGTTGCTAGACGTTCACCACTATCTATATTGGTCTAATATGAGTCTTGCGTAAGTGGGAGATTGAAAGGTCTAGTATACTCAAGAGTTATATTAAAGTGATATTGCTAATTAACATATGATACTAATGGGTCACACTAACAACATCTTGATACAACTGATTATTTATTAAAAATTGATTTTAACAAATATTCAGTAAAACTCTTATAATTAAATTGGAAATTATTTATTTCATGGAATAATAATTTTTCATTAGCAAGTAACATAATATATCATATGATATGATTTATAGTCATATATATTAATTTGTACTAGAAAGACTTTTGTCTTTTAGCCAAAAAGCAAACTTTATAACTTATAAAAGGCTTGTGAGTTTTTTTTTATAAAAGTTTGACTTCTTTTATATATAAAATCCGAAACATGCTTCTAGGAAGCTTATGGGCTTTTGATTATTTTAATGGAAAGTATGACATGTCATAAAAGCATGGGGAGACAAGTTTGCTTTTGGGGACATGTGTGCTTAAAGTGTTAAGACTTAATGGTTAATACTTTCAGTTTATGCATATAAATAAGGGGCTTGCATTTTGGTTAAAGATTCATTCTTTTCTTGATGCAAATCTGAAACTTGTTTCTTCTCTCTCCCTCTCTCTAGTTTTGGTTAGAAAACTTGAAGATTACTTGCATTTATACTCTCTTGAAGTTCATATTTTGGTTATGAACTTCAAGCTTAAGGGTTTAAGAGTTTATAGATTAGCATCTACACCAAGTTAAGTCATTGTTAGTATCTCAAAGGTTCCACATTCTTCATCAACTTCCAAACTTCCCAAGAGGACCCAAAGAACAACAAATGTTGTTATTTCTTCATCATTTCTATGTTTGGTATTTTATTTTTCTATAACTTGCAAGAAGATCTTTGGTGGGTTTAAAATTGTTATGTTATGTTCAAAATTTGAAGTCTTCCGTTGTCATATTTTTCTAGTTTATGAAACTATTTTGAACTAAAATCCAACACAAGGTCGATCTAAGGTTAATGGATGATGAAAAGTAACAAACCTTGTAGTTAATGCACCTTAAATCGCCTTAAGTAAAATCAGGTTCAACTTATGGGCCAAAGGCACCCTCACCATAATTTAACATATTATTCAGTTTTTCGGTAAATACAATTTATGGGTTCCTGCTTTGCTCCATCATGCTTCGCTTCAAACTTCTGTAGATTAAGAGAAATCGAAATGAAAGAAGAGGAAAGAATGTGAAATCATTGAATGATAAAGGAGGAAAGCAGTGGTGATTTAATTTCAAAAGTTCAGAAAATTAGCAAGAATCGTCCCCTACATTGAAATCATGCACTAAGACCACCATATGACTTGAAAATAACTAGTAAGTATTAAGTATAGAATTTTCATAATTAAACATTCATTCTTCACTACTTTCATGACTTTCAAGTCCCCTTTAGTCAAAAAGAGTCAACTTTCCAACTTTCATTATTTGGAAATGTTAGGCGTGTCAAACCCAACAAATAAAGGGGTACGATATACTCCAAAATAATCCCACTATATTGCACTAAAAGGTAGTACAAGGTAAGCAGGGTCAATCCACAGAGACACAGGACAATTAGTCTATACCTCTTTGCACAAGGTACTATAGTCACCAATAGTAAAAGGAGAGGGGGGTTTAGAATGTAATGATTAAACAAATAATTAAAAACATAAGCAATCAATTAAGTGCGTGAATTAAGTTCAGAATTTGTGAGGACTCCAACCCCATGTATGACAATTTAGCAATGTGACTCCAAGATGACACAATATTCGTTCAATTCTATCTAAGTTGGTACTTGAAAGTGCTAATAAGCTCTAACACTTCCCATTCACCATATTAATTAACCGAAACAAGCTCTTTGATTAATCCTAACCTTATTAACCTAATCTAAACAAGCTCTTAGGATTAGATTATAAGATTGCATGAAGCTTTATGTGAATGTTCTCAACAACACCCAATACTCCTCATAAGCTCGGGAGTGTAAAAGTGTATGAATAAGATTTACACTAAATTCATTCAATAGAGATCAATTTAATGCTTGTTACTTGTTCAATTTCACAAAACAATTACGGATTTTGTAAAAGAGATAACTTGAATGACCTAACCCTAATTCAAATGGCCAATAAGAATCATAATTAGAATCAAACATTCGATTGAAGAAAAATCAAATTCATTAAATAGAAATTAAGAACAAACATCATGTCATATGAATGAAGTCACTACCAAGAAGTCAAAACATGAAATTAGAGAAATTAGGGTTCTAGCCACACATGGCTAGAGCAAGATCACAAGAATAAAAGATGGAATTAAAGTGCAATTACAACTTACAAATACTAGAAATAATGTTTCCAAATGATTGCTAATCAAACCCTTGCAAAAACCTTTGAAAATCCTCCTCTAATGGTGCTCTGGTATCTTCTTTTTTTTTTGTCCAAATAACCCTCAATCCGTAATATGAAAGATAGAAAAACTGCCAAAAGTTGGTTTCTGGGTCGAACACGGCCCGTGTTAAAATAGGCTAAACTGACATGGGTCGTGTTCAGCAACACGACCCGTGTTGATTTGCACTAAACTGACACGGGTCGTGTTCAGCATGGTCAACAGCTCCCATTTTGGTCAAACACGCCCCGTGTTGATTTTTCAGTGTAAATCAACACGCCCCGTGTACCTCTCTGACTCCAATTCCAAACTTGATTTTTCCAACTTTTTAGTTCTTCGCCGGATCGTCCCGAAATCTCCACCAATGCTTCCCGACACTTCCCAAAGCGCGTTCCAACCTCCGGTTTACCTGAAAAAGATATAAAAGTGTGCAAATAACGTTGTTCTAGAGACTAAAATGAATATGATAAAATGCAAGGAAAAGGAAGAACAATTTTGCTAAATATATGCATAAAATGGGACTAAAAGGTGCACAAATAGCACCTAACAAATCTCCCCAAGCTTAGACCTTTCTTGTCCTCAAGAAAGAACAAGAACCGGACAACAGGACGATTTCTAGATGGCAAAAAGAAAAACTTAGAACGAAAAGGGGATGAAGGATCATAAAGGTTAAGAATGAATGCATGCAATGCAATGCCATGAAAATATGTTCAAAATGCACCTGAGAAACAAAATGAAGCAAAAGAAAAGAAAATTAAGAACAAACACAAAATATGTACTTTTGTAACTAAATAAAGGTACGATCAGACTTTACATCAATAGGGCTTCGATCATTGATACCTTGGCAACCATCCTGTTTCCTTCCACATATCACAGATTCTCAATGTGAGGAAGACCCGAAACGGTGTGTAACCCAATAATCCAACCAAAGTTTTATTTAATCTTTATACCTTACTAAGCTTTATGGGTGAAAATAACATAGTTCGGATTTCATGTCCTTAAGACTAAATGGCTAAGAATCAGAATCGACGCCTCCTTAAGAACCCGTCACGGCAAATCAGCTTTCGCTGAAACAGTGAGCCCACCCGAAGGGGCTCAGCTCCTATGCTTTCACTTTTTCGAGAGCCACAAGTATCATATCACACAGTTCTTCATTCGCCATATTTGACTTGAGTTGGCTTTTGATTTGATTGAGCTTTGATTTGTACTTCGTTTTGAATTTGGATTCTTCAATCTTCATCTTTGGAATTTCTTTGTTTTGGTATTTGAAATTCTGATTGGGGTACTGGATATGACAGTTGTACCCTTCCTTCATTCTTGACTGTGTGGGTCTGATACATAAGCTCTCTGTTACCACGTGGGTAACGCGTGTCAACAAATAGGTCCGTGTTCTGTGGGTTCAGAGTTGCCGATAAAGATTCTTTTTAAACATTCAAAAGCAAATCATCCTAAAGCTGTTATTACCGCCCAAAAAACGTTTCAATATAAATTTTTTATTATTATCTGAGGGTAGGGTCTCGAATTACGATATTTGGGTCCCCTAGTTATGACAGCTGATTCTATGCTTCCGGTAACAATCCGGTTGCTTCGATATTTTTCATTTCATGGAGCAATTATATGTAAAGAGTGTCATCATCTCGTACACTTTTTTTTTTTTGGAAGAAAAATTGAAAATAAGAAAATGCATGTATGAGAATGAGTGAACCTAAAATACAAGTCTACCCCTCCCCAAGCTTAAAGATAAGCATCGTCCTCGATGCTTGGAGAGGGTGGAACAACCTAAAACGGAGGTGGAGGAGGAGGATAGTAGCTGGGGTTTCGGGTCCAAGCCCAGAAGTCCTCCTCATGTTTGCGTTGATGCTCTTGATCCCGAGCGTACTGGGTGGTGAAGGTGGAAAAATTATGGGTCAGGCTGGTAATATCCTGCTGATAGGTGTCGAGGCAGGTATGGATTGATTGGAATTCATCCATATATTGTTGATGATAAGGTGGGGGTGCAGCAAAACAGGATGAGCTGCCACCACCGGTGGGAGAAGCATGGTGAGGCTCCTCCTCTCCTTCATCATCATCACCTTTTTCCTCATTTTCTTCGCTTTGCTCATCGACCTCGGTGGAATAAGAGTGGGGGAAGATGTATGGAATGATTTTCCAATCAATCATATGAATGGGATTTCGGAAATCAAGAATGCCTTTATTTTCTGGTGTGATGAGGAGCTTGGGATCATGATTTTGACCCACGGTCCAGTGGTGTGTACCATCGCCTGCCGAGCGGAAGAGTCGCATGGACTCAAGGATAGCGGTGGTGAGATAAGGCTCACCCGACAGTGGCTGGTGGGGACCGGGGTATGGGGCTCGGATGTGGGCGCTCTTGGCGAGCATGCTGACAATACCCCCGCAAACAATCTTTCCTGATCGGGATGCGCTAAGGCGGATGAGCTTGTGGCACAGAAACTGACCATAATGAGGAATGAGGTTATTCTCGGGATGGGTCATTACATAAAGGATTTTAAGTTCCAGCGCGCTAATGGTGCTTCGCTTCTCTCTAGGGGCGACGAGCGAAGAAATGATTCTGTGAGCTACCTTAATCACAGGATGGATAAGTGATGAGGCTTTAGCAGCGCTAGAGACATATGGATGTAATTGGGTGAGCTGGGTCCACCAAGTCATGTCATAGTATCCTTGGATTGGATCAGTGGGGCCAAATGTGTTTTCCGTTGGGACCCCCACAATGGCATTGATTTGATCCAAGGAGATTTCATAGTCTTGATTCATTAGACGGAAGTAGAGGATCCCATGATCTAAATAAACTGAGGATAGAAACTCAGCAGTTGGGACTTTATAGCTCAATTCATGGACCCTCAACAAGCCGTGCCACCCTATGTTGCGAAACAGGGTTTTGACTTGATTGTAAACATGCAACTCTTTCAAAGTTGGAACATGCGCGAATTTTTGGATGGCATGACCTCGTTTAAGGAATGACTCAAGTTTGCCCTGTTGAACTGGGCCAAGACATACGACATCAAAATGAGACGGGTCGGCTGGGGGTGTTGGGGACCTAGATGGAGGTGAGGGAGATCTAGATGGAGGTGATGGAGATCTAGGCTTCCGACAGCGGGCGGATGATTTGGTTTGTCTTGGTCTTTTGGAAGATGTAGCTTCCATAGTCAAGTTTGGGACAGATTAAAAGTCAACGGGTCAAAATGTCAAAAAGTCAACTGTTGACGGGTCCAGTCAACTTTGAACTTGGCCACCAAAATTTCGCGGGAAATTTGGTTTTCAAAGATTTCCAACTAAGAATCAAGTCCAAATAGACCACACTTTCAAGTATTTGACTCAAGAACACAAAATTCAAAGGTTAGGAGTTGGAAAGAATTTACCGAATCGTGTGTTGGATCGTGTTGTTCTTGATGGAAAAGATCTTCTTTAACCTCCCCAAGCTTGCCCCTTTCAAGATTGAGACACTAAAACACCAAAATCAAGTGAGAATTTTCGGATCTAGGGTTTGTCAAAACCCCCAAATCCACCATTAAAATGCAAGAAAATGGTGTTTAAGATGGAGAAGATGAAGTATAGATGATGAAAATCAAACCTTTTTGTAGATGAAAGTCAAAATCTTGAAGAAATTGAAAGGTATTTGATGAAAATCGGACCTAAGGTTTTTGTTGGGAGAGAGGGGCTGTTAGGAAGTGAAAGTGGGGATAAATGAGGTCAAATCCCGATTTTTTTCTTTAAAAAGGGCCTGAACTATTGCGCGAACACGACCCGTGTCTCCCCAGGCTAAATTGACACGCCCCGTGTTGGGGGTTTATGCTGCGTTATGCACGAACACGACCCGTGTTGGGTCAAGGCCAAAAACAACACGACCCGTGTTGCTCTCTGGAAAAATTTGGGACTTTTTTGGACTAACACGACCCGTGTCATTTGCAGGCCAAAATGGGACACGACCCGTGTTGCTCTCTGGAAGATTTTGGGACTTTTTTGGACGAACACGACCCGTGTCATTTGCAGGCCAAAATGGGACACGACCCGTGTTGCTCTCTGGAAGATTTTGGGACTTTTTTGGACGAACACGACCCGTGTCATTTGCAGGCCAAAATGGGACACGACCCGTGTTGCTCTCTGGATGCTAATCCCCACTTTTTGAATTTGAAAATTTCCCTCTCTCGGAAATGAAGTACTTTTCCACCCCAAGGTCCGTTCTTTTGGTTTGAAAACAATGAAAAAACACATTTGGAACACTAAAAAAAATAAGAATGCAAAGAATGAAATGTTTTAGCAAAAAATGACGAAAATACCCCCGGGTTGCCTCCCGGTTAGCTGCCCTTGTTTTAAGTCGTTGGCTCGACTTTGTCCCCCAGGCGTGATTCATTCTTGGTATGCGGGGTTCTCCAACTCTTCTACCTCTTCATTCTTCACCTCAAATCCCTCATAAAACGGCTTCAACCTATGACCATTGACTTTGAATGTTTTACCCGTTTGCTTGCTCGTGACTTCCACTGCACCATGGTCAAACACCCTTGTGACTACGAAAGGACCGACCCATCTTGATCTTAACTTTCCTGAAATTAGCTTGAATCTCGAGTGATAAAGCAACACCTTTTGTCCTTGTATAAAGGTCTTTCGGGAAATTGCTCTGTCATGATATGCTTTTGTTTTCTCCTTATAGATCATGCTACTTTCGTATGCATCATTCCGAATCTCTTCTAGCTCTTGGATATCCAGTTTCCTTTTATTTCCCACCTCATCTTCAGTCATGTTGAATTTCTTTACCGCCCAAAAAGCTTTATGCTCAAGCTCAACTGGGAGATGACATGCTTTACCAAACACAAGCCGATATGGGGACATACCAATTGGAGTCTTAAAAGCAGTACGGTATGCCCATAAGGCATCATCTAGCCTTAAGCTCCAGTCTTTGCGGTTTGGGTTGACTGTTTTCTCCAAGATACTTTTGATTTGTCTGTTGGAAACTTCTGCTTGTCCATTGGTTTGGGGATGGTAAGCCGTTGAGACTTTGTGTGTCACTCCATATCTCTTCAAAACAGCTTCTAGCATCCGATTGCAAAAATGGGTCCCGCGGTCACTTATGAGCGCCTTTGGTGTGCCAAACCGTGATAAAATCTGTACCTTAAGGAAATCAACCACAACTTTTGAATCATTAGTACGGGTGGCCTTAGCCTCCACCCATTTGGACACATAGTCCACTGCTAACAAAATATAAGAGCAACCAAAAGATGATGGAAATGGTCTCATAAAGTCAATGCCCCATACATCAAAAATTTCACATACTAGAATAGGGGTAAGGGGCATTTGATTTCTAGAGCTTAAGGACCCGGATTTTTGGCATCTTTCGCAATGTGCACAAAGTACATAGGAATCATGGAAAATAGAAGGCCAAAAGAATCCGCTATCTAAAACTTTCCTAGTTGTCCTTTGGGGTCCAAAGTGACCACCACAAGCATAGGAATGACAAAAATTAAGGATAGATTGTACCTCTTTTTGCTCAACACACCTGTGAATTACTTGGTCCGCACAGTACTTCCAAAGGTAAGGTTCATCCCATATGTATCGTTTGGCTTCTTTTTTGATTTTGTCTCTTTGCCAACGGGATGAATCTGGGGGAAATTGACTTGTGACCAAGTAGTTGACGATATCTGCATACCATGGTGCCTCTTTGGCTGCAAATAGATTCTCATCCGGAAATGTGTCATAGATGGGTTTACCATCTTCGGGTGATACGATGCGACTTAGATGATCCGCAACCAGATTTTCCTTTCCACTCTTGTCTTTGATCTCAATATCGAACTCTTGCAAAAGCAGCATCCACCGTATTAACCTCGGCTTTGAGTCTTTCTTTGTAAGCAAGTGTTTTATGGCTGCATGGTCCGAATATATGATCACTTTAGTTCCAAGGAGGTATTGTCGAAACTTCTCCAAAGCAAAGACAATAGCAAGCAACTCTTTCTCTGTTGCGGTGTAGTTGCCTTGTGCCCTATCAAGGGTCTTTGATGCATAGTAGATGACATGATGTGCTCGGTCAACCTTTTGTCCCAAAACTGCCCCAACCGCGGTATTGCTAGCATCGCACATGATTTCGAATGGAAGATCCCAATTTGGCGGTTGAATAATGGGGGCGGATGTCAACAAATCTTTCAAAAGGTCAAATGCCTTTTTGCATTCATCACCAAACTCAAAATCAGCCTCCTTTTGTAGAAGTTGACACATCGGTACCGTAATCTTGGAAAAATCCTTTATAAACCGCCGATAAAAACCTGCATGGCCAAGAAAAGAACGTACTTCCCGAACATTTTTCGGGTATGGTAAGCTCTTAATAATATCTGTTTTGGCCTTGTCAACTTCTAAACCTTTCTGGGACACCACATGTCCAAGTATCAAGCCCTTGTCGACCATAAAATGGCATTTTTCATAATTAAGGACTAAGTTCGTATCAATGCACCTTTGTAAGATTTTGGTGAGATTTTGCAAACATTCATTAAAAGAGTTTCCATAAACAGTAAAATCGTCCATGAAAACCTCTATGATATTTTCAACATATTCTGAAAATATGCTCACCATACATCTTTGGAAGGTTGCGGGTGCATTGCACAAACCAAAGGGCATGCGTCTATACGCAAAGGTGCCGAAGGGACATGTGAATGTGGTTTTCTCTTGGTCTTCCGGGGCAACCAGAATTTGATGAAAACCAGAGAAACCATCAAGGCAGCAGTAATGGGATTTCCCGGCCAATCGTTCTAACATCTGATCAATGAATGGCAAAGGGAAGTGGTCTTTGCGGGTGGAAGCATTCAGCTTTCTATAATCGATACAAACTCTCCACCCGTTTTGCACACGGGTGGGTACCAATTCCCCTTCGGAGTTTTTGACAACGGTAACTCCAGCTTTTTTCGGGACTACTTGCACAGGACTCACCCACTTACTATCAGAAATAGGATAGATTACACCTGCATCCAAGAGCTTCATGATCTCCTTTTTGACCACCTCCATCATAGGTGGATTCAACCTCCTCTGTGCTTCACGGGTTGGCTTGAAGTCCTCTTCCATCAGTATTTTGTGCATGCATAATGATGGGCTCAACCCTTTTATATCTGCAATAGTCCAACCAATAGCCTCCTTGTATTTCTTTAAAATTCCAACTAACTCTTTTTCTTCTTCTCGTGCCAGCTTAGTCGAAATTATCACCGGTAGTGTCTCTTCCTCTCCAAGATAGACATACTTGAGATGGTCGGGAAGAGCCTTCAACTCAAGAGTCGGCGGCTGTACTATGGATGGGAGAAGTTTCGGATTAGAACTTTTTAGCTTTATGCAGGGTGGTTCAACTCTCATGGGTTGTGCTTTCTCCAAGGAATCAATTACTTCGATCAATTCGTCTTCCAATGTGTACTTGTCAGCCAACTCTTTAATCCCTGTCTCATCAAAGTGTTTGCTCAAGATGGTGGTTAGCACATCTTGGCTTGACATCTCAAAGCAATCATTAGTACATGAATCAATAACATCTATGAAGTTTAAAGAATGAATATCACTAGGATAACGC
Organism: Lactuca saligna; assembly: GCF_052625555.1. NCBI lineage: Eukaryota > Viridiplantae > Streptophyta > Magnoliopsida > Asterales > Asteraceae > Lactuca > Lactuca saligna. Next base: position 37,224,589 of record NC_136424.1, read on the forward strand.
ATAGCTTCAAAGATATTAAAGTTAATTACCTCACCATCGAATTCCATTGACAAAGTACCATTGGCTACATCTATTTTTGTTTTTGCGGTACTCATAAAGGGTCTCCCCAAAAGGATGGAGCTCGATTGTGGGGTGTTTTCATCACCCATGTCTAAAACATAAAAATCAGCGGGAAAAACGAGCTCATTAACTTGCACTAACACGTCCTCCAATACACCTTTCGGGTGTACCAAAGACCAATCAGCAAGTTGAATGATAACTCCGGTTTTTGATAAAGGTCCAATTCCCATTGTCTTATAACTTGAATAAGGTAAAACATTAATTGAGGCTCCAAGATCAAGCATGGCACGTGGTAGAAAAAGGTTACCCATTTTGCAAGGAACCGTGAAAACACCCGGATCCTTGCATTTTTTTGGTAGCCGCTTTTGTAACACGGCTGAGACATTTTCACCAACCTTCACGGTTTGATTTCCTTTTAGCTTTTTCTTAGATGTGCAAAGTTCCTTAAGGAACTTAGCATATCTAGGAATCTGTGTAATGGCATCTAGAAGAGGGATATTGATTTCAACCTTTCGAAACATGGCCATGATTTCGTCATCTTCCCTTTCTCTTTTGGTGCTTGCCAGCCTTTAAGGAAATGGAGCTGGTGTGACTTTCACTTCAGATTCTATTAGCTTCTTGGACTTTGGATTACTCTTCTTTTCCTCTTCTTTGATAGCTTCTTCCACCTCAATCTCCTTCTCTTCTTCTTCTTCCTCCGGCATCTTTGGATTTTCATAGCTTTTCCCACCTCTTAATGTAATTGCACACGCATTGTGTTTTGGGTTCTTCTCCGTTTGAGAGGGTAGCTTGCCTTGCGACTCCATCTTACTCACGGACTGAGCAAGTTGTGATACTTGTTGCTCCAAGCTTTTTATGCTCGCCTTGGTTTCTTGTTGAAAGCTTTGAGTACTTGTGGCAAGGCTTTTTACTATGTCTTCTAGGGACATATTTGAAGAACTCGCTTGGGGAGGGGGTTGTTGTGGATGCCTTGGTTGGAAATTTTGAGGCTGGAATGGTGGTCGTGGTTGATTTTGAGGAAATGGTGGTCTTGGTTGATATTGATGTGATTGATTGTGCTGATAGTTCCCTTGTTGATTGCCTCCCCACCCTTGATTATTGTTCCATCGCTGATCACCTCTTGGTTGCTCATAACCTCTTTGATTTGTCCCCGAATAGCCTCCCATGACTTTCGATTCTTCATAATCTTCCTCTTGGAGTTGTGGGCACATATCAGTTGGATGCCCCACTTGGGTGCAAATACCGCACGGGCGGGGTGTGGACTGCACACCTTTGTCTTTGGCCAACATCATGACTACTTTCATGAGCTTGGACAATTGAGCTTCAATCTGAGGAGTTTGTACTTCTTTTACACCTCGGGGTGCATCCGTGTACCATTCTTCATCATGGCTTGAATGTTTGGAATCTTCAGCCATGTTCTTGATTAGATTTCGGATCTCAGTTGGGGTTTTATTGGGCAAAGATCCACCACTAGAGGCGTTAAGAAGCTTTCTTTCCATTGGAGTCATTCCTTCAATGAAATATTGAAGGAGTTGGTATTCGGTAATCCCATGCTTTGGGCATCGAGCACAAAGTTTCTTGAATCGATCCCAATATGCATGAAAAGCTTCTCTCTTGTGCTGCTTGATTCCAATGATTTCCCTCCGTAGGGCGAAAGCTTTCATCTCGGGAAAGTACTTATCCAAAAACAACCTTGCAAGATCTACCCAAGTAGTTACCGTCCCCGGTGGGAGGTCATAAAGCCAGTCTTTGGCCGCGTCTTGCACCGCAAAGGGGAATGCCCTAAGCTTGATTTGGTCCTCCGTGACATTGTGTGGTTTCATACCCACACATACTACATGGAACTCGGTGAGGAATTTGTAAGGATCTTCGTTCTCCAATCCTCTAAAAGTTGGGAGTAAATGGATAAGCCCGGATTTTAGTTCCAAGTTGGTGGCGGCTGGGTATGTGATGCAAAGAGGTTGTTGAGTCACCTCTTGTCTTGACCATTGGCGGAGGGTTTGTTCGGGTGGTGGGTTTGGAGGTGGATTTCCTCCAGGGATGTCTGCCATGGCTTGAGAAGTGGGTGATGTTTCTGTAGGCGAAGTGTTTAGGATATTATGAACAGGTGAAGAAGGTGAAGTGGTATTGTTGGGTGAAGATGGTTGTGATGAGAGTGAGAGACTTTCTGTTTCTGATGTGGATACACTTGAGAGGGGTATGTCCTCCCAAATGTTGATGACCGGGGGAGTAGATGATGAAGAAGTCCCGGAACCCGGTTGCCTCTTACGAAGCTTGGCTTGCTTCCTTAACTTCTTTGCAGTCTTCTCTATCTCCGAATCAATTGGCAATGGCGTACCTGTACGAAAAGATCTAGGCATAAACAATTAGTAACACCGTGTCCCTGGCAACGGCGCCAATTTGTTAGGCGTGTCAAACCCAACAAATAAAGGGGTACGATATACTCCAAAATAATCCCACTATATTGCACTAAAAGGTAGTACAAGGTAAGCAGGGTCGATCCACAGAGACACAGGACAATTAGTCTATACCTCTTTGCACAAGGTACTATAGTCACCAATAGTAAAAGGAGAGGGGGGTTTAGAATGTAATGATTAAACAAATAATTAAAAACATAAGCAATCAATTAAGTGCGTGAATTAAGTTCAGAATTTGTGAGGACTCCAACCCCATGTATGACAATTTAGCAATGTGACTCCAAGATGACACAATATTCGTTCAATTCTATCTAAGTTGGTACTTGAAAGTGCTAATAAGCTCTAACACTTCCCATTCACTATATTAATTAACCGAAACAAGCTCTTTGATTAATCCTAACCTTATTAACCTAATCTAAACAAGCTCTTAGGATTAGATTATAAGATTGCATGAAGCTTTATGTGAATGTTCCCAACAACACCCAATACTCCTCATAAGATCGGGAGTGTAAAAGTGTATGAATAAGATTTACACTAAATTCATTCAATAGAGATCAATTTAATGCTTGTTACTTGTTCAGTTTCACAAAACAATTACGGATTTTGTAAAAGAGATAACTTGAATGACCTAACCCTAATTCAAATGGCCAATAAGAATCATAATTAGAATCAAACATTCGATTGAAGCAAAATCAAATTCATTAAATAGAAATTAAGAACAAACATCATGTCATATGAATGAAGTCACTACCAAGAAGTCAAAACATGAAATTGGAGAAATTAGGGTTCTAGCCACACATGGCTAGAACAAGATCACAAGAATAAAAGATGAAATTAAAGTGCAATTACAACTTACAAATACTAGAAATAATGTTTCCAAATGATTGCTAATCAAACCCTTGCAAAAACCTTTGAAAATCCTCCTCCAATGGTGCTCTGGTATCTTCTTTTTTTGTCCAAATAACCCTCAACCCGTAATATGAAAGATAGAAAAATTGCCAAAAGTTGGTTTCTGGGTCGAACACGGCCCGTGTTAAAATAGGCTAAACTGACACAGGTTGTGTTCAGCAACACGCCCCGTGTTGATTTGCACTAAACTGACACGGGTCGTGTTCAACATGGTCAACAGCTCCCATTTTGGTCAAACACGCCCCGTGTTGATTTTTCAGTGTAAATCAACACGCCCCGTGTACCTCTCTGACTCCAATTCCAAACTTGATTTTTCCAACTTTTTAGTTCTTAGCCGGATCGTCCCGAAATCTCCACCAATGCTTCCCGACACTTCCCAAAGCGCGTTCCAACCTCCGGTTTACCTGAAAAAGATATAAAAGTGTGCAAATAAAGTTGTTCTAGAGACTAAAATGAATATGATAAAATGCAAGGAAAAGGAAGAACAATTTTGCTAAATATATGCATAAAATGGGACTAAAAGGTGTGCAAAAAGGTGCACAAATAGCACCTAACAGGAAACTTTAGTCCCTTTAATATAAGTTATTTATTATTTAGTTTGACTTTATTAAATTTCTAAGTGATTTTTAGCATTTTGATTATATTTAATATCTTTTTAATTGTATTTAAATTATTTAATATGTTTATTTTATTTATTCCAAAAAAAATATTTTACTAAAAATGATCAAAACTTCTAAGCCCGATTAGAGGAATCAATCGATAACTAGATTTATTAGCAATTATGTATGTTGTTGGTATTTTTTCTCTCTCAATAACCCATCAATGGCGGCGTAAGTGTGGTTTTCAAAGTTGTTCAAGTAGAAGATGGTAAGTAAATATGAGAGTTTTGAGTTTTCTCTTGTTAGGTAAGATGAGATGAAAGAAAATAATACAGTTTAGACGAATAATGGTTTGCGGACTAAAAGAATGATCACCGATAATGCAGAGAAGTCGATGAATGATAATGTTGTTGATTGTGATTGTGGTGAGATGCAGACTGGTTGAGTTGTTAGCAGCTTTGTAAAAAAGACGAAGTCTTATATTTTCTTAGAAACAAATTAGGCTTTAATAAATTAGCCATATAATGAGAGGTCATTTCATCATACTCCACGATTTAAAACTAAACAAATGTTAAAATAAATGATCAAAACCACAATAAATGTAAAATAAAAACAAATGTAAAAAGACAAGTCTTTTACAAGTTCAAATTTTTTGAAATCCACCAAAATAATCACAAACCACATAACCATTTTTTGTAATTTTCTCAAAATCTAATGTATCGAGTAGTCATAGAATTGATGCCCCAAAAGTAGCAATGGATTTAGTTTGGACTTGTATCGACAGCAAACAAACACAAATACCAAACACAAACAACCAAAAAAGAGGTCTCTTTTATTTAATGCGAAAATATATTTAATAATTGCTTCATACAAATACAATACAACCCCTCTCTTTCTCTCTCCTCTCTCCACAACACCAAAACCCTAAAACACCTGTTTCCCCACACAAGTAAGCTCTCTCTCTCTCTCTCTCTCTCTCTCTCTCTCTCTCCATTTATACGAACTGTTGTGTCTCTCTCTGTCCCTTTAAAAATATTTGTTCTTTGTTGTATTATACTTTATGCGACCCCCCATAGATCGTTTCATGCTCCTCCGCACATGATCTGTTTTTTGTAGCAAGATCTGACTTTTCCCCCTTTTTTGTTACTATCAATTTGAATGCTTTTTTGTTTTAGTATGATTGTATTTGACTGTTTTCTACATTTTTTATTGTAATGATTTCTAGGGTTTAAATTTCGATTATTGATCCGTTTGTTTGTATCGAATTTTAAGTAATGAAATCATAAATTTTGTTGTTGAATATCGCATCGTTAATTTTGGATCTGTTTCTCTTTCGAAATTCCTCTGTTCGAATCTCCGATTAATAGAATTGTTTTTGAGTTAATTAATGTTCATATTCGATTTAAACGAACTCGAATCATATCTGTATGTTAATTTTTGGGGGAATTATTTGGATTTTGGTTAAGAATCTGCTTCTGTGCTTAATCTTTAGGTTTAATGGAGGATGATGGATTGAATATGCGAAATTGGGGATATTACGAACCTTCATTTAGGGAACATCTCGGATTGCAATTAATGTCTCCAATTCCAGACACAAAACCTTTCCTTTCTACACGAGAAAGTTCAATCCTGATGAACCCTAATCCCACTACAAATCACCACCATATTCCCAATTATCCCCCTTCGGATCCATCGATTCCAATTCACTACATGAGAGATAGCTGGATACAAAGAGAAAGATTCCTCCATATCCTCCCCGGAAACCACAACTTTCCGGTCATCCCCACCACTTCAACCTCCCACGTCATGCCATCATTACACATTGCGCCACCACCACCACTCGATCTGTCAAAAGACACAGTCACGACCATGGAAGACAATGTAGTCGTCAGAAAAGACAGTGTCAGTGTCAATGGCGGTGATGGTGGTGGTTCGGTGAAGAAAAGAGGCGGCACCACCGCCGCCGCCGCCGCCGGAAAACCTCCAAGAGCAAAGAAACAAAAAAAGACTCCTTCTACACCAAAAGAAAACGGTAACTCTTCTTCTCAACGTCCAAAAACAATGAAAAGAAACATGGATGTGGTCATAAATGGAATAGACATGGACATTTCTGGGATTCCGATACCTGTGTGTTCATGCACCGGAGCTTCACAGCAATGTTACCGGTGGGGCTCCGGTGGGTGGCAGTCCGCCTGCTGCACCACCACCATCTCCATGTATCCACTTCCGATGAGCACCAAACGCCGTGGGGCAAGGATTGCAGGGAGGAAGATGAGTCGAGGGGCATTTAAGAAAGTCTTGGAAAAGTTAGCGTCTGAAGGATATAATTTTGCAAATGCGATTGATTTAAGAACTTTTTGGGCAAAACATGGAACTAATAAATTTGTCACCATTAGGTAGGTTTAACTAAATTAGTATATATTTACTATTATTATTTATTTTTTAAGGTTTTTTGACATTTTTGTCCAAGAAGAAGTTTACATTGGATTATGAACTTGGTTTATTATTTTTTTATTAAAAATTTATTCTTTTTGAGTATCTTGGTTGCAAATAAACAAGTCTTTATGATGTTATTTTTGTAATATGTAGAAAATGTAGTAACTTGATATTGTTTGTATGAAAAATGAAAAAAATATGAATGATAGGGGTCATGTGTTTTACTGTTTTATATAGATTATGAGTCAATAATATAGATACATGGGTCCACTTTGGTTGCATTTTAAACTTGAAAGATAAATTAAAAGTATTATAGAAAAAAGGTTAAAATATTTAAAGTATTAAATGTTTTTTTAAGGAAAGTAGCAAGAACCCTGGAAAGTATAACAAGAAGAAAATAAGAAAAAACAAGAAAATAAGAAAAACAAGGAAAAGTGAAGTGAAGTGAATAGCTACCAAAGGCCACAAGAGCCTATGAAAACACAACCAATATTGTCGAGATTGATTGAGACACATACGTATCTTGCTTGAGAGTTGAGACCGACAATGTTGACTGCCACCAACGGACACCAACATTTTGGATAAATATGAAATATTTTAGTGAAATAATAAATCTGATATATATTAATAAAATAATAAATATGATATATGTTAGTAAATAGTAAATATTTTTTTAGAAAATTAGAAAAGAAATATCCAAAATAATGTCATATGTTAGTAAAATGATATATATATATATATATATATATATATATATATATATATATATATATATATATATATATATATATATATATATATATATATATATATATATATATATATATATTAGGAGCTGTTTGGCAGGATCTGAATTTTTAAAAATATCTAAAAATTTTAAGAGGATCTGAAATTTTAAGAACTGAATGTTTAACATGTTGTTTGGTTGAGACCTCTGAACTGCTGTGTTAAATTATTAAAACGACTATTTTACCTTTTTGTTTTATTTTTTATTGAATTCAACTGTTTGTTTAGAAAATAACCTAATAAATTTCTTAAATACATAATAAAAAAAATATAAACACCATATAAAATCTAAATTTAGCAAGTTTATTCTTACATTAAATAAGATAGATAAAAGATAAATTAGTTAACTTACAAAATTTGTAAAGTTTAACCATTGAATATTGTATATAATAAAAGTTTTTTGATGGATAAAAGTTAGTGGAAAAATAATGTGTCAAAAGTATTAATATTTTTTTAGTTCTCCAAGGGCAAATTAAGGTAAGGGCAAATTAAGGTTTAGCACTAATGTATATTAAGCCACCTTTAATGGAATAGTAATACCAGATGTCATGTGCCATTGCAATAAGCCACATCCATGAGAAGTGCTTGTAAGGGTAAACCAGTAAGCTTGAAACTAGATTAAAGAGAACTTGATGCGCCTCTCTAGGATGTAATCGTCTAATTGAAGGTGAATGGCCTACTTCATGGCTCCACAATGAAGACTTGAAACCTATATGAACAAACTATTTGTAATCTATATGAACAAACTATTTGTAAGCCGATAACCGAGAAGGTTTTTCCGAGCAAACGGTATAATGCTAAAGTTAGAATCAAGAAATGGTTGAATCGTAATTAGTTATGTGAATAGTGGATTATAAATATAGATCGCAATTTCCCTGTAGCTACTATTTATACCCAACTTGTTGGGAGTCATTATTTTCCCTTACCAAGTAGGTTTCAGTCTTATTGCATTTATTATTCTTAAGACTGGAGGTACAAGTATATGTACTTAAGTAATGTTATTAGTCACGTCAACTATTCAGTGACAATCCCCTCCAGTTCGGTTATCGGGGGTATATAATTGGCTCAACTATTTAGTACGTCTGGCTGAGTTATGTTAGTGTATTTTCGGAGGTTCTTCTTTGTAGGGATATATGTATAACACAAACATATATCCTATTAGAATTCAAGAGATTCCATACCATTCCTTTTGAAAAGTACCACACATGTATAACTCCAAGGACAAAATGTTGAGTGTAGTGACTTAGAACTTTAGGATGATACCTGAGGCAAATACAGATATATGTGGAAGTAATATAAGCCCATATTAATGGAAGCACAGGCATCGTACGAGATGAAAAAAAGTCATAAGGTTGTTGATGAGCTGGTAGATGAGTGTATAGTCTATGTTAGCACTATGACCTATTTTATTGACCTATCAACCTATATATTTATAATATTGTGATGACCAAAGGTTCAGGTTCGGGTACTAGCGGCTAGGCGAGGTAAGATCCAAGTGGTAAAGAGTTATGTAAGATGATTGTTGATGAGGCACCTACGGTGATTAGGGAGATGATTTTGGAGTTGTTTAGGTATATCAAAACCCAGGTGAAAGCCATGTTCGATGAGCATTATGTCACTGTTATTAATGTTATTTGTCGTCACAGCCATTAACATAGGACGTCCAGGTGGTGGATCGGTATCCTATCGTGAGTTCAAAAGCACAAAGTCCCCTGAGTTTGATGGTACCAAAGATGTGATTTGTTGCGATGAGATCGATATCAGATGTGGAAGGATGTTTTTACACGTGTTCATATCCAGATAACCATAAGTTCAGGCTTGCGCAAAACCTTCTTCGTTTGGGGGCAAAGGACTGGTGGAACTTAGTCTCTATGAACCTTTTCCACGTTGAGCGGGGCGTGATGACTTTGGAGCAGTTCACAATGATGTTTAGGGTTGAGTATGTTCCATTGGTGGAGAAAGAGAGGTTGTTCATGTTGGTGATTTTAGTGTTATCTACATATTGTGGTGTAATTATTATTAATAATGAGATGGACCGAACTCCATTCACTAACCGAGCTTGAAGGTAGGGGTGCAGACTCAACGTGATAAATATGAACTCATGAATACGGTGGTCTAGGGGCAAGGACACTGAAAGCAGGGTTTAATGGGGTACAACCCCTTGGTGGGGTCTAGGGGCAACACCCCTAGGGGGTCCGAGGGGAAGAGCCCCTAACGGTATAATAGGTACTCTTGGACAGGATCTAATGATCAATGTCCAAAACCACAAGGTTAGAATTTTATTTATGAAATTACTACTACTGTTGTTATATATCATGTAACATTTATTCCTGAATCATTCTATGTTCAGGATGATGATCATGCACGGTGGATAAATTTGGGAGGGGGGGGGGGGGACAAGTCATGTGTTTAAAGATCACTCTTGTTTCAATGATTATGAAGTAGTTAACAGTTTTCCAAGGGGCAACGCCCTAAAACGTAATCAGATTTCTATGTCGAGTATGACTCCTATCATGCATTTTCCCGTCGAATCTGTAGTGATATCATGAGTTGGTTATGTCTTAATAACCAACTATTTTTTGGTGCCAAAAGGATGCGAATTCCATTTAACTACTTTTCTAAATCGAAATTCTTTGGATTATCCCAAATCTGATGTCATGATACTCTAGGCTATAGGGTCGAAATCAACAATTTTGGAAAGCGGTTGTAATCACAATCCAAGAAATATTTCTAAGTATATTGATTTTCTTAAAACCCCAATTCCTAACATTCAAAATTTGTGATTTGCAAGAATATCAATGGTATAATCTGTTAAACACATGACTTCACTGATTTTCGTCGTTGGCAAAAGAATATGCATTTCCTTCTCAATACACTGAATGTCGTTCATGTTTTGAGCAATCCTGTACCATAACCAATGGAGGATGATGTTGCATTTTTATTAAAAAAAATTGATTCGAAAACATAAAATTTAGGCAATGGAAACTGATAAATTTTGAATAACATAAACAAGTTAAAACCACCAAGGATCATCTTGCAAGTTGTAGAAAGATTAAATCACTAACTAAAGAAGAAATGAAAAAATAACAACCTTTGTAGTTCTTTGGATCCTCTTAGGAGGCTTGGAAGTTGATGAACAATGATGAACTTAAGAGACACCAACTCATTGCCTACCTTCATTTGGTGAAAGTCAACCAATCAAAATCATATTCTTCTTACTTCATAATTGCTCCCACAATTATAATTTATAACCGACTAAGAACTTTTAGAATAATAATATTCATGGATTAGACATGTTAATATAGAACACAACAAGTATTGATGTTATGATCATCTCCTAGTATAATAAAACACTATATAATAGTTCTTGTTACAATGTTCCAATATCCAAATACTAAATCCAAATCAAAATCCCATTTCTAGAATAATAAAGTATTGTATCTGAAGTGTAACCATTCATACTTAGCTTAAAATAAGGGCTATATTCGACTAAACTTAATTTATGTGAACTCTGTGAATACTATCATCTCCATATTTAAGTTTACTCTAGGTATAGTTAAACTTGGAGTATATGATTATTGTTCTTTCATGACATAGAGTCTCTTAGCTCAATTAACTATACTCTCGAAGTCACAAAGATTTTTATGTGATCCTTGAATGACAAAAATGAACATAGTTTTTCAATGAATTCATTTATTGAATCATATTTTATTTCAACTTCTAAAGTGATGTATTCTTATTTTGTAGTAGATTGTGTCATTTTGTTTTGCTTGGACCTCATTCCAACTAAACTTACTCTTCATCCCACAATGAAGTCATAATCGAATTATAATTCATAATTATTTATATTTTTGTAGAAATTAGAATCTTATTTATCTCTTTACATGAAGATTTTATTCTAAACTAATTGTCTCATATACATTCTCTTAGTTCTTCTAAAGTACTCTTAGAATGTTCTTATAGTCATCTGGTGACTTAACCATGTATTCAATTGGTATGTTATGATATGCTCATAACATGATCATATACCAAGTCGTATGCATAATATGGTATAAATGATGGGTTCATCTATCAAGAAAATCGAATAGAAGTCATTTCAGCTAGTTCAAACCTATGAGCTAGGTCTTTTGAGGCTGGCTCAAACTAGTTCCATGTGACAATACCAAGATTCCTCCAAAGGAATTTTGTATCTTTATCCCTTTCAAGGTATTGTCTATATAAGCATAAAGATATAAAACTTTTAACATTTATTTTATCTATTTTTATAGATTTTACATTCCAAGATTGTATCTTATCCTTCTTAAGTCTTGCATTTTAGAAACACATTCTGGTTCAAGTTGAAAAGGCATGGCATGGTCATAATATAATTTATTATGATTAAGTATGTCTCACTCATACAATACTAGGAATGTCACTATGATCCTACTAGTTCTTAGTAAACACACATGTTCTATTCATTTTGATATAAAAGCATACCTTGTTGTTTCATATTAAAATGATGATTGTTACTTTGAGATGTTTGCTTTATATCCACAAGTGGATCTCAATCTCTACATATATTGTTAAGATAACATGGATTAAGAAAATCTCTAGGCTAATCTATATAGATATCTATTAAGAAAAGTTGTCTTTCTTGAAATCTATTTTCTATATATCATATTAAGAATATGAATTTATAGTAAACAATATCCTTGTTGATCTAATCATATATACTTATAAAAAAAAGTTTGAACATAGTCAATTTTATGAGTATGATAAGGGCCATAGTCAATTACATGAGTATGATAAGATCATTTTATATTAAGATTGATTTAAATGTGTATGGTTATCCATGTAATGCATTCTTTCTAGAAGAATCACTTACTCCCGCTTGCCTTATTGAAGGGAGGAAGTTCAACCAAGACCATACTTGATTATCATACATGGATTACTTCTCATGTTCATGACTCTAAGTCATTAATCAGATTTGAGATCTGACATAGCATCTTGGTATTTGATGGATTTTCCAGAAACCATTAAGAAAAACTCATCAATGAGAGATTCTACATTTCTCAACTCATAGATGATTTCTGCCACTAATGTGAACAATTTGTGTTTGTGAATATCTATTATTCAATTTTAACATTCCCTTGTTAAAACTAGTGTCAACTATTACTACAACAGGTTATGGTTCTTGAGCTGCTTCAAGTTTCATGTACATCCCACTCTCTTTTTCATTAGAAGCTTGCTTTATGCTAATGTAGCTATCAGAGGAATAAGAAAAACTTATTCTTGTTAGGGTTGTATATAATAATCTAAGCCACATTTAGTATAATACAAATATTTATCTAGTATATTTTGGGTTTAGAAGCTTTAGTCCAACATAGGCTACAAACCCACAAAACATTTAAGTAATATAGGGATAGAGCCTTTCCATACAAAATATTATGAAGAAAATGTTATATCTAGTAGTTAGCTAGTGTTTGTACTCAAGGTACAATTGATAGTGTTCTAGGTGTTATCCTAAGAAAATAAAGAGAGGACATTTCTACCGATTACAAAGTAAATCATACCAAGCATGATTTAATTCATCCTTTATTATCATTAAGGCCTTAGATAGTTCTTTCCAGTTTATATTTCAATTTTATATTTGATAACTTAAACAAATATTTCACAATTATGTTTTACCATGTAAAATATAATTAAAACTACTATAGTTGTTAATAAAGTTCATTTGATATCTTGTGCTAAATCTTACATATTCATTAAAAAGTAAGTCATACACCATAGTGTATATTCCTTAATAATTATTTTCTCTACTACTTAGTGAAAATATCATTAGTAATCTTTTATATATAAATAAGATTTACATATGTCAAATAAACTACTTTATTTGCCTTCAAAGATCCTTTTCTTGAAGTTGAAATATGTGAATGTTATTTATATAATAAAGATTACAATGTTAAAGATTAGTTTGATTTAAAACAAGTTTAATTAAAAAGTCTTTTGCAAATAAAACTTGTTATTTATAAAATATTGATATTTACTTCATAATTCTTATTAAGAGATCTAGTCTCATGAACATAATTTTAATCATTTGTGAATATAAAGGTGATCGTTATAAAAAAAAAACGATTTAAGTAAATAGTCAATTATTCATAAATTAAACTGAAACATATATTTAGACAAGCTAAATTAAAATATACATTTTTCCAAAACAAACATTGTTTCATATTACAAGTACATGATGTTCCTAACATAATTAATAAACTAAACTCTGAGAGTGTAGTTCCAACTTGATTGTGCTTAACTGGTTACTCTTTTGTAAATATCTAAAAGCCATTTACAAATATTAGATTAACATTTAAGTACCAAGTACTTAAGTGTTATATGAAAAATACGAGTTCTATCTAGTAGATACCTAAAGCACCACTCTCTTCCAAACTTTCTTTCTAGACAAGAGGAGCAGATCCTCTTTCAGTGTCCAATTTATTTACAAAAGAACAAAATCTATCTATGTGGGACTTACTGGATTTCTTGGGCTAAAAGGTGTACAATCCATAAAACATGGACCTCCTTGATCACACAAGGTGACTCTTCTTAGCCTTGTACTATTCCTAGTAAAATGTTAACATCTTTAGCATCACAGTGATGCCTTTACTAGGTATCATGTTTAGGTTTATTACTCAAAGCAAATAATTTAGGACTAGGACTTTTAAGTGTATACAATTTCATATCTCTAATGAGATTGTCTCTTAAGACATAAACTCATTCATTGAAGTTGTATCTAGTGAATGTTATTGTTTCATTAAGTCATTACAGAAAAAAAAAATGAAATTTCATGGTAATGAGAATGAATTATTTAACTACAAATTTTTAACAAAATTTATTTAGTATTTTCAATATTTAATCTCTTTAACAATTAGTACCCTTTTAGTTTCTAACAACATTAATTACTAAAGTCTAGGATCCAAGTTGCAACACCAATAAATTGTTAGGTGACATTTATCCTATTTATTTGAATCCAACCCAATAGATATCGATATCAATTATATCTTATTATATAATTCCTAGATTTATATGATTGCTAATAACAAATTTATTTAGACGTGTTTGATCTTATTTATGCATCAAAACTCTCTTGCTTAGGTGACCTTTATCACAAAAGATTCTGATCAAATCATCCAATTTGAAAAACATGTGTAATTGGTCTATAACTTGTTTATAGAAATCGCGAAGACACCCCCCAACCCCCCCCCCCCCCCCCCCCCCGGACTATCAAAAGATAACACTAAGCGGTTATAAAACCTTTATCCCACTATTGCATACAAGAGATGTGCAAGTGTTCTTCAAGATGGATTGCATAGATGTGAGGTTCTAAAGGGTTTTTTATATGTTTTATAATTTTAGTTTTAAAAACATATGATTTCATGGTTATTACATGTATATAATAAACCATGGTAGCAATTTTCAAAAGAAAATCACTTTTAAATGTTCTATATAAAAAGCTAGTTTATGTATAATTTGACGCGATTCAATTTGAATAGCTGATATTAAATTTGAGTGTATTTGAACCTTTTATATCTTCAATAAAGCTTCGTTTTATTACTTATATATTTGGAGTTTGTATAAGTTACAAAAATCACAATTTTAAAACTTATAATCGATCAGTATTTCAAAATTTGACGTTATTAACGTTTTTTATAAAATCAGATTTTATTTTAAAACAATAATTTGTTACATCTTATGTCCACATTATAAATTATGAAAACCAAACTCCATGTGATGTTTATTTTTCCAAAAATTATTTTCACATGTG
The DNA here is from genome assembly GCF_052625555.1 of Lactuca saligna. Taxonomy (NCBI): domain Eukaryota; kingdom Viridiplantae; phylum Streptophyta; class Magnoliopsida; order Asterales; family Asteraceae; genus Lactuca; species Lactuca saligna. Next base: position 37,239,594 of record NC_136424.1, read on the forward strand.
AAAAACTAATTTATCAACCACACATAATAATTATATAAAATAAACAATCATGCATTAAAAAATAAATGTACATAAACATAACCAACTAATGATATTTTTTGTGAGTAAAAAAAAAGGTTCCATTCCTAAAGGGATATTTTAAGGGAGCAAAAAATATTCTTGTAATGTTGTTGTAGAAGTTCTCACTTAATAAAACACTCCATGCTTACAAAATATCCGAAAAACTTCTTGAAAACAATATTTCAGCAACTATCGCTAAAAGTTCAACATCCCTTAAGAAATAGTATTAGTGACACTTTTTATAAAATGTCACTAACTTTCAGCATTCTTCTAATCTCAAAAATTGCTCTTTGATCTTCAAAAAAATGGCTCCAAATTCCTTTCTTGTTACGTTTTTGTACAAATGAATTATTTTTAATAACTAATCTATTATTTACAAAAATAAACCAAGAAAACTAATCGATTTAATTTATTACATATTATATGAATAAATAAACTATCACAACCATTTTTATAATAAAAATAACAAACACAACAACACAACAAACATAATAGTCATTGGCTAGTTTATGCACATCATACATATCAATATACTCATTAAACAATCTTTATTTTTCTAAGACAACTTTAAATGACAAAAGATGCATGAAACTTACGCATATAAAAAAATAACAATTACAAAGTTATCATAGAAAATATGTATGAACTTGCTTTTATACAAAACAAAGTTATACATATTCTTCAAAAACTAAGATTTCCAAAAATCAAAAAATCAAACCAAACTTGCAAGGTGGCTCTGATACCAATTGTTGGATTTTTATTCAAAAATAGCTTCAAAACATAAAATTTAGGCAACGGAAAATTTATAAAATTTGAATAACATAAGCAAGTTAAACCCACCAAGGAACATCTTGCAAGTTGTATAAAGATTAAATCACCAACCAAAGAAGAAATGAAGATATAACAAACTTTTTAGTTCTTTGGGTCCTCTTGGGAGGATTAGAAGTTGATGAAGAATGATGAACTTAAGAGACATCAATAATGACTCAACTTGACGTAGAATGTGTTGGTGATTTGTTATCATCAATGTTATTTAAGTGTAACAGGGATTACTTTGTTGACTAAAAATGATCTTGATAAATATTAAACAAGTAAGGAAGGTGTGGAGTACACACTTGTTTAAGTTTGGTCAAGTATTAAAGTATACTATCATTTAGGGGCGAAGCCCCTGAACGAACGGGGATCCGGGGGCAACGCCCCTGGCAGGGTCCAAGGGGCAGAGCCCCTAGCTAGGAAGGTTTATCAGATAAGGAAGGTTTATAACCAATTTTAGTTACTTTTCTGGTACTCACGAAATTACACCATCTCATTCTCTCTTTCTTTTCTCTCTGATTTTATCTGAGTCTTATCCAATCGAGGATTTGGGAGTACCACCCAAATACTTCGATTTGAAAGTGATTATCATGATTCTCAGATTTCCAAGTGCCACTAAACCATATTTCTAACAGAATGTTAGTTCTTTTGTATAAAACTCTTAAAAATCTTAAGCTTTATGTTCTTATCAAAATAAGAACATAAAGAGAGCATAAGCAAGAGTTTGATATTCAAAAGATGAACCAAGAATGTTATAGTTTTCTAGCTAGAGAAGAAAAGGGATGAAATCCTTTCATAAAAGGACATCTATTACACACAAGTTCCTAACTAGTTAAGGACTTTGTCTATAAAGCTAGTTTGTCTCCCATGACTTTAAGACAAGCCATGCTTTTAATTAAACTAATCAAAAGCCCATGCCTTCATTTTTTTTTCCATAATTTCAAAAATAAGAAAGCAACAGAAGACAAAGATTTTATATTTTATAAACTAAGTTTATAAAATATAAACTTTAACTTTTTGGTAAAAGGCAAAATAATTCATCTAGTCTAAAATATTGTGCATGACATATCAATTCATACCATATGAATTATGTATTCTTAATTTCTAATAAAAGTTATTATTTCCTAGACTAAATAATTTATAATTTAATTGTAAGAAGTTATTGAGTATTTATTAAAATCGATTTCTAATAAATAATCGACTGTATCAAGTTGTTGTTAGTGTGACCCATTAATATCATATGTTAATTAGAAATATCACTTTAATATGATTCTTGAGCATACTAGATCTTTTAGATGAAACCCTTGAACATAATAGAAGAACGTGCAAATGGGAAATGATGATTACATCTGTTGTGGGTACATTCTAAATGGTATGGTTGACTCTATCTTTGACATATATCAGAATTAAGAATCTGCAAAAGATCTGTTGGATGCCGTTAAATCCAAATACATGGAAGAGGATGCCTCAAGTAAGAAATTTCTTGTCAGTAATTTTAATAATTACAAGATGGTGGATTCAAGGTTTGTCATGGAACAGTACAATGAACTCATGAGGATTTTGGGACAATTTGAACAACATAAAATGTAAATGGATGAATTCATTTGTGTCTCAAGTGTTATTGACAAATTGCCCTCATCCTAAAAAGACTTTAAACACACACTAAAACACCAAAAATAAGAGTTGTCTCCAGTATAACTTGGCCATCACTTGAGAATTGAAGAGGGTCTTCAGGCTCAAGAAAGTGACAAGGGAAAAGAAAAGGAAGTTCCTGGATCTTCAGTGAACATGGTGGAAGATGATAAACATAAAAAAAATAACAAAGGAAAAAGGAAAAAGAAAGAAGACCATCACAAAGGATCAAATAAGAAATCAAAACTTGTGTGTTGGAATTACAGCAAGCCTGGTCACATTAAACAAGATTGTCATTTGAAGAAGAACAAAAATGGTGCAAGTACTTCTGGATAAGGATATAATGATCAAGGTCCAAAACAAAAAGGTTAGAATTTTATTTATGAAATTGCTACTACTGTTGTTATATATCTTGTAACACTAAAACCTATCATTCTATGTTCAGGATAATGATCATGCGTGGTGGATAGACTCGAGGAAACGAATCAAGTGTGTAAAGATCGCTCTTGGTTCAAGGATTATGAAGTACATAACAGGGTTCCAAGGGGCAGTGCCCCGAAAACCTAATTTGATTTCTATGTCGAGTACAACTCCTGCCATGCATTTTCTCGCAAAAATTATTATTATATCATGAGTTGGTTATATCTTAATAACCAACAATTTTTGGTGCCAATAGGATGTGACTTCCGTTTAACTAAGTTTCACTCTAATATAAGAATCCTTCTCTGGTTCAAGAAAAAAGGTTAGAACTTTCATACAAGAAAATTATATATTGATTCATTCTATCTCTCTAGAACATAAAATTGCAAGGTTTATTTTGTATTTTTGATTTAGAAGTGGCCTGACTTCTTAATTGAAATTCGTTGGATTATCTAAAATCTGCTTTCGTGATACCCCAGGCTATAGGTTTAAAATCACAGATTTTGCAAAGTGATTGTAATCATGATCCAAGAAATATCCTAGTATATTGATATTCTTAAGACCCCAATTTATAACAGGTCTAGTATATTTGTAGCTCAAGAAGCCGTCACAATCACTAACCGATATCACCAAGATGCTCACTAAGTGAGCCTTATTTTTCCCTGAGTGTACATCATCAAAGCAGGTACAAACATTTCAATACTTAAGTATGCTCAAGATTGAGATCAGGGAGTTCATGGCAAACACCAAGTACCAGAACTTAGCTGAGTTATGGTCACATGCCAGAAGGATGGAGATATATTTGGAGAACCATAAGAAGGAGAAGAGGAAGATCTCGGTTTAGACGTAACCTACAACAAAGAAATCTAGGACGGATGATTCAAGAATAGTAAGTCAAAGAGTCCTAGGGTGTAGGGAGTGTGGGAAGCTTCATGAGGGGGTATATAGGTCATTTCCATGACACAAATGTAGCAAAGAGGGACTCTATGGCAGGGAATATAGGTAGAGCATGTGAGTTTGCTTCCATTGCGATGAGATGGTCCACATCAAGGCCCATTGTCACCTTCTTATTGCAGGTGTTAAGTGGACACCTGAACCTTTAGATTAGCAGTTTCCATATGGACGAAAAAGGAGAGATGAGGTTCCTAAGGATGGGGAAAGGCCTACCAGGTTATTAAAGAGGATTCAGGAGTGGCAACTGTGATGATTGTTGGCATGTTTTCAATTTCATTATTTCTATGAAATCCTTTTATGTTAAGTGTTTCTTTTGAGACTCTCTTCACGTTAATTATTATATTATGGATAATTCTTTATTTAGACCTCACTAGACCAAGTAGTGAATTCCAAGAATGGGATTAGATACACTCAAAGATTTTTACTTGTCCCTTCTACATGTTCTTATTTAATAAATATTTTTGGGTAGAGTTTAACTATTCAAAGGACTATTGAATTCCATATTTGTTTTTCTTTTAGGATTTTATATTGTAAGATGTTAGTCCTTGTATAGGGATTATATGTTGTTAGGGAGATCGGGTTAAGGATTGTGATGAAGATTTCATTGCATGTTCTTGTTTTATAGGGCTTGGGGGTTCGAGTCGCAGTTTAGAAATATGATAGGGAGGTTCGAATTTAGTGTGAGTCATTGGAGGTTGATGGATCAAGGTAAATCTGAGAGTTTCTTGGGTTTGAGGATTCGGGGTAGACTCAAGCATCTCTTGGCATCACTAGGCTGTATGATTTCTTCGAAAGCTGGTGAGTTGGTAAATCGGGAAAACGATTGTCAGAGTTAAATGGTTTAGAAAAATATTGGATCAATGAACTTTTGGCATTAGTAAGTTCCCTCTCTAAGACGTGATATACACTATTTTTCGCCGATGTAGATTACATGATAACATCATGGATTTCAGATCAATTGATTTTTTGTTTGGGAAAGTCTATTGTTAGACTTGGGTTGTGTTGCAGGATTGGGAGTCTTCCAAATTTTATTGGTTGTGTTGGAGTTTCGTCAGATCGTCAGTAGTGAAAAATGTAGTTGTAACAGATGAGTAAATTTCATTTGGTTGGGTCTATTCTAGTGGCACTGTCTCAGTTCTATTTGGTTGCGTAAATCCTTTTGTGAGAGTATCTTTCTTTTGGTGAGAGGTTTGGAAGAAAATATTAAAGAGTTGTGTTGCAATCATCTTTTGCATTTTCGCTGAGTCATGTAACGTCCCATTTTCACAACCAAATTTTTCATTCTTAAATTAGGTAACACATTGTTTCCATAAAAACCATGACAAGAAAAACCATGAGTATCGATTATAGTCATCCCAAAATTCATATTATCAAAAAATGCAGAATCACAAAAACTATGGATGAGTGTGTACAATCAAGCATATGCCTTCCCGCGACCATCTGAAGCACTTGAAACACAATTAAATCCACAACTTTTAGCACAAAGCTTAGTGAGTTCCCTAAAATATCACATACAACACAACATAATAAACAATTATGGTTTATCCACAACCTTTGGACTATCAACAGTCCTGAGAGCTATATATAGTCCTATGGGCTCATAGCAGATCTATGGGTTATCAACAACCCTGCAGACTATCAACAGTCCTAGAGTTATTAGCAAATCAATAAACACACATAAAATCAATCAGCAAATAAGACTCAACTAATCTGGAATCCATCCTACTATGACATAGTTAATATAGTGAGAAGACTCACCTCACGAATGACAGAATAACACGATAACTCTTTGATAGTGAAGACCGGTACTAAGAATCACCAAGTACCCTATTAGTCTACACTCTAAAACCCTCAAGTTGACCAAAAATTCAATGTTCAAAGTCAGCCCCAACTGACCTTCCATGTTATGGCCACCTGCAGGCCACATCGTGGTAGCTACATAACAAAATAATCGTGGTGAGACTCGTCACCAAAATGTGGAAAGCAGACAACCACACCATGGGAACTAGGTTCTCACGACTTAATGGATTAAGCTCTTAACCCTTAACCCCATAAACCACAATTCTTAGATCTAAACCTTCTCAAGGTATAGATGGTTAAAGTTTCCAACTTTATCCATTAAGACATTCCAATAAGCCAAGATCTAAAATCCTAAGCTCTTCATGGTTTCACACATTGCATGAACACTAAAATAAGTCATGAAAGTACCCTTTTTAACATCCATCATGGTCCAAAAGTCAAATAAGGCACAAAAAGGTTCTGGAGTCACTCAAACTCCAAGAACGTGAAGATATGGACCAAAAAGCTCATAATATGACCTAGAACTAGATCTAGAGATCTAAAAAGCAATTTGAAGACTTTATACTTGTAAAAGTCTAGAAATATGAAGAAGATGCAAGATCTAAGTTGGAACCAAGCATATAGGCACTAAAATGAACCTTTTCTTCCTTCAATCTTTAGAAAAGTGGTTTCACACACACCAAATACACATATGGAGGTTAGGGTTTGGATGGGACAGGGTCTCATAGGTTGGAGGCTACCAAATGAGGAAAAATCTTGGAGTTAGTGCCTTTAAATATGGCACAAACCCAGAGATCTAGAGTTTGCACCAAAATAGCTGCCATGTCGTGGCCAAAACCTTGTCAATCTGTGGCATTCATTGTGAATGCATGTCTCATTTAAATGTTGCCATGTTGTGTCACCCAATGCGTCACACCATGGCCAAGACAAAATATTCAAAATAAGATTCTTAATTAAGTTAAACTCAGAAGAAACATACCTGAAAAACAGATGGTAGACGAAATCTATTTCAAGTGGGGGAGAATTGTAACGCCTTATTTCCGATGGTGTTTTTTCCATTCTTAAATTGAGGTTTTAATACTCCAAAGTAAATTATAAGGATAGGGAAGAGCAGGACATCGATAATCGCATTTATTGAAAAGAAAAAAAAATCTGGAGAATTGTTGTTGGGCAAGACATGCTTTTTAGGAGGTATGATGTGCTTTCGGCCTAGTTTTCTGATCGTTTTATTATTGTTTCGGGGGTATTTAAAGGTCATTAATCCCTAGGGTTGGATCATTCTCAACCTCCAACACCTTAATATCATTGCTTGAAAAAACCTAACCCCCTTTATTTTCTTTTTAGTGATTTTGTAGCTTTGATGCATTATTCTTCCATGTTTGGTGTTCTTAAGTAGTGAAAACAAGAAAAATTAACCACAGGAGCTTGGTTTCTGAAGTGTGCAACCTTATTTCAGCTTAGGGACTTTGTTTATCATAAAGATCCTTGATTTATATTGTTTTCTCTTTGGAAGTATAAGTTATTTGAGTAAATGGTCCCTTTTAGTAAGTTTTGGTCCTTTAGCAACTTGTTCCTTGGATTTTAGAGAAACTCATAGGTGTTTACTGATGATAGTATATGGATCTAGAATTGGGTTGCATATTTGGCACTTGATATGGTTCTTTAATCCCCATGTAAGTTGATATGTGCATTTTGTGACATTTTGGTGAATTAGGGTTTGAGATCTTGGTTGTTTGGATCAAACAAATGGATAAAGTTGGAGACTTTATCCACTAAGAAATCTTAGAAATGCATATATGAGAGTTTTGTCCCTTAGATTTATGGTTTAACATTTTAAAAATTTATTAAGAGTTTGATTGTTCGTAGGGCATTTGGGATTGAGCAACGCGCTTTTGTAGGGCATGGCGTGCCTGGTCAAAGTCAAAGTTTGATATATTACTATTGACTTTTTGACAAGGTTTGACTTTAGGTCAAACTTTAGGGTTTAGGGTGTAGACTGAGGTTTTTCCTTTATGGGTGTGTACGTGGTTAACATGTGTGATATATTCCAAAATTTGAGTGTGTGGCTATGATTCCTTAGATTTTCGAGCAGGTGAGTCTCCTCACTATAATGTGTGTTACATTATATACCGTTGTATGATATGGTGTAAAGGAGTGATGGTATGCTATTCTGGTGAACAAGATTGTATAGCCCTTTGTATGATATCATGCCAGTTAGAATGTAGATAGTATTGTTGATCATCGAATGGATGTCGTAGGGGTTGTATGTAGCCGAATGAGATACCCCGAGAACTCTTAGTGTAGGCCTTATTACATGTTCCTTGTTTAGTTGTGGGTGTAGGGTGGGATCATTTGTTCAACTATCTATCTTATCTCTAGGTACATCTAACTATGCATTCACTTGGTGGTTTCTAATAAGAACGCAGAGTTCAGTATGAGTCCTCAGTATGTTTCAACATGATTGTGTTATTGTATGTTGTAAACAAGTAGACTAGTTTAGACAGTTACTTGTGTTACTAGATTTTTGTTGATTGTCTATTATTATATACGTTGACATATTTTGTGATGAGTTGAGGGTGGTCCAGCTATGTTTTGTAAGCCAAGATACTCAGGGAGGTCCAACTTTATGCTGAAGACAAAAAAGGGTATACCAACTCTATGTTGAAGGCCAAGGCAGACCAACCTTGTGCTGAAGACAAAATGAATCTTTTGGAACTCCTTCTAAGAATGATTAATCATTTCAAATTAACCATTTCAATCCAACATTCTTAAAAGGAGTTCCAAAAGATTCATTTGAAATGGTTAATCATCCATAAATGCAAGTAGGTTTCAAAATTGTGATTTCAAGTGATAATTTCAAACTAGATTAATAAAATACGTTAATAATCCAACTAATCAAACCAATTCACATACTAATCTAGATTTAAAACAATCATAAGACTGTATAAACTTCAAACTTAGCTTGAAATCATTCATTAGACTAATTAGAAGTTGTTACCCTCATATTTTGGATTCGTCTATTTGATTTGAGAACCCAAATCATAATTAGCTTCAATTTCTCAAAACCTAAAGAATTAGTCATGTAATATATTTTTTGTGACATCCCCAATTTCATGGCCAAAAAAGATCGATTTATTTATGATTATTTAAAATTAGAGTATCCTTTTTGAAGAATAATATTGCAGAATTTGTTCCAAAAATATGATAAAGATATTATCAAAGCATTTCTAAAGAAATGTATTTTTATTTATATTAAAAATTTTGGGATGTCATCGTTAATATAGTACATAATCATAAACGGATATAATACAGACCTTACTCTAGTTTATCTAAACTACTGGCCTATAAGAATCGATAAATCACTCATCATAAAATTACATTTGTGCTCTCGTGCCACTAACTATAATATAAGAGACTAAGTAGGTCAGGCTTGAAGCCCGGTGAGCACATAGGCTTTTCAACCTATAATAATTAAATTCTTTTTATTATATATTTTCATTAAAAAATTTAACACGATTACCCATTCTCGTTATCCCCACTTTCTATCCGTAAAGCATCTAATTCAGGGGACATATCCTAAGGAATCATTTTCGCGATAGACAATACTCCTTAGGGGATACCTTATCAATATATGTCAATAAGGCAACTAGGGTGGGGGAGGGGGGATTGAGTACACATGGTGAACACTTAGTTCAAAAATAGTTATAAGTTGCCAGCCTACTGGTCTTTCACTAGACTGTTTAGAAAAGTTTGTGGTCGTTATCTATACTCCGCTAAACGGGTGGATCATCTTTAAAGTCAAGGCCTCTCATCATCCGTCTGATCTTTCATCTTTTATCTATCCATCTTTACCCTATATATATATATATACACACACACACACACACACACACATACACACACACACATCTACAATTTAAATCAAGTAAAACATGTATAAATCATTCATTTACCATAGATATCAGGAAAATAGATAATAGGCACATATGGCATGTAATTATCTTAAATACTTTATATCTATGTGTAAGATGAAAGTAACTATGCACTCACTTGATAAAGTGATGACTTGAAACCCGGACAACACTTCGCATTGTCAGATGCTTTTTCTTTGACTTGACCTAGGTTCAATTAACACTAAGTCTTAAGTTAATATTCCTTATGAATGAAGATAGCCTAGATCCAACATTAAGTCCAAAATCTACTGATCAATAGTTGATAAAAGACAACCAGGTAGGATCATATTAGAGGTAAGGTCCGTTCGGTATACAAACTATACTGTTTGGAAATCCAACTTTAAACACCTTACTAAATCCAGCCTAGACGTCATCCCTTTAAGTAGATTAATCAACAATACAACATTGGAACTAGTGAAGAATCTTATTTATAAATTCATAACGACGACTATGAATTTTAAACAAAAATTACACTAAAATAATATGGGGTGTAATTTAACTTACAGAGATTCCCTAGATAAAAATCCAAAAATTACACTAGCAGAACTCCAGGTTGATAGCTACTAGATACTAGGCTCTTAGGAACCTCTAAACTTGCCAAAGTACCGTAAACTCTATGAAGAATTCTGACCAAAAGAAGTAGAATCGAGAGATATTGATTTGGAGAGGTGTGGAGAAGAATAAATTCACGACCTCTATTTATATGCTGATCAATGACCATGCACGTCGTGCATAGGGTCGACATGGCTCCTCAGGTGCACTGAAACGTGACGTGTTTCTACAGGGACGATATGGATGGCTTCTAGAAGGCTGTGCGCTAGGCGCATACGAGTGCAACGATTTTGAATCTTCAAAATTGTGTAACTTCTTCATATATACTTCGCTTTTGACATTATTTGTATCCACACATATCTATCGACGTGATCTACAATTTTCGTTTAGATTCTGTCGGTTAATTTTGACTTTATTTATTTTACACATGCTTAGACTGTTAAAGTCCATATAAAATGCATAGCTTTGTCATCCGATGTCAGTTTTCGACTCTCTTTTTATCATTGGAATCCTATTATCGAGATATTCAACTTCCGTTTAGATTGTTTCAGCTAAAATCAACCGATCTAAAATTCAATATTTAGGATGTTTGTTGCTACGTTGAATTTTAGAAAAATCATAACTTCCTCTAATGAAGTCAAATTTGGACGTTCTCTATATGTATGCTCTTAGCTTAACAACTACTATGACTTTTGTTTAGATTACTAAGGCTAAAAAGTAACCTAACAAAAGTTTACTATTTATGTGCGTTGCCAAATCGGGTTGAATCACGAAACTTCGACTGACCATAACTTCTTTTTTATAAGCGTGATTTAAGCGTTCCTTATAATTCCATAATCCTTGTCACAACTACTTCAACTTCCGTCGAAGGTATTCGGCCTAATTATTATTCTATTTTAGATGCGTATTTTATTCTTCTTTTATTATATTATCAACACGTATACTGTAAATAATTAGACATAAATCACAGAATAGTCAAATAATTACCCTTTATTATATCAAATAACTTACAATTGTTGACCCTAATTATTATATCATGTTATTAATTCCTAGCGAGAAACGCATGGGTTACAATTGTCTCCCCTTTATGATGATTCAGTGTTCAAAATCAGCCATTCGCGAACATATGTGGATAGTGATTTGCTTTCTGTTTCCCATGCGAGGTTCGGTCGAATTAAATGCTTCCATTACACAAACACTAAATCAAACATCTTACATCGTAAATTTTTTGTCTTACAATCAACAATTATTTTGGGCTCTTTGATTAATTTCTAGTCTTCATAAATCCTCATCTTCGAAAGTGGAATTATATCAGGGACTTCTGCTACAAACTCCCTCAAATAATATACGTGGAAAGTGTTATGAATACCATCCAGTTCTTCTGGCAATTCCAACTTATAAGCTTGGATCCAATTCTCTAAAGAACCTTGAATAACCTAATAATATTGGACTTAGCTTCCCTCTCTTTCCAAATCTCATATGTCCCTTCCATGGCGAGCCTTCAAGCCACACCAAATCTCCATCCTCAAGCCAACAAGACGACGTACGATACTTCTGTCTCTACAAGGATTTATAAGGTGTCATCTTAATGCTTGAATGGTAACTATTGTTATAGGAAAAATCTACTAGGGGTAGATGCTCATCCCAGTTACCTTGGAATTCTAAGGTACATACTCTCAACATATCCTCCAGTGTTTGAATTGTCCTTTCACTCTGACAAACAGTTTGTGGATGGTAGGCTGTATTTAAAAACAACTTTATACCCATTTATTCTTGTAGGCTTTTCCAAAACCTTGAGGTGAAACAACTATCACGATCTTACACAATCGTTAAAGGAACTCCGTGAAGTATTACTATCTCCTTTATGTATACATCTGGAAACTTATCCATAAACCATCTATCATTGACCACTAAGAAATGTGCACTCTTTGTGAATCGATCCAAGATTACCCAAATCATGTCGTGACCAATCTTCATCTTGGGTAGTTTAGTCAAAAAAATCCATGGTGATGTCTTCCTATTTACCCATGTCGTAACCACTCTTTATCTTGTGCCTTAACTCTTGCGCATGTCACACACTCAGCCACATACTTTGAAACATCGAGCTTCATCGTCAGCCACTAGCAATAAGGTTTTAAATCCCTATACATCTTGGTGCTGACTGGATGAATCGAGTACATGGACTTGTGAGCTTCTTCCATGAGAAGATCTCTTATTTCTCCCATCTTAGGCACCCAAATCCTATTTTGGAATACCTTCAATCCTTGACTGTTTATACCGAATTCCAATGTTTTTCCTAAACGCTCTCCATTTCGGTTATCTCCTTCCTAATCTTCTTCCTGATCTTTCTTAATACTTCCTACATTTGCTGAGACAATATTAATTCTCAACTCCCTTGGTTTCTTCCATTCCAAGTTTATCTTTCTACTCAAAGCATCTGCTACAACATTAGCTTTGTAATCCTTGAGTAATTCTAGCCAGCGTGGTTGTCTCACATTCAATTCCTTTTGACCAAAGAGATAGTGGAGACTCTTATGATTAGTGAAAAGATTACACTTTTTGCCATAAAGATATGTCTCCATACCTTTAGTGCGAAAACTACCACTGCCAACTCTAAATCATGAGTGGGGTAGTTCTTCTCATGTTCTTTCAGTTGCCGAGATACATAGGCAATTACTTTATCTCGCTAGGTCAGAACACAACCTAACCCAACTTCATATGAATCACTATAAATTTTGAAGTCTTCAACTCCGTTAGGTAAAGAAAGAATCAGTGCTTCACACAATTTTTTCTTTAATTCCTTGAAAGCTTCTTCATGCTTCTCACTTCATGTATATGTATTTCCTCTATAGGTCAAATCTGTTAATTGGGCAACTATCGAAGAAAAGTGTTGGATAAACCTTCTATAATATCCAACTAATCTTAGAATGCTTTGAATGTTAGTGGTACTTTTTGGTCGTTCCTACTTCATTACATATTTGATCTTAACTGGTTCAACCATTCTTCCTTCTTTAAAACTTTTAACACTGCTCTGAAGTTTTTTCCATGCTCATGTTGGCTCTTTGAATGCATAAGAATGTCATTGATAAACACTATTACAGATTTTTCTAGGAAAGGTTTACAGACCATATTCATCAAATCCATAAATGTTGCCTGAGCATTGGTTAGTCAGAATGACATAACCAAAAACTCTTATTGTCCATATCTTGTTCTAAAAGCATACTTCTATATATCCTACTCTCTCACCATTATCTGATGATATCCCGACCTAAGATCTATCTTCGAGAAATAGCTTGCACCCTGCAACTGATCGCACAGGTCATCAATCCTTGGTAAAGGGTACTTTTCTTTACAGTTTCCTTGTTCATCTCTCTATAATCTATGCACATCCTCATGATCCCATCCTTATTCTTCATGAATAACACGGAGCTCCCTAGGGTGATGAACTAGGTCTAATGAAACCCTTGTGTAATAACTCCTGAAGTTGTATCATTAGCTCCTTCATTTCTGTCAGTGCTAATCGGTAAGTTGCTTTTACAATAGGTGTGGTTCCTGATAACAAGTCTATCCTAAATTGTAATTGTCTATTAGGGGGAAATCCAGGAAGATATTCGGGAAAGACTTATAGAAAGTCACACACCGCATGTATCCTTCACATATCCATCTTCTCATTCTTTGCATTGATCACAAAATCCAAGTATGATGTAAATCCTTTGGAGAAACACTTTCTGGCTTTCATCAAGGAGACGAATCTAGAATTTACTCTATGTTTGTCCCCTTACACCATAAATGGTTCTCTTCCAGGTGGTTTGACACTACAATAGTCTTTCTACACTTGATGCCGACATCGTTCGCTCTGATCCAATCTATTCGTATGACTATGTCGAAGTCATTCATCTCAATGGGAAACAATTCCTCATGGAACTTATTCCCATTCAATTCAATGACAATATTCCTAATGCAATCATTAGCAGAAACGAATTTGCCACTAGCGACCTTTACTAATATGGCATTATCTAGTTTATCTATAGGCAATGCTAGTATTTTTACCAAATTTATGTGATATAAAGGAGTAATTAGCTCCAGAATCAAACAATATATTGGCAGGAAAATCATTTACTAGAAAGGTACCTGAAGCGACATCTACTTCATCCTTTGTTGCTTCCAGGGTCATCTGGAATGCTAATCCTTCGGCCTTGGTAGCACATTAGGCCTTGCAACCTCCTTCTTCTTCGGGCAGTCCTTTGCTATATGCCCTTCTTCATTACATTCATAACACACCTTCTTGTTGGATGTACACTCATTGGCGTAATGAAAAGTCCTCCCATACTTGAAACAGATGAACTCTTCGCCATACTTCCCAGAGTGTTTCTTTCCACGCTTCTCGTACCATTTTGCTTCATCTCCTCCTCCCCAAACTTATTGGAACCAGACTTCGAGTATCTTCCCTTTTTTTGGATCTTGAAGATCCATCAAATTTCCTCTTCTCTCCTAAGTGTATCTCAACATTCTTAGCTACCTAGATGGCAGATTTCAAAGTAGTTGCTTGTTTGACCATTAGATCGAAGTTCACTAGCAACCCATTAGCAAACTTGTTGACTTTGGAGAGTCTTGTTGGAACCAAATAAGGAAAAAGCTTCATTTCCACCGTAAAACTTGTAGCATACTCGTTGAATCTCATTTTTACCTTCTTGAGATTATAGAACTTTTTGTTGATTTCTAGGAGATCCTGCTTAGAGAAATACTACATTTTCAGCTGCACTAGAATGTCTTCCCAAGATATCTTACTAGCTTCTCCTTTAGACATGGTATCAGTCAGTAACTTCCACCAACTTAATACCCCATTCTTCAACCGTTTGACCACGAGGACAGTCTTCTGCTTGTTGCTACAATTACAACAATCGAACACCATATCCATCTCGGAGATCCAATCCAAAACTTCCACTAAGGTGGGACTCGTAGCAAGAGTCGATTGCTTTGCACCCATGAAGTCCTTGAACTTGCAATCATGTCTATTATTTCCTTCATTCACTCCATCATGGTTATTTATTCTAACCACTTGGTGGTCTACTCGACTAACATTTCTATTATAATTTCCTTCTTCCGACTGTTCTAAGTTCAACTCAGGTTGCTCAACAGGTGACGTAGGCTCTCTTCCATTATTACGAATTAGCTACCTCATCTCTTCCCTTTGTTCAACCATCATAGCCTGGATCATTTCTTGGACTCCTGTCATCATGAGTTTCTCTCTTCCAAGCATCGCTCCCGGTGCATGCTCAGCTACACGAGGCTCGGGCAGCTAATTTCAATTAGGATTTTCGTATTCGCTACGCGTTCTTACCATGATGTTCTATACAACAAAGCAAGCATTTAGAGTACAGTGCCGAGAATTATAAAAAGGAAGGTTTAGACACAAAATTCTCCTCATCACTCCAAAAGATTATATGCTAGTTCTAATATAGTAATTAAATGTTTAGAATCTTGAACATATAAAATTCCCAGATCCAGTCAGCACTAGATCATAGATCTGATCAAATAATAGCATCCTAAAGCATATATGGCATCTTATAGCTATAAAATATATCATTTAGCACATAAAAGCAATTTATGCATCTTTCCTAATATAAGCTAGTGGTCGTGTCTATTCGGGAATACTTCCTAAATATAGCAGGCACTCATCTCATAATCATCTATTAGGATTCTAAGTTTAAGTCTAGAAATCCAAAAAATTCTTAGTTCGCTTAAACAAATGCTCTGATACTAACTGTGACATCCCTAATTTCAATGTCAAAAGAGACCGAATTATTTATGCTTATTTAAAATTAAAGTATCATTTTTGAAGAATAATATTGTCGAATTTGTTCCCAGAAATATGATAAATATATATTATCAAAGCATTTCCGAAGAAATGTATTTTATTTAGATTAAAATCGTTAGGATGTCATCGTTAATACAATACATAAGCATAAATGGAAATATTACAAGCCTTACACTAGTTTATCTAAACTACAGACCTATAAACATCCCTAAATCACTCATCATAACATCACACTTGTGCTCTGGTGCCAATACCTGTAATATAAGAGAATGAGTGGGTCAGACTGGTGACCCAGTGACCATATAGGGGTTTCAACCCATAATAATTAAATTCTTCTAATTATATATTTTCATCCAAATATTTAACCTGATTACTCATTCCCGTCATCCTCACTTTTTATCCTTAAATCATGTAATTTAGAGGAGTTATCCTAAGGAATCATCTTCGAGATAAACAATATTTCATAGGGGATACCTTAGCAATATATCTCAACAAGGAAACCATGGGGGATGGAGTACACCTGGTGAACACTTAGTTTAAAAACACCTACATGTTGCACGCCTGTTAGCTTTTCACTAGACTGTCTAGAATATTCTTTAGCCGTCATCTATACTTCGCTAGACAACTAGATCATCTTTAAAGTCAAGGTCTCTCATCATCCATCTCATCTTTCATTTCCATCATCTCTCATCATCTTTTATCTACCCATATTTAATCTATATATATATATATATATATATATATATATATATATATATATATACACACACACACACACACATATACAACTTAAATCAAGTAAAACATGTATAAATCGTTCACCTAATATAGATATCAAGAACATTGATAATAGACACATATGCATGTAATTATCTCAAATAATTTATATCTATGTGTAAGATGAAAGTAATTATACACTCACTTGATAAAGTGATGACTCGAAACTCATATAGAGCTTCGCTTTAGCACTTGGATTTTTCTCTGATGTGACCTAGTTTCAATTAACACTAAGTATTAGGCTAATATTCCTTATGAATAAAGGTAGTCTAGATCTATCAATAACACCAAATTTTACTGATCTGTAGCTGATAATAGACAACCAGGTAGGATCATATCAAAGGTAAGGCCTATTTGGTATACAAAGTATATTTTTTGGGAATCCCACTTTAAACACTTCACTAAATCCAACCTAGAAATCATCCTAGTAAGTAGATCAATCAACAATACGACATTGGAACTACTGGTGAATCTTATTTATAAATTTATCATGATGACTATGAATTTTAAACATAAATTACACTACAATAATATAGAGTGTAATTTTACTTACAAAGATTCCTGGACAAAAGTCTGAAAATTGCACTGGCGGAACACTAGGCAGATAACTACTAGATACCGGGTTTCTAGGACTTCTAAACTTGCCAAAATACTCTAAAACCTATGCAAAATTCGGACTAAAAGAAGTAGAATCGAGAGATATTGATTTAGAGAGCTGTGGAGAAGAATGAACTCAAGACATCTATTTATAGGCAGATCAACGACCATGTGCACCGCGCATAGGGTCGATGTGGCTCCTCAGGTGCGCTAACATGTGGTCGATTTCTACAGGGGTGATGTGGCTAGCTTCTAGAAGGTTGTGCGCGAGGCGCACATGCGTGCAACAATTTTTAAACTTCAACATTGCACAATTTCTTCATACAAGCCCCTCATTTGACGTTCATTATATCCATGCGTAGCTACCGATAAGATCTACAACTTTCATTTGGACTCCATTGGTTAATTTTGACTTTATTTATTTTACACGGGTGTAGACTGTTAAAGCTCGTATAAAATGCACAACTTTGTCATTCGACGTCCGTTTTCGATTTTCTTTTTATCGTTGGAATCCTATTCAGGATATCTTCAGTTCTCATGTAGATTGTTTTAGCTGACAATCAACATATCTAAAATACGATATTTGGTTGTGTACTACAACATTGAATTTTAGAAAAATCATAACTTACTCTAATGAAGTCGGATTTACACATTGTCTATATGTACACTCTCATCTTAACAACCACTACGACTTTAGTTTATATTACTAAGGCAAAAAAATTAACCTAACATAATTTTACTATTTACGATGTGCGTTACCGAATCGGATCGAATTGTGAAACTTCGACATACCATAACTTCTTCGTTATAAGTCTGATTTAAGCATTCCTTATATCTCTGGTATCCTAGTCATGATTACTTCAACTTTCATCCAAGGTATTCGACCTAATTATTATTCTATTTTAGACGCGTATTTTATTCTTATTTTATTATATTATCGTAAGCACATATGCTACAAATAATTACACATAGATCACATAATACTCAAATAATCTCCCTTTATTATATCAAATAAGTTACAATTGTTGATCCTAATTATTACGTCATCTTATAAATGTTGTAACATCCCGATGTTGAGGTAATTTCAATTGTAGCCCTATATATGAATTAATATTGCATTTTAGTCCTTAAGTACAAGAAGGAGTGAAAGAAAGGCTTATAGTGGCATTTTGGTAATTTTGGACTAGGGGGTAGTACAATGGGCATACATTGTGTATGTCGGGCGTACACCACGTACACAGGGCGTATGTAATGAAACCTCAAAACCTAGTTTTTAGGGTTTGGTCCATATATAAGCATCATTAACTCTACAATCATCATTCCCCCTTTAGCCTCCAACCTTCATTTCATCGTTTGAAACCCTAATCCTTTGTATGTGATCATTTGAGCTCAAAAGTATGTGTGTTTGTTGCTTTTGAAGCAATGTGAAGAAATAAGTATCATCTTAGGAGATCAAGTCCTTCTAGATTCACAAACACCTCACCTTCAAGATCCATTTTGAGATATAAAGCTTTAAACTTAATGGTTCTATGCATAGATCTAAGTTAGCCATGGATTTAGTGTCAATTTGGTCCCATTATTTGGGTATTTGGAATAGGAGCTACTCTAACCCCTTTAAGTTGTCCTTTCAGTCACTTTGAGGTGTTTAGAAGCATAAAAATGTAGTCTTGATCATATCTTTCCTTCCATGCATGTGTTTTGAGGTCTTAATGGGTTTAGTGGTTGAGGTTTTTGGTGTTAAGACCTTTTTAGCCATGCAAGACCATAAAGTTGGAAACTTTATGGTGAAAAACGTTACTTGGGACTTGGATCTGCATTTAGACATGTTAAGTCGGAGTATTAAGCTCTAAATTGGTTAAGAAGAAGGTTGTTGCGTACATTGGGCATATCGAAGGGTACGTTGCGCGTACGCAGATTTGGCCCTGGTGTCTCGGACCTCGAGTACGCCTTGTGTACCTCCGGAGTACACCCCACGTACGAAGCTTGAGTCGACTGGGTTGAGTTGACTTGGTTGACTTGTGGATTTTGACAATTTTTTTATCAAGGGTATTTTGGGAAAATGTTATTAATTTAGAATGGGAAATGTTATGGCATTTAGGATTGGGTTGATGTAGTTGTCGGAGTTAGGAGCTATTCAGACTACATTCAGATTGCAAGGTGAGTTTTTCCTACTAGGATTTACGGGTCGAAGGCACCAAGGCCTTCCTGTTGCACTGATATCTTGGTTTTACCGTATGTTGTTATGTTGTAGTTAAATTTGTATCATGGTATATAGAATGATGCTATGTTGTAGTGATCTGTTAAATCTGTATCTTGGTGTACATGATGTTGCTATGTTGTAGTGATCTGTTAGATCTATATGACTACCTGTATATGCTAGATATTGATTGTTATGGTATATGTTGATATGTAATGGTATATCAGGTAGAGGTGTCATGTTTTGTGCTGAAGGTCAAGATACCAAGGGAGATCCTGATAGACTAAAGGCCTACAAGGTGGACCAGTCAGGCCGAAGACCCAGAGAGAGTTCAAAATAAGTTGAGGCCCAGTGAGACGGTCTAGTGATGCTAAAGGCTATGTATGCATGTTGTTGTTGGTTACGTTTATGTGGTGGTACCTTTGAGGAACTCACTAACCGTTGGCTTACAATTTTAGTTTTGTTTTTAGTACTTCTGAGGATTGTGGCAAGGCGAATGTGTGATCGTACACATCATTGGTTTATATTAATTGGATCTTAGGAGACTCTAATTTTTAATAATGTTTTGAAAACAATTGTTATGTAAACATTTTTTTATAGAAAAATGATTGTTTTAAACAGTTTAAATTGTTGTGGTTTTTGAAACGATATAAATGACTAACAATAAATGCGTACGTTACATTTTAAACCTTCAAAAAATGGATTTGGTTGACAAAATCGACTTTGAAGTGTGCTTTCTCTTACTAGAATAGGAATTACTAGAACATAAATCAGAAAAAACGACACAAAATATAGCATTTTCCAGTGTAAAAAGGCTAAAATATTCACATTATGCACGGTTTGTTATCTAAATGGATATGGGCCGCAAAATAATGTTTTAACAGCTTCATTGTTTTTGCACAACTTTAATATCTTAAACTAAAATTACTCGATTATTTTTAACTTTACTTCCGTTTTGAAGTACACAGCAAACTATATAAAATAACTAAAACTTGCATTAAAAGTTAGGATTGTACAATAAGTCCAAGTAATGCACAACTTAGGATACGTAAACCTAACCTAATATTATCTAACATTAATTTGATAACAAATGACAAAAATGTTCCAAGAAGAAAGGAGAAATACAAAATAAGAAAATCGATTCTCCCTTTTGCCTCGACTCACTCTCTTTCTCACTCAGTGATGCGTATGTGTATGCATGAACATATGATATGCTACAGTTTCTTTAAATCTGATGTCCTCGGATCTTGGGCTGCTAAAACTCAAATATGGGCTTAACTAATAACTAACAGCCTTATTGGGCTGACAATGAACCAGGGTGCTTGAGCTTGACTCCTTTAAATCAATCTATCCGCTTCTAATCTTTTATTTATTACAAAATGTTGGGCCCTGAAATATTAATTATAAATACGATAGTGGGCTGCTGGAATACAAGTTATGGGCTGGTAAATTACGTTATATTTGGGCTGATTTTAATTGCCAGATTGGGCTGCCAAAACAGAATAAACCACAAATTTGGGCTGAAATATGATGTTGGGGTGGAATATAATATTTCATGGGCTGTTGAATTTATGGTCTAGAAATACTGCCGAAACACATCCTGAGGCTAAATCTGCACCTATTTAACTTGTATAAAGTTTTATCAAAACAGTTAATTTAACGATACAAATGTGAAAAGAATGTATTATTGATAAAACTAATATAAAATGTATGCTATATGTTTACTTATATCTTACATAACTACAATTGGTCATAGAGGATGTGGGAATAAACAAATTAATTGAAATTTATATATAACTAGGTATAAAACTCGTATATTTACACGAGTTGATTAAAGAAAATAAAATATTAAAATGTAAATAATAAGTATTTTTAAAATAAAATTTTAAAATAACGAATGAACAAACATATTAATTGCAATTTAGTATAACATTTATTACATTTGATACTTTACATATATAAGTATTATATGACTTTTTAATTTTAAAAATTAAAATAAACCATGAATTTACATGTGGATATTATTTAAAAAATATCATAAAATGATAAGTGTCAAAATTAATTAGAGATTGACATGTGGCAATATTATCTTTATTTATTATAGTAGATTGTATAAAGTTTTTAGATAAGCATATATCCTGCTTATAGGGTAGTGTTTAAGGCTATTTTATATAAATTAATTTATTCCTAACATAAGTACAATTATTAATAATAAATGTCGGCAAGGAAACTAATGAAGGAACCGTAGACCTGAGCTGGGTGTTGTTCAAACTGCTTGCATCCTCTACACCAAGGTGGGGGGTGATGATGAGATGCTTGTACGCCATGATTTGTTTGAGGTAACTTTTAATTTGGAATAATCGATTAGAGTTGAGATCATTGTAAAGGATTTGTACAAGATGAAGAGTTAAATTTTTACTTTTATGTTTTGGAAAATAGCATAAAAGACACTAAATTTACAATAAAATTTCAATTTGACATTGTGCTTTTTTTTGTCTC
Organism: Lactuca saligna; assembly: GCF_052625555.1. NCBI lineage: Eukaryota > Viridiplantae > Streptophyta > Magnoliopsida > Asterales > Asteraceae > Lactuca > Lactuca saligna. The sequence goes on from NC_136424.1 coordinate 37,261,666, forward strand.
AAATTTGATAATGTGTTTTTCAATTTGTTATAACTCTGACCATTTAACCGGTCAACCTGGTTACCTGCTGACAGTGTTGTAAAACTCATCGAGTTGGTCGATTACTCCTCCGAGTACTCGCTACTCGGCCCCTTACCGAGGCGAGTTACAATTTCCGAGTACTCCCCGATCGGCCCCATACTAAACTGAGCAGTGTTGTAAAAATCAGTCAACTCGGTGATTAATATGTATAATATACTTAATGATTTATTATTTAACACACATTTGATTATTACTAAATATATATCTTAAATTTTCTGTAATTATGCACGAAGTGAGACGATTATGTGTTTTTTTTTATAGTTTTTGTGTATTCCCATGTATCAAATTTTGTTATATATTTCAATCAACTTATGATTTTGACATATATAATTTTTCTAAAAATATTTCTACATGAATTACCAAATCTGAGTACTCCCCGAGTACTCCTGAGTACTCCCAAGTATTCGCTACTCGATAGTCGGCCGAACATGTACCGAGTAATGAGTTCTACAACCTTGCATGCTGATATGGCATGATGACATGTCAGTTTTGATGACTTAACATGCTAACATGTCAAAATTTATTTTTCCCCTCACAAAAGACTGTGTTTTCACTTTTTTCAATTTGAAACTATATATATATATATATATATATATATATATATATATATATATATATATATATATATAATTTAATACTATTTTTCTTCCTAATTAAATATTATTTTTTTCCAATTTTGTTCAATGTTTATAATTTTTCATTTCAAACCGTGTATATATATATATATATATATATATATATATATATATATATATATATATATATATATTACATTTTAAACCATATAAATACATTTTTTTTCATTTAAAAACCACGTTTTTATATAAATACAATGTTTTTTTGTTCTTACATTCATAACATAATGTTGTGTATAAATATGTATTAATTATATCATGATAATTAAATTAACAGCAAACTTCAAATAAGAATAACAAAAATTTATAAGTGATCACTTATGATATATTATTTATTTTATTTTTTGTTGTAGATTTTACACATATTTTTATTTACAACTAAATAATTCTATTAGGGATCTATTGATGTCGAATGTAACATTCCTTTGAAGCATTGAAGAAGAGATAAGAAACACAAAACAAAATACAAAAGTTTAATGAGAATAGTAAAATAGATGTAATAATGGCAATATTTTTCCTAATAATATTATGAATATGATATGAGATGTAAAATTTTAAAGGGTTGCAAACCTAACCTCTTGGTCTTGATCAATTACATGCCTTCAATCCTCTAGACTCATTTTAAAGTTGCATATTTATTATAAATCTAGGTGTGAAGCTCATGTATTACATCAGTTAATTAAAAAATATAAAATATCAAAATGTAAATATTAAGTATTTCTTAAAATTAAATTTTAAAATAAAGAAGAAAAAAAACATATTTATTGCAACTTATAATCATATTTATTACATTTAATATTTTACTTATATAACTATATGTATTATGTGGTTTTTTAATTTAAAAACTTAGAAAAACTTAGAAATTGACATGTGGATATTATATATTTCAAAAATACCACAAAATAATAAGTATCAAAATTTATGAGAGATTGACATGTGGCAAAATGGATATTTATTTATTAGAGTAGATATGGTTTTTATAAAAGGAAAATCTTCAGAAGTAATATTTTACCCTAATTTACGAAAAAATCTCAAACTATTATTTGTTTACAAAAAAACATGAATTACTAATAAAAACGACGATTTGACCCATTTTCCCGGTTTATCAGTTTCATTACTTATCTGGTTCCATTAATGTCCCCTTAGTTTGCCTAAATTTTGCGAATAAGTGCCAAACTAAAATTTAGTGAAGATTTGGCCCTTTCCTCCCCCGTAACATATATTTGACCGGTCTATTTGCTGACCTGGACACCTAGTCATTAAATGAGCTAATGAGATGGATATGTTGGGTTATATAATGATATGTTTACCATAAAACTTGATATCTTGATGTATTGTATATTTTTTGGAATATAAAATGCATCCAACGAAGATTGTAATAATTATATAAACTAACAACAACTTCATCATTTTTTAAGTTTATAAGGACTTTCAATTTGTCTATCTAATCTTTTGTAATTAGGTATATCCATCTCATTAGACATCAACTCATTTCCCACATTTTTCTCGGAAACACACATTTTATAAGTCTCATTTCTCACCTATATATATATATATATATATATATATATATATATATATATATATATATATATATATATATATATATTCACAAATGATCTGATTAGATGATCAAATTTTAAGGTAAACTAAAATTATATAACCATCGTATCCATCTTATTTAATGATTATGCGTCAATATCAACAATGAAACCGTTAAAATATATGTTACATGGAGAAAATGGTCAAATTATCACTAAACTTTAGTTTAGGACTTATTCCTAAATTATGGTAAAATAATGTGATTTTAGTGGAAAAAGTTAAGTAATGAAAAGGGTAATTCATGTTTTTTCATAAACAAATTTTAGTTTAAGATTTTTTCATAAATTAGGATAAAATATTAGGACTTTTTTTAGACTTCTTTTATATAACTAATATATATTTATAGATAACATTATGGGTTGAATGTAAAAAAATAAAAAATAAAAAAACAAAAAAAAAAAACTTGTATTTATACAAAAATATGGTTTTTAAATGAAACTTACTAAATGGAAAAGGGTATTTATACGGTTTTAAATGTAACATGGTTGATCGGTAATGAAAAAAATATATTTATACAGATTACATCGTCTAAAAAATAATATTTATACGGTTTTAAATGGAAAAAAAGTTAACTGTGAACAAATTTGGGAAAAATGATGTTCGATTTTGAAATAAAAAAATAGCGTCAAAATTTAAAAAAAAAATCAAACTTAGTTTCAAAATTGTAAAAAATGAAAACTTAATGTCTTTTGTGGGGAAAAAAAGCAATTTAGACAAATCAATATTTCATATCAGCATGCTACGTAATCAAAAACTGATACGTCAGTATGTAACAAGGTTGATCGGTCAAGTGGTAAGAATTATAATAAATTAAAAAATACGGTGTCAAATTTGAGATATAAACAATACAGTATCAAATTAAATTTTTTATGTATATTTAGTTTCTTTTGTGCTATTTACCATTTATGTTTTTATATCATAATTCATTATTCATCATATATGTTAAGTTTATCTATCCTACAAGAGATCCTTACATGATAGGGTTATTGTCAATTCTTGGAGTGAAGTTCACGATAAAGAACTTTTGGATTATGATAACATAAATTTTTATTTAGACTTTTTAAATCACCAATAATTTATTGTATCATTTACTTACCTAAAATAAATTAAGGATGATAGATTCACCAAGGTGAGTCAAACATCGTATCCATTGCGCAATGGCATCTACAACAAATAATACAATCAGGTGTAGAGCTGTAAACGAACCAAATGAACACGAACAAAGTCTTGTTCATGTTCGTTCGTTTAAGTTAGCCAAACAACAAACGAACACGAACGGATAAACGAACGGGATTTTCTTGTTCATGTTCGTTCGTTTAACAAATTACTTTGTTCATGTTCGTTCATTTATGTTCGTGAACATGCTAAACGAACATAAACGAACAAAGATAAAAAAAAAAAAAAAAAAAAAAAAAAAAAAAAAAAAAAAAACACAATTGAACATATATGAACATAAACGAACATATAATATAGCAATATAATAAAAAATAATTGAATATAGATGAATATAAATAAACTTAAATGAACGAACATAAACGAACGTAAATGAACATCATAAACAAACGTTCACGAACATAAATGAACGAACGAGATCATTGTTCATGTTCGTTCATTTAACTAAACGAACGATAATTTTTGTTCATGTTCGTTCATTTATTAAATAAACGAACATAAACGAACTTCTCGCCGAACAGTTCATGAACGGTTCGCCGAACGTTCAGTTCGTTTACAGTCCTAATCAGGTGTATTGACGAATTTCCCATTGACTCAAATAAAGAGCATAGGTGCTCAACACCTACGCCCCCTTTGCTTGGATTCTATATGCATTTTGAGCTATATAAGTCAAACGATACATCTTGGGGTGTACGAGCTTAGTGGTTTCCTTCCAACGTAAGCTTTTTAATTTTCCTGATTTTGTTTTATGCCTAGTACATTATTTGGTTATTTCATTTGTTAATGAGTGTGTTTTTAACATCACAATATGATCTCGGTATCGTTACGAACGTGCTTAACAAGTGATAAGTCCAACCGATGGTTGATGGATGGTTATGGGGCCGGTGGCAAAGGGAAATAGACGAACTAAGTATGTATTCACATTACATAACTATATATTATCACTGATACAATATAAAATATTGAGTTTTTCCTTTAATTGGGCAAGTATAGATCATTATCAGTGTCTTATAATACCACTATGTAAGTTGGATTTGTATTTTTGGACTATTAGACCAAAAGGTGTGGGTGTGCTTTCACCGTACCTTTTGCCACGGTGGCAGGGGAACACCACACCCACCATGTGGTTTCCTCTTTATTCTGGCCGTACATGGCTAATTGGCTGCACCTATCGCTTGCTTTCTCCTTTCTCCAAACCGTTTGAACAAACATATTTTATTAAATTTCATTTTTTTTTGTAATTTTTATTTTACTTACATATAAAACCTATCATCCCTTAATTTACCAAAATTCAATCCAATTCATCTATCTTTCATAATAATTTTTTTTTCGAAAAAAACTCTCAACATGTCTTCTTCCAATAACCCAAACAACCAAAACACAAAACTTTCTTACGATCAACCGGTTTTTTGTCTTCACTTCATCACTATGATGGCATGCTACTGTATTATCTGCAAAAATTCCTACAACCACAACGACCAAAAAAAAAGACAAACACAACCACAAACCGTAACCGACACGGATTTAAATTTGTTTGATTTTTTTGCCTCAACCAGAATTTGTTCAAGAAACTCAAGCACCCATTTCTGATTCTGATTTCGAACCCAAAATCGTTCGAGAAACCCAACTCACTCAAGCACCAAGCAAAATAAAAGAGAAGGTGGTAGCCAAAGGATGGGAATCAAATAAGTGTTAGTATTGGCACAATCATGGATCGATATTAGAAGATGTGAAGACAGGAAAAGACCAAACACATGACCATTTTTGGAGGCAAGTTAAAAAAGGTTCCACAAAGGAATGGAGTTTCCAAACTATCGTTCAAAACACCAAATTTACTCAAAATGGGGATGACAAACATGGAAATCATGTTGTTTAGTGTATAACAACATGAAACGTCAATGGGAAAGTGGAGAAAGTGATGAAGTGATTTTGAAGAAAACTATAAAAGTATACCAGCAAGAAAATAAGAAGGCTTTCAAGTTTATTGGGTTTTGGAATGTCGTGAAAGATAACAAAAAATGGAAAATTGACAAAACATCCGACGAGCATATTGATAGTGGTTTAAAACGCTCAAGAATATTTGAACCCGACCACACTACATCAGATGTTTGTGTTAGGATCGACCTTAACGATGATGAACATGTTCAAGTTACACCACTTTCCCACCAATTGGAAGGTATAAAGCAAAATGCAAAGACAGATGCAAAGCGGTAGATTTGGATGACTTGAAAGAAATGGAGGATGATAGGAAAGGTATAAAAGAAGAAATGGGTAAGTTTTTGCAAATTGCTTCCGAAAGAGAGCTTCAAAAACAAATAGATAGTGACATGAAAGTACTAATGATAGACACATCGAACATAACCGGGAAGGTGCTTGAAGTTGCTTTAACGATAAAAGTCAAGTTAAAAAAATGTTATGCTAAGTAGGAATAAAATTTCTAGTTATTTTTTAAGTTTGTTGTTGTATGTTTTTATATGGTTATAGGTTTAAAATTTCTAGTTATTTTTAATTTCAAAGTAATTGAAACTTTTTTAATTTCATATTTTTTTGTTTTTTTAATTATTAAGTAATGAAATGTCAAGTTTTTTATTTTTAAGTAATGAAATGTTTTGTTTTATTTTAAAATTTAACATTTTATTTAAATTAAATTTTTAAAAAAAAGTGTAGCACCACACATAGTGTGTGGCAAAGAAACCATACTTTTGTGGTAAAAATGAGATTGAAGTGACATGTTGGAGAAAAAAAAATATTGTTTTTATGGCACCACACCCTCCAACCTTACCATATAGGTATATAGGTACAATCTGACTTCAATGGGAAATTTTTCTTGGTCCCGATCTTAGTTTAATAATCTCTAGTTTTTTTGGTAACAACCTCTTATGGGACATCAAATATTGTATGAAGAAAAGGATGGATCTTATATGTTGTAGAGCTTTAGATTCACACTAGTCTTTATTTTCGAGGTACAAGAATCACTACAAGAAATGTTAGCAATAGTAGCGACATCATTAGCGACGACAACCATTATTGGTGACGACACCAAAGATACACATTTTGCGTCAGTGATCTATGCAACCCCCAAACTAATTACCCTAACAATTAATATGCAGGATATATCCAAAAGTGATTTTCAGGAGTATCGTAGACAGCAACAATTTTTATGAGCGTTAGTGAGGAGGCAATGGTGGCAACTTTTAGGACTATTAGCGGTGATGGTTTTCATCGGTATTGCACATTATTTTTGTAGTGAATAGTCAAAACATAGGGGGGGGGGGGGGGGGGGGGGGGGGGGGGTTGTTGGGTTGTTGTACGCCATTCTATAGCAATGTCAGCTTCTTGTTGTTCTGTAACCATAGATAGTTCCATAGTTGACTATCTTTGCCAAATTTTGGACAACACATAATATAATATGGAACATGTGATTATACAACCATCTTACTTTTTTAGTTGATGATTTTTTCTAAAATGTGTTTTTCAGGTTAATGTTTATTTAAAATGGTGTTTTATGTGATTTTCTTTATGTAGATGCTTGATTTAGAAATATAAAATATGTATTTAGATTTGAAACTATAATCATTACATAACAATTAATTACTCATCGTTCATTTGAATATTCTAGAAAATCATAAGGGATTTAAATTTCTCCTAATGGATCAATCGCATGTTTTTCGATCATCTCCAAACATGTCAGAGAAATGAAGTTGAATACTTTTTTTTTAAACGAAGAATTATGATTAATAAAATGATCCTAGTAAGACACTAGAAAATCCATGCAACATAGAAAAAATAATAGTAAAGTTTATTTTTAAATCACTAAATCCATACAAACATTTCTTCCAAAACCAATCAGAATAAATTATATTTTTTAAACATCAGAATCAACATTAATAATCAGTGCGGAAAAAACCATCAGAGGATGATGTGTCATTAAGCTAGGCTCTTCCCACTGGAACTAAAAGCACCTGAAAAATATTTAAACCATAAAATGTAAGTACAAAGCTTAGTGTATTCCTCAAAATACTACATACCATACATACATTGCAATGGGCTACCCCCATGGTCATCCCTTGAAATGACATGGGTTGCCCCCATGGTCTTACGTCCAAGTGTCGCAGGCTGTACCATGGGCTAACATCCAAGTTCTATAGGATACCCCTATGGAATTTCATGAAAATGTCATGGGCTACCCCCATGGTCTTTCAAACAAATATCATGGGTTGTCCCTGGGTCTCCCATTAAAGTAAACTATCACCATACATAATATAGTGAAAAGATTCACTTGACTCACGAAATTAGCTAACTCATAGCTCAGTGCCTCGCAAAGGATGCTACAACACTTATATCAAAACATACAAGGTCCAACCTTAGATGTAACACCCCAAAAATACGAGCCAAAAATTTCATTTTTTTTAAAACATATATTTGGTAAAACATTCGAATTAAAGCATTTACTGATCATACCATTTTATAAATAGAACGCATGTCTGGAAACCATTTCATGAAACATAATAATGTCAGAGTACAAATCCCCAGGAAGATCTCATGATGCGGAATACGGAGCATGTGTGTGATGGGCCGCTACCGCGCCAGCTCTTTCCCCTTCGAAGAAGAGGTACCTGAAACCAAAACTGAAAACTGTAAGCATGAAGCTTAGTGAGTTCCCCCAACTTACCACATACCATACAATCACATAACATGCATATATTGTCAAGCATATCTGGGTGCCCGACCTACCCCTTCGGTCCTCTCGATCGGATACTGTCTAGCATATTGGGAGCTTGCCTCCCCTTCGGTCCTCTCGACCGGATACTGACTAGCATATCTGGGTGCTGATCTCTCTTTCGGTCCTCTCGACCGGATATTGGGGACTATTTCACCCCCTACTACTACTACCACATAACACACATATCTCATAATCTATCTAGCATGGTTGGGCATGACCGCCCCTTCGGCCCTATCGACCGGTAATCTAGGGACTATCTCCCCCTACTGTCACTAGCACATAGCAGCATATCATACTAGCACATAAACATATCACAGGTAGTAGCAACCTTAGATGAATATCACAGAGACAATCATCCATCATACAACTCCTACTGGTGGGCCGGCATTGTGGCCGTAGACCCACCGCTACTGGAAGGTAACTCACCTAGTAGTAGTTGTTGATCTGTGTGGGAATAGTCTGTCTGCTGCTGCTACTCCAGAAATCCTCCGGCTGTAATTCCCACCAAACACTTAGTCAAATACTGCTAATCACCCTCAGGGTAAATTGTCTATTTACCCTTATCAAGTCATGAGCCAAGTCACAGTCAACTGCCAGTTGACCAGACTCGCCGAGTTGGCTTGCCAACTCGCCGAGTCCCTTTCTCTATACCCAAGTCCAATAGTCCTTCATCCTACTCGCCGAGTTGTATGAACAACTCGCCGAGTTCGCCTTCATCCGAAGAACACTCTAAGCTGTGACTCGCCGAGTTGTATGAACAACTCGTCGAGTTGTTCTTGAGACAAGAAGATTTCCATGAACTCGCCGAGTCATGGCACTGACTCGCCGAGTGACTTCATGAGTGAGTCTGGCTTCCAACCCACTGAGTCATACCTTATGACTCACTACTCAACTCGCAAACACAAAAGGGAACAACCCTGGGACTCGCGACCCGACTCGCCGAGTCGGCCACATGCAAAAACTATACACGCGATTTTGCTTGGATCCAGCTCATGCCATTCAATGATCTGGGTTTCTAGGGCCTGGTTTACACGTAAAGTTTCCAACTTTACGTGTAAATAAACATCCATGAGAGGTTTAGGGCTCAAAATGCACCAAAATGGTAGATCTAGGGCTTACATGCACTATGATTCCATAAAGGCAGCCAAGCTCCTGGAGCTCAATCATGCCTAGATCTAGAGGCTAAACAACTTATCATCCACTCTAATACACAAACAAGCTTAGGGAAAGGATCAAGAAAGATTTTCATGGAGCTATAAGGGACAACAAGCATAAAAACAGAGGGAAAATGAGTTATACCTCAAGGAAATCACTGATATAACACCAATAAGCCTAGCCTCCTTCTTCTCTTCTTGATCTACTCTTCTTTCTCCTCAAAAACTTCAAGAACACACCCAAAACACTTCAATATCACAAGGAAAAGGGCAAAACAGATGTTGGGGCTCTGAGGGTGAATGGGGGCGTGCTTGGGGTGGAAATGAGGGTTTAAATAGGGTGCAAACCCTTGAAATTTAGGGTTTCATCAAACAGTGGTGACTCGCCGAGTCGCCAACTTAAGCGTGCCCCCGGACTGCGTCCCTACTCGGCGAGTCAGACCTACAACTCGCCGAGTCCAAGGCTAAAATGACAAATACTTAGATAAATTTTTACGTACTAGGAACCAGGTGCTACATTAGATTACACACTAAATCCAGCAAACTTGACGAAAAGTCAACCTAGGTTAACAAGTTCATGGTCAAAGCCAAAGTCGAAAGCTAATAATGCCAACAGCTAACCCTCACGTCGTGACCAACCCTTGGTCACGTCATGAGAATGCACTTACTCTGATTCCAACTCGGCCATGCTCCAACTCAACACACTTAGTCACGAACAAACCAACAAACGAAATCATGACGCGAGCCTTCCTTTGTCACGTCGTGAGCACATCTAGACAAATTAGTCAAGGAATCTTCCATTGTCACACCATGACACTCTCCTGGTGACGACGTGACCATTGTCTGAAGCAAAATCCTAATGGTTTGAGTCCTTAATCCGATAAGTCTTCAACTCCAACTTTTCTAGAAGCTTTAGGGGACTCTAAAGGTCCATAAAAATGACAACTTTATGGACATGCATGCTCCATGCATGTCCTCTATCTAATATAGGTTAAAGGCCTAGAAAACGAATCAAAACTCATGCAAGGTTCTCAATTCACAAACAAATCCCAAATCTGAACCAAATAATACTCAAAACACTTTTAGGATCCATAAAGTTGCCAACTTTATGTAACCCATCACTTCAACTTGATCAACTTGAAGATAAAGAGACAAGGACTTGGATCTAGCAACCTAGAAGCATAAATTTTGAATCTTGTACACTTACAAAGGTCTAAAATATGCACAAAAAAGATAATGTTGATGTTTCCTTGTTGGCTTAACACCCTAGAACACCTTCTTCTTCTTCTTCAAGCTACTAAAAACGCTAAAATGAGCCAAGAACCACCACGAGGGATTAGGTTTTAGGTTTTCTGATGTTTGAGGGTGAATAGGGATAATAATGAACCCTAAAGTGGAGTTAATGGGATTTAATTAGGAATGAAACCCTAAAAGATTATGGGCTTGGGCTACAATCTTCCTCACATCATGACCATAGTCTAGATACGTGTTCATCACTTTCCTTGGTCATTTCGTGACCTCTCTATAGTCATGGTGTGACACCTGGTTTTCCCCAAAGACCAAGCTTTTGACTCATTAATGCCCTAAATTGATCCGTTCTGGAAAACGGCTGTTATAATTATCCCCCAGTTAAATTAGATTATGTCTTCGAAATCATTCTTTACAACTTTCCCCGCCACAACAATCGACCTTGACCGAACTTCCTGAATTCTGATTAGGACTGAGAAGTCATCTTATACCAACGCTGACCTACCAACATTTCTATCAAAACCCAATATTAGTAAAAATCACATACCTTGGCGCAGAATGAACCTTAACGTCCTGTCCTTAGCTAACGAAGAGTAACCTTGACTACTATGACCCGAATCCAGAAACCCGATACCATGCCTGACTTCTAGACAAGCAGAACCATTCAAACCATAATCATTAAGACTCCAACGGTAACATGATTTGAATAAAACCCCTCTAGCCGTGAATGTCTTGTTGAACCCCTAACCATTCGCCGATGTCGACAACCTTTCACTTAAATACGAAGAAGATTCCCAACAAAAGTCTTAGCCATTTGTGTTATACCAACATATAGATCACATCCTTCAAACCAAACATTCACATTTGCGATCTATTTAAGATCTCCCTGGTTTCATGTTGTCTTACAATGCAGAATCCCTAACTAATTGATGGAACTGGCAACTTCCCATAAACGGTCGTACAACGTGACCCTGACCAAGAGTCTAACTGGCAAAGGCTACCCTAGCCTATCTGCCAATCATAAATCCAACTATCCTCTTCTACAAACAAAGAATGACTCAGCCAATCAACATAGGTACCATCAACAAGTCTGATGCATTCCACGTAACTGCTTCGGGTAAGCCATAGTTTTACTTCACATTTGGCCCCAAATGAGCCTACGATCTATCCAAATACTACTAATGATGTGGCCCACCCATAGTCTCTCAACCATTCATGTGATAGTCTAAATCATCCTAGATAATGCTATGAGCCAATTCGTAGACTTACATCACTTCCACAACCTCCTACCAACCTAGTGAATGCTACGACTACCTCATAGTTTTTCAACAGTTCCTCAACTGACTACCAACCTAGTGAACACTACAGCTACCCCACAATATTACAACACTTCCACAACTGCCATTGGCCTAGCCTATGGTCTTGCCAACTGTCCACAAGAATACCTAACCAAAATCAATGTGATCTGAACCCCCATCCTATTGGACCCTATCAGGCGTTCAGGTCATGCTTCGAACCCTAAAGCCTTCATCGGATAAGAAAAGGCAGAAATATCCTAATACAACCCTCGACCTAAACCTAAAAACAAAGCCATGATGTTCCACTACCGATGCTTCATGTCCTCGGATGAAGTAACCTGAATCCATAACATTTTCTCCCCTAATTACAACTAACCAAAGAGCATTATTTTGTGCCTAAACCCTGACCCATTCCACAGCTAGAACTGGCTCTCCATTTGTCCTAGAATATGAAATTCCATATTGATTCGCTCTTGGAAAGATTCCTATTACTCCCACCGATACTCCCCACTTGGCTTTAGCTACAGTCTACCAAACTCATAACCATTGGATTTCTGAACCATCCCACAATCTCACTACTCCACCAGCACCATACCAAGCTTACAAGAACAAAGGTTTCATTACTGAACAATATAAGGTACCCACACCCCAAACTAGATTTAACACTTTGCTACTCTTGACGAAAGATATTGCCGCATTCAAGGTACCTTACCTTGATACAATTCCAAATCCTTGAACAACCTCAACGAATGAAAAGGAATGAATAAACTCACTATTGGAAAAAATAGATAACCAACCCAAAGACTCACTTGCTACCAATCAAAACCCATGCGAACAAACATCAAACACGCCATGCAATTGATAACCAACCTGAGAGCCACAATCACCTCTGAACTTTATCTTTATTGTTCCAAAAAGGACAACCGGTTATACCGAAATCTTTTCCTTGAAGCCTCAAATGCAAGGACCAAACACACAACCCTGGAAGCATGAATCTGATAAAACTCACCCTACACTCGCGATCTGACCACTCCCTTATACCTCCAAAACCATGCAACATCTCAAAAATATCGAATTCCATAAAAATCCAATGAACTTACACCGCAACTTCCTCAGACCCATTGTGATGAAACCATCGAAATCAATATGGCTGCTAATTCTCCAATCAGAGCACTCAATTCACTCTCATGTAGCGCTCACGCTATCACTGTTCATTGCTTCCCATGTCGATGCCTACAACCGGCACTACCGGATACCCTTCAAACATGATTCTCAGCATACAAAATGGCATATGACAAACACTCGAATAAAATAACCAGACAATCACAGTGAAACTCCGATTCTTAGGTGGAGACTTAACTAAACCAAACATAATGTCTCGTAAATACAATCACGTGATTGTAAGCATAAAGAATAAGAGCATAAAGTAAGTGAATATGTCACTTACCTATGAGTTCTTGAGGCCTTGACTTTGCTTCCTAAAAATCCATGGATGATGGGGTCTGAGCCACCCCACTCATTAAACGTAGGAAATTTCCCCTAATATGACCAGGATGATGACAACGATGACATAATTCTACTTCCAAGGTGCAGTCTTGGCGAACATGGCCCTTCCGTCCGCATCTGTTATATTTGAACTTGCAGCTTATAGGCTCATGGTCTATCTCACCTCCAATACTTGGCATGGCAACATCAAGCTTCTTAGATGTTGCTAGCAGGTTCGGGTCATGATGCCACTTCCTTTTTCCTAGTTATGTCTCAAAACCAAGCTCCCACTCATGAGTCACCTCAAAAATTCTATCAGCTATCTAAATGACTATAATCTACTCCTCAAACTTGGCAACCAACCTGTCATTGATATGCCTAATAATTTCAGGCAAGTCCTCTTGTAAGGCCTGTGAGACCTCAACAACAATCCAATCACGAGCCCGATCCATCTAAAGTTAGGATGTAAACCCTTCCTTTGATCCCTCTAGGCAGAAAATAATTTGTTGAGCATTCTCCATGTCAATAATCCACCACCTACTCATAATAGGGTCCTTCTTCCCGATGAACTACGAGGTTCTGTAAGCCTTGAAATCCCAAAAAGGAAGTGTTCACACCCCAATATAACCAACCAAAATCTCTACACGAAAATCTCTAACCCGCTTATCCAAAAGCTCCATGATCCCTTCCTTGATAGTACCAAACACAACAAGATTCACATCCAAAATGCCACGAGTGATCTCAGAGAAAATGAACTTGAGAATCCTTTCATCGATTGGCTCCGCATTAGAGCCTGAACCTAAACTAGAACCTCCTACATGAGTGCTCATCACCATACTGAAAAGCAACCATAAAAATGATCAAATATACCTAAAGAATTCCTCATCTTACAGTCTTCCTAGGATCTCCATGACTTTCCTCAATAATCATCCTGAATCCTCTAAGTCACCTTTTCATATTGATTCTTCCTATACCCACTAAACAGTGCACCGCTCATACTAAAGCACTTCTTAGGCTCTCCGAGGATTCCCACCTCACTTTGCCATTAGGTGCTAAAGAACTCCTACTAATGTTAGCTAACTAATTTATGAATACAATTGCATGAAACAAAACTTAAATAATATTTCGAATAAAATACCCAACCTACAATGGTTAGACTGAAACAAGAGTTGTGCAATAGGGCCAAATCACTCATTCTAGAATTATTTAACCTTTTTAACATGTAACGTAACATATTCACTCACTACCAGAAAAAAGTCGATTTTGCTAGGGAAGGAATCTGTTTCAAAAAGCTGAAATTCCGTTGCAAAAGACAAATAGCGATTGAATTTGCAACCACCCATTTCTGTCCCAAAAAAAATTCGTAAAGAGGGTATGCGAGGGAAACAATAATTCTATTGCAAGTGTGACAACAAAATGAAATCTGTTGCAGATGGTATTTCGTTGTGTGTTTCGTAGTAGTAGTACTTCTTCCATCAAAATTTCGTTGTGTATTTCGTAGTAGTATTCTGTTGTGAATTCCATAACACTTCCCATTCACCACATTAATTAACCAAAACAAGCTGTTTGATTAACCTTAACCTTACTAACCTAATCTAAACAAGCTCTTAGAATTAGATTAAAATATTGCATTAAATTTTATGTGAATGTTCCCACAACACCCAATACTCCTCACAAGCTCGGGAGTATAAGAATGTGTGAATAAGATTTACACTAAATTCATTCAATGGAAATTAGTTTAGTGCTTGTTACTTAGTCCAATTCACAAAACAATTACGGATTTTGCAATCAGATAAGTTGAATGACCTAACCCTAATTCAAATGGCCAATAAAAATCACAATTAGAATCACACATTTGATTAAAGTAAAAATCAAATTCACTAAATAGAATTAAAAGAAAAACATCAAGTCATATGATTGAAATCACAACCAAGAAGTCAAAACATGAAGTTGGAGAAACTAGCTAGGGTTCTAGCCACACATGGCCAGGACAGGATCACAAGTTAAAAGATGGAAATAGTATGCAATTAAACCTTACAAATAATAGAAATAATGTTTCCAACTGACAAATGATCAAATCCTTGCAAAAGCCTTCGAAATCCTCTCACCAATAGTGCTTTAATATGATGTGCGTGTATAAAAATGACCCAATTCCTGTGATATGAAAATTAGAAAAAAACTGCCAAAAGTTGGTTTTAGGGTCGAACATGTCCCGTGTCAAGATATAGTAAATCAACACGGGTCATGTTTAGTGTAAAATGGCACTTAATCCTCGATTATTCTTCCAAAGTACAAATCTTAAAATTGCTCAGCTAGGCCAGCACGACCAGTGTCAAAATGGGCTAAACTGACACGTGTCGTGTTCAACAAAGTCAACGTCTTCTTTTCTGGTCAAACACGAACCATGCCCATTTTTCAGTGTAAATCCAACACGACCAATGTACACCTCTACCTTCAAATCCAAACTTGATTTTTCCAACTTTTTCGTTCTTCACCCGATCGTCCCGAAATATTCACCAATGCTTCCCGGCACCTCCCAAAATGCGTTCTAACCTATGGTTTACCTGAAAATAACATGAAAGTGTGCAAATAAGGTTGTTCTAGAGAATAACATGAATTGAAGAAAATGCAAGAAAAACGAAAAACAAAATGCTAAATAGATGCAAAAAATGGACTAAAAGGTGTGCAAAAAGGTACACAAAATGCACCTAACACATAGCTTCATAGTAATGGAAAGGAACACGCCTCCAACTCCTATAAAGGAATGGTACATGATATGCCACATAATTTGAGATAAACATTGTCAACATTTTGACATGCATTTTCACTTATGAATTTATAGGTCCCCTCGCCGCTATCAACTTCCACAGGTAGAGCTTTATTACCACCACCCTTGAAATTTTTTCATATATTTAATCATCTTCCCTTTCCACGCTGATGTGTTGGGTTTGCTACATTGATACATAGAATTTAAAATTTAGAAATTTAAAACTTTAAAGATATATCCAATATATTTAAGAATTTCATGTAATTTACAAGATTGACAACCCGCCGGTATGGCGGTATCTTGCATGTGCCCTCATGTGGAGGTCGATCCCCGCCGTCTCCTCCATGCCCACTCACAACATGTGTAGCCATCTATTCAACAAATATTAGTAAATATACTAAACATACTTTAGAAAAACTAATAAACAATTTTAAGCAATCAAAATGGATAAAACCCGTAACATACCATCAATCAGAATCATCACTAGAGCAATATACATGTACAACATCATCATTAATGAATTCGTCATCATTTATGAAATCATCATCATTATCTGAAGAGTACGTATCATCATTGTTATCTTCATCATTAATGAAACTGTCATCGTTTATAGTAGGAGCCACACTTGATTCACCATCATCATTAGTATCTAAAGAGTACATATTATCCCCGTCAACAGAGTACGTATCATCATTATCATCATCATCATCATCACCCAAGTCGAAAACCAAGGAAAAATCATTTGATCGAGTGTCATTTACCACATCTATCTCATTAAGACCGATACTTGGATGATCACAAAGTTTTCGATGATGAACATATTCCATAACTCTCCAGTTATTGTTTCGAGTAGGATCTTGGAGATAAAACACTTGTTTAGCTTGAGTGGCTAAGATGTATTGTTGATCGTCATATCACGTTTTACCGACATACCATTCATGGCTGGTATCGATAACAACCATATTATTTTTACTAATTAAACGTCCATTACTTAATAACGCATTGAACCATTTACCACAAAATAGTACAACCGAGTAACCGTGTCAATAGTGCAACTCTATGATGTCCTCTAGTTGACCATAGAATGGTGTACCGTCTACTCCTAATGTAAGAATATCACTATGTTAAGCAGTGTGTTGGAGATTACGACTAAGCAAAACAAATCGAACATCATTTACTATGCAAGCAATGTAAGAAGTTGCATCGAACGCACCATGCCAACACCTTTAATTCATTAGTACAGCCTGAAGGCGATTCTTTTTTGAGATGACAAAATCTATAAGGAAATATAATATTATACGTTTAAGTAAAAATATAAATTAGTTTTAGATTATATATTAGAATATAAGGCATTTACCTTTCTTTTGAACCATGGAGGAAATTCTATTTTCAAATCACTTTCAAACGATTCTGATTTGAATTCATTGGATGTGAGACAAAACAATTAGAATAGTTTGAAGATATCATAACACTATCAAAAAAGTAGTTAATAGATCACAAAACTTACTATATGTAGCCTTTCAGCTCATCCTCACCGCAGTTGTTTAGTACAAACCAACGCAATGAGTTTTTGGAAGTCCAAGATCCTCATTTCTATCAACACGATTATAATTGGTTTGCATATCCTCAAGATACATAGAGCCTTCTAGCTTGGCTTTGTTTCTAACATCATTTTTAAGTTTTTGTCATGTATTTTTCAAAGTGATACATTCATCTCATGTGTACAAGCCCTCCAAGAAAGGGTTCTTCAGGTAAATGAAGAATTAGATGAATCATGATCTCGAAAAATGTTGGAGGATATATCAACTCAAGATTGCATAAAATCTTCAACACTTCTGCTTTGGCAGTTCTCATGTCTTTAACATCTAATGACCGGACACACATTTTTTTTAAAGAATATACACAAGTTAATGATTGTTGTTGAAACATTTTCTGGGAGAAATGTTTGAACCCCTATAGGCAGCAATCATTGCATGAAGATCTGATGATCGTGAAACTTTAGTCCAACCAAATTTTATGCAGGATCATTCACCTTCTTATTAAAGTTCGATCCAAAATCATTAGGCAGGCTCACTCTTTTAATGAATTGACAAAAACATTGTCGATCAATTGATTTGAAAGGTTAATCAGCATGTGGTAGTATTACTTTCTTCTTATGGTTGTCTTTCTTCTTCTGTTGACTTTCTTCCTCTTGATGACGATCTCTTTTAGCCAATGATTTGGCTGAATGCCCATATTTTTCAAGTCTTTTATTGCTTCTTTTTTGTCTTTAATTTTTCCATTCATCAGTGCATATTTAAAACACTCTCATCCACATTTTTCTCCGACCACATATCATCGGTATAGGCATTAAGTTATATGACGTTTCTCTCAACTAAAAAAGTAATAAAAAATAGAAATTCTATACCGACGACATGTCGTCGGTACAGAGTTCACACAGATCGCTATTTTCTTTACCGACGACTTGTTGTTGGGCAAAGTTACACGAAAACAACATCGGTTTTATTTATTGAAACGCGAATTATAAGGAAATTGAAAATTACAATTTTCGTTACCTATATCGACGACTTATCGTTGGCATAGTTTTCAGACAATCGCCAAAAAAGTTTTCATTCCGGTCTAGCCTATTTAGACAATATGTCGTCGGCATAGAGTTCCAAGCCAAACAGAGTTCGTCGTACCGACAACATATGGTGGGGACGGGATAGGTAGACCTTTACCGGCGACATATTTCTTTTGCATGGTTGTCGTCGGTGCAGGTGGTTATTCTTGTAGTGGCTCGGGGATTGAGCTCCACCTCAACCATACGTTCTTCTTCCTCTTTGCCGAACGGCAAAAACATGAGAGGAGAGCCAAAAACTTGTAATTATGAAATAGGGACGGTGTCACATCCTCTTCGTCGGCTCGTTGTTTTTTCCACTCCTCTCAGCGTAAATGAGCATTTAAGTGTTGTTTGTTTTTTTGAAGTCAAAATGTCTGCAGTCTGCGGATCACATCTGCAAGACTCTGCGGCAGAAGAGGTGGACCAAATGTCTGCAGTCTGCAATAAGAAGACTGTTTGTTTTTAACGTCTGCGGGCCGTTAAAATAAATTGAATTTTTAAACTTAATTTCATGTTATAAACATTAAAAATGTATTTTTAACAAAAAAATGAAAGAAAAAAAAAACTGCACAGTTGCCATTTTTTTTTTTTTTTTTTTTTTTTTTTTTGTTTTGGTTAAAATGAGGTTTGAAGACCTTTGAAGACAGTGGTCCATGTCTGCGCCAGGAAGACCTCGCGCAGACGTTTTCTGATCTGCGCACTTCCAAAAAACAAACAATCTGCGAGGGCATATGTCTGCGCGTTGTCTGCGCGGCGCAGACAAAAGTGGTTGCGCAGATCTTCACACAAAAAACAAACAGCACTTTAGTGTATTCATTTTGGAAACTATTCTTGAAAGGTAGTTAATTTGGATGGTCACTTTTGTGATATTGACAAACGATTGATTATCACCATATATATACTATCACAACAAATTAATCCAATATATTAATATAGTATAAGAACAACGTTCCATGTGGAGATCCATCAATCATTTCATATGCCAACATCGATCAAAGCATTTTAGTTCGCGTCTTAAGGGCTCATGGGAACTAGTCGTTTTAGACCATATGTCCATATGCATCGCTTGTCTTCATGAGCCAAGTAACTCCAATTTTACACCTACCATATTACGTCGTATATAAAGTTTATTTTAGCATGGTTAATGATTACTCGTATAATAGTTTCATTCATTTATTTTGCGTCAATCGATAAATTACACCCAGGACCAGAGGCTACATCGGGTTCCATATTCAGAAGCAAAAGAATCGATTCCTGCGTCAACAGGAAGTGAGACCGGACTGATAACATCTCGATCCTAGTTCCTCTTCTCCTGTTCTTGGTCGAAATCCTCGGAATCGTCGGTGATTGTGGTTTCCGAATCGCTTGTAGAATCGTTTGGCGCATCGTCATCTTTATCCTCCTCGGACATCATCGATTTATCCTCTTCTTTTGGACTCGACTGTTCGGATCTCTGTTGGAATGCATCACTATTTATTACTTGCTCGAGTGCTCGAATATCTTCTGGTCGAATATTCACGATCTTGGGGCATTCCGATGCTTTGAGAACCCCGAAATCCTTGGAGAACTGGACATATCGTGACAATTCCTCGCCTTGAACTGCTGCTTTTTGCAGAATGGATAACGCCTTTCCGGCTTCCGATGTCGCGGCGGAATATATCCTCACAAGAACCCCGGCAATTCCATTACAAATGCGAATGTAAATGTCGAAGATCTCGATCATAATGCAATCCATTGCTTCAAGAACCAAAACATTCATCATCTTTTCTTTCTGCGGTTTGATCTTGAGCAATATATCGAGCAATTCTTGAAGATTTTCCAACCAAACAAGGTCTTTCATCATGGAAGATTGTTTCGGCTTCTCTTTGGTTTCCTTTCCCCTTCTGGTCCTTCCTTGATCTTTCCGTTCCTGCGAATGGTTGAACAAGAACGATGATTTTTTATCAAGAAACTCATAATAAGCACGAATGAACTCTTCGTGGTGAGAACAATTAGGGTTCCGATCTCTATAATTCGAGAGATTAAACGGTAACCGGCCGATCTTTTGAACGGCAGGGACTTTGCAACTGAAGACGCCATGCAAAAGCATGAGCCCTTTCAAGGCCACCGTCCAGCTTCGGGTCTTTTCCATTCTGGTGGAAATCGCCGACATTACTGGCCGAACGTAATGGCTGGAAACACGTATCCATGCAAATATGCGTTGTGCGCTGTGATAATCAATGTGGGAGTCATTATGGCTGGTGGCTTTTATCACCGCAGCTTCAATGTCAGGATTCCGAAGCGATGATCGAGGAGCAAGATTCACTACGCATAGACTGCTAAAGTCTTTAAACGCTTCGGAAGCCTTCTTCCACATCTTTTTTACGTTTTCGTTTCGTTCTCGGCGCCCTTGTTGTCCCTGCCAACCACAACCGACCACCGATTACCGTTGCTGTTTCTTGAATTTTTTTTCTCTTTTTACATATTTCTTTCGTTTGTTTCTTTATATGTATAGATTTAATGAATGTGCTTCCGAATTTTTCTGGGATTTTGGGGTCGACGTTATTTGCGTTTCTCTTTCTGTATTTAGCATGAACCAGTTGACTCGCTTTTACTCCATCTGTATTTCGTAATGCAAATATGCAATACCTAAAAGTAGGGCGCTTGTGGTTTCATTTTATGGGACAAACCACTAAAATTGTCATTTTTTAACGTTTTACCACAAAACCATTTTTATGTGAAAAAACCCAACGTTTTATTAACGTTTTTTTGTATATTTAAACCCAAAGTTTTATTTATGTTGTTGTATATATATTTAGCATTTAGCACCTTACCATGACACATAATAGGCCAGTTGTCTCCACCTCACTAAACCTCACTATCTGAGTGCTAACTAAAATTAGGGACAACACCACTCTCAATCATCATCTAAACCAGCGACCACATTTGGGCCGGTGGTGATTCTAAAATAAAAAATCTAAAATGATTTATTAAAGTAATTAATTTTTCGGTGTGTTCACATATAGGTTTATTATTTTTTTTTTTTTACACATTTAGGTAACAAATTTGTTAGACGTATTTACATATGACCATTATAAAATGTTAAATCTTAGACGTGAACATTTTCAACAAGTTCATTACCTAAATGTGTACAAAAAAAAATAGTTACAAACAAAACCAAAAATAAAAATAAATTACACGAATGGTTCTTATGGTTTGGGAGAATTTGTGTTTTTGATCTTTAACTTATTTTTTTTAACTCGGATGGTCTCATTGTTTATTTTTGTTATGCGTTTGGTTTCTATCTAACCTAAAAAGACTATTGTGCCCTTATAAATTTATTTTCTAATTAATTTTCTTATTTATGTATTTATTTTTTTATATATTTAAAAAAATTAATAAACCCCACATATTTGTATTTCCTCACCATAAACCTTAAACCACATTTGAGAAATTTAATTCGGATGGTCCATACTGTTTATTTTTGTTGCGCATTTGATCCCTGTCTTACCTAAAACTACTATTGTGTCCTTATTAATTTATTTATTAATTAATTTTCTTATTTATGTATTTATTTTTTTATATTAAAAAAAATTAATAGATCCCACATATATGTATCTCCTCTCATCGTAAACCTGAAATCACATTTGAGAAATTTAATTCGGGTATTACCGGTCACCATCTCATCTCTCATCCTCCCCAACTACTATTTCTTTTTCATTTTTAGTAACATCGACGTCTTCACTATCATTCTTTTTTTGGTACTCTAACTCTGGCGAACCACCATAACCTACTATCTCTTCATCTTTAGTGGGTTGTGGTGTTGATTCGACGGAGTTGAAGGAGCGGAAAAATAAAGGATGATGAAGACGTCGATATCACTCTGGCGAACCACCATAACCTACAGTCTCTTCCTTTCTCTCTCATTTTGGCATTATTTTGCATGCAAGAAATATCCCGAAGCCCCAGTATTAATCCCGAGCCCCGAAGCGAGTCCAGAAGCCCCGAAGATCCCGAGAAGAAAGATTCCCGAGCCGAAGCTCTGCCCTCGTGAAGCCCGGTTTTTTTTAGGAAAACATCATGTTTCGTCGCAAAAGATTATTTTAAGAGACGAGGCATTGTCTGATCATCATCTTATCATGTGAGTGTATAGTCACTTTCTTCTAATACATAAATGTTACGTATTTGCTATGAAATACGTGCTATGTGTGTATATATTGTTGTTTATTTGAGATGATTGTGGAATGGATGAATTATATAGATTTTAATGAGTTAAACCGTATATGTATTTTGTATCTACAAATATGCTGGGTAGAACATGAGTTGATAAGATTGTTGGTATGTGATAAAAGATGAGTTGGATCATGAGATAAAAGGGTAAAGAGATAAACTTGTTATAGATCCGGGAGTATGGGTCAGATCAAGAGGCTAGTTTTAGATCCGAGATTATGGATTAGGTAATGAGGCAAATTTAAAATCCGAGAGTATGGATTATGTATTTTTGAACTATGTGTTCATTCGATAAGGTATCATGTGTATAGTCCTTTTTAGGAACGTGATTTTAATACGAGTATTGATTAAAGTATGAAATATATGTATGTGTGTGAATTATTTGCTATTGCTCAAAACGTATGTTATATATATAATTTATGATATACAACGTACGAACCAGTTATGGTCCAATATGTGTTAAGATGTGTATATATGATATTATTACTTAAAAACTTTGTGTTAAGTTTACTCATAGTTAGCGTTTCCAAACGGAGTTAGTATCGAAAATTGATTATAGGCATTGTAGGCTTGCCTAGTGAAGGGTTAAGACTTAAATAGGGATGTTTAGTTCCATTAAGTTTGGACATTGGGTCGTCTCATATTAAGAGTACATGTGTTGTGAGATTGACGATCGATGAAGTACGTCCTACGTACAGAAGTACATTTTATGTACGAAGTCCTTTTCAAAGCTCTGTGTCTTGGGTGCTGCTTGTGCCAAGGTACTATTATGTTCTCGGGTACAAGTCTTTCGCATACCAGAGTACTATAATATGCCAGAAGTACTATCATGTACAAAGTCTTTTTGATAATTTGGTGTGTCAGTTACGGGAGTGTACGAAAGTACTCTAGTAGTATTTCCCCATTCTTTTATTTTGAGAGAGCTTTGGAGTCAGCATTTCTTTTATGAAGTGATCGACCGAGCTTCATATGTCAGCGTTTTCTTTCATGAAGTAATTAAGGGAACTTCGTAGACTGCCTAATAAAGTGTATCGGTAATAGACCACTGCTAGGTATGTATGGTATTATATTGTTGGATAGGGTGCATCTGGGGGTGAAATACCTCATGATATTCAAGCCACTGCTAGGAAAAGTTCGATGTTGGGATAAGTAGAGTCTGGGGGTATAATGCCTCAGGATAGTCGGACCACGCCTAGGCATTGTTATCTAGATAACTACCCCTAACTAAAAATGTCTTGTGGTTCTTTCTTTTACGAAAAAAGGTTCGTGGTGAAACTTATTTCATTCCCCTCATTTGATGTCTTTATTGATCCTCGTTTGCTGCTAGGGAATTTCCGAAGCAGCTTCATGAGTTTGTGGTTCATATCGATTCCTTAGGCTAGATCTCGTAAGATCATTGTATAGGGTCAGTATGTTGGGATTGGAGGGATGAGATATATTGTTTTAGAAATATGATTTATATGTGTTTAGAATATTAGTGGTTTTGCAGGATCGAGATATACTTTATTATCACATTGCTTGAACTAAGAGCTTTCGTACTCTGTGTTCCTTAGGTGATTGGGTTCACCAGGGATATTCAAACTAAGTGTTCATTAGATATTTGAACTAAGTGTTCATTAGGTGTTATTGAACTAGGTGTTCATTAATTATTGTGAACTGCGTGTTTACCAGAGGTAATCTAAGAACCTTGGCAGCACTAGACTTTGTGTCAATTCCTTACGGTAATCCTTAGGAATGAATGGGAGAACGGTAATCGGTTCTTAGGATAAATCTTTAAGAAATAAATGGAGATAATGGGGGTGGGTAATTGGAATGATTATTTGATAATTGAATATAATAATTATATTATTGTGGGTTGAAAACCCTATATGCTCACCAGGTTCCCAAGCATGACCCTTTCAGTTTTCTTTGTATTATAAGTTATGGTACGAGAGCATAAGTTGGCTGACATAATGAGAGATTTTGGATTATAGGCCAGTAGTTATGAATAACTGTTCTAAGGTCTATTTTTGTTTTGCTTATGCTTTTGGTTTGTATTGAACATGACATCCCGAGATTTTGTTATATAACGAAAATACATTTCTTTAAAGAAATGCTTTGATAAATTCTTATCATATTTTATTTTGTGAACAAATTCCACAATTGTTTTCTTTAAAAGATTACTCCGGTTTTAAAAACAAAGCATAAAAAAATCTTTCTTTTCTGGCCGTGAAATTGGGGATGTCACATCATCCGAGCCGACTCATCCCACCTGAAGACTCGACACCAATCCGTGAAACCTTTCCTGATAAGCATCTGTTCACTGTTCAGAATCCTCTATAGTTTTCTGATACAGTGAACTACTTAGTCTCTAGAGAACTCCCTTCGGATCTCACCCAAGCTTAAAAAGATAAAATAAAGAAGGAGGAAAAAAGATATATATGGGACGAGCCGTATTTATGGAAACACTACACTGATCAAGTTATTAGAAGATGTGTGCCATAAGTTGAAGTTAAATCAATTTTAAATTTCTGTCATTCAGAAGCTTATGGAGGGCATTATGGTCCATAACGAACCGCACACAAAGTTTTGGACAACGGTCTTTATTGGGCCCATATTTTTCTCAATTTGTTCCTGTCTTGCAAAACCTATGACTAGTGCCAGATGACTAGGACTTTAACATCTTAGAATTAGATTCCACTCACTCCAATTCTAGTATGTGAAATTTTTCATGTTTGGGGGCATAGACTTCATGGGTCCATTTCCACCATAGTTTGGGTTTGTGTACATCATGATAGTAGTGGATTATGTGTCAAAATAGGTTGAGGTGAAAGCTACTCGAAAAGATGACTTAAAGGTCGTGGTTGATTTTGTTAAAGCCGTCATTTTTGCTAGGTTTTAGACACCAAAAGCCATCGTCAGTGACCGGGGCATGCATTTCTTCAACCACACCCTCGAGGTTGTTTTGAAGAAATATGGTGTTACTCATCGAGTTTCGACTGCTTATCACCCACAAACAAACGGGTGGTTTGAAGCTTCTAACGGGCTAATTAAGGGTATCTGTAACGCCCGTAGATCATGGCTAGTCAATTAGAGACGATAAACATCAAAAATGACTTTTTGATGGAAGATTATTTAGAAGGATTATTCTTAACTAATTTGTATATATGTCACAAGGTTTCCATGCATATAAAGAACGCGGAAATCTGAGTTATAACGAAGAAGTTATGAGATGTTGAAGTTTCGCGACAGCACCGACACGACACAGCACGACGTAAATAGTGAATTAACGTTAGAGCGATATTTGGCCTTAGCAATTTGGCCTTAGAAATCTAAATGAAAGTCGTAGAATACGTTAAACCGAAAGCATGCATAAAAAGAACGCCCAAATCTGACTTCGTATGAGGAAGTTATGATTTTTCTAAGTTTCGACTTAGCGGTATGCAGCCCGAATACTCGATTTGAGATCGAGCGGTTTTTAGCCGAAACAATCTAAACGAGAATCGAAGATCTCGTCAATTATTAGTGCAACGATAAAAAGACAGTCGAAAACGGAGTTCAGATGAAGGAGTTATGAATTTTGAACGGAGTTTTCCTGTCCCGGCCTACTAAAAATAATATACTAATAATATATTAAAATGAAAGTCAAAATTAGCCGACGAAGTCTAAATGAAAGTTGTAGATCTTGTTTCTACCTACACATGGATATAAAGAACGTCGAAAATGGAACTCGTATGCGAAAGATATGGATTTCTGAAGTTCGGGGCACGAACTTCCACCCCTGTTAGAGCTCACGAGGTGAGCATTAAGTGGCTCACGAGGTGAGCAGATGATGGATGTCTTCTAAGGCAAGTGGCCATGATGAACGCAATGATGTATCGAGCTCACGAGGTGAATATTAGAAACTCACCAGGTGAGAAAGCTCACGAGGTGAGAATTAAAAACTCACGAGGTGAGTTTAGCATTTTTTCCCCTATAAATAGAATTCAAGGGTCAGCCGATTTAGGTTGCTCATATCTTACTCTCCCACTCCCGATACTCTCTCTAAGCCCTATTTTAACCCCCGAAGCCCCAATATCATTCTCGCAAGCCGAAGCTCTTCCCACGTGAAGCCCGGTTTTGGAGGAAAACATCCTGGTTTCATCGCAAAAGATTATTTTAAGAGACGAGGCGGTGCCCGATCATCTTCT
Organism: Lactuca saligna; assembly: GCF_052625555.1. Classification (NCBI taxonomy): domain Eukaryota; kingdom Viridiplantae; phylum Streptophyta; class Magnoliopsida; order Asterales; family Asteraceae; genus Lactuca; species Lactuca saligna. The sequence continues at coordinate 37,288,812 of NC_136424.1, forward strand.
GATCAAGTGAGTGTGTGGTTACTTTCTTCTAACACATAAATATGAAGTATTTGTTATAAAATATGTGCTATGTGTTTATATATTGTTGTTTATTTGAGATGAGTGTGGAATGGATGTTTTATATAGTTTTTTAAATGAGTTAAATTGTATATGTATTTTATATCCACAAATATGTTGGGTAGAACATTGGTAGATGAGATAGTTGGTGTGTGATAAAAGGATGAGTTGGATAATGAGATCAAGAGGTTAGTTTTAGATCCATGAGTAGGGATCAGATCAAGAGGCTTGTTGTAGATCCGTGAGTATGGATTAGACAAATAGGTTAGTTTTAGATCCGGGAGTATGGATCATGTAAAGAGATAAAACTTGTTATTAGTCCGGGAGTATGGATTAAAACTAAGTTAATTGTCCCTAGTTCATGAGTATGGATTGGGCACAGTTATTGATCCGGGAGTATAGATTGGGTACAATTATTGATCCGGGAGTATGGATTAGATCAGGATTAAGGTATAGTTAATTGTCCCTATTCTGGGAGTATGGATTGGGTACCATTATTGATCTGGGAGTATGGATCAGATCAGGAGGTTAGTTAGAGATTCGTGAGTATGGATCAGGTAGTTTTAGATCCGTGGGTATGGATCAGGGGAAAAGGTTAGTTTTAGATCCGCGAGTATGGATCAGGTGAAAAGGTTAGTTTTAGATCCGTGAGTATGGATCGGGTGAAGAGGATAGTTTTAGATCCATGAGTAGGGATCGGGTAAAGAGGAAAATTTTAGATACGAGAGTTTAGATCGTGTCGTTGTGAGGATCGATGGGGTGGGATAAGAGTTGCCTTTATATGGTGAAATTTTACAAGTTTGAATGTTCTATATTTATAAATATATGATATAACATTGTAGGATGAAAACCCTATATGCTCACCAGGCTCCCAAGCCTGAGCCACTCAGTTTCCTTTGTATCACAGGTATCGATACGAAGATATATTTCACGGAGAGATTAAAGGAGATGTAAAATCTTTAGTGTAAATAATGTAAGTTCTATTTATGCTTATGTGTCTGTTGTTGGAATAGTGTCTAAGGCTGCAACTATATTAGGCAAGTATTTGACCCGGTTGTGCATGGTCCTTTTGGGTTACCTTCACCATAGCAACTTGATGGATGATTTGTTAAGAGAGAGTAAATATTATAAGGAATAATATATAGTTATTTGATTAATATAAGTCATAGATTAATTGGAATTAATTTGGTGACTTAAAGAGATTAATTAAATAAGAGGGTATAAACTGTTAATTGTTTGATAGTTAAACTTGAGACTGTAAATCCATACAGATATGGATTGGACGAATTCTAGGAGCTAAAGGATAGCTCAAAGTCATCCATGATGTTATCTAGGAATGGATTTGGATAGCCTTAAGAGAAGATTATCCAATTAGGGTTTAGACTGTAACCCTTAAGGAGTCTGCAAGTATAAATAGACCCTATGGGTAAGGGAAATCGGATCTCATAAAAAGGAAGAGAACTCTGGCCGATTTCCTCCCCTCTCCTCTCTCCTAAATCATCTTCCTTGCTATTGGTGTTTTTTAAGCCATTAGAGGAGTGACATTTGTGACTCTAGAAGCTTCAAGACAACAAGATCAACAAGGAATTCAAAGGTATGGTTCTAGATCTATTTCAATGTTGTTATTTAACCTAATTAGGCATTAGAAGTCTTGGATTCAAAGCATGTTTAATTAGAAATCCTAGATCCGAGCATTAGGGTTTTGCATGCGCACATAGGAAAGTTCTTATGGCTAAAACCCATCAGTGGTATCAGAGACTAGCTTGGTTTTCTTTAAATTGTTGCTTGATTAACTGAAACAAACCTGCAAAATTCATTTTTTTTGGGTTCTGAGTCATGGACTCGGCGAGTTCCAAAGTGGACTCGGCGAGTAGGCCTGACTCGGCGAGTCCCTTTGTGTACTCGGCGAGTCCGGGCGTCAAGATTAGCTAAAACCGGGATTTTTTCATGTTTATCTTATGGAAACTTACCTTAATCATATTAGATCAACCCTAATCCGATTTTTTGATATATATGACTATAATCTTGATCTAATTAAAGATATTTATCATCTAATAAAATATATAATTTCCTTATATGATAATTAATTAATTATTTTGATTATTTTGGTAATTATCTTAAAAGAAATCTTGGATAAATCAAATATAGATAATTAGGATATTAATTGTTAATTGGAATTATTTGTTATTTGATCCTCCATGTTTTAAATGTTTAAAACTTGCCCTCACATTTTGAAATTTATATGTGTGATTAAAAGTTTTAATTTAGACAACTTAAATTTCAAACCCTACGTTTTAAAAGGTTTAAAACACAACCCTATACTAATATGATATTACTAGAATAATATATATATATATATATATATATATATATATATATATATATATATATACATATATATATATGTATATGTATATGTATAACTAAATGCTAGTCTTACCGTTAGTAGGCCTCATTCACGAAGCCGATCTATAAGGTGGGTATAAGGTTGCGGCCTATAAAATGGCGCTTAATGGGTGTACACTCACACCCACCGCTTGCTTGATTGGTGGAGGGTCGTTAGCCGAACGGGTAGGATAGGGCAACCTCATCCTCTCATTAAAAGTATAATAAGTAATACAAAGTAACTACACGTTTTTAAAATTTCCCAATCTTAGTTACTTTTGGAAAAGTGAATTGATGCAATTCCATGAAATTACACTTTCCACCCTTGCTAAGAAGTTAGTGGAGCGTGTGTGGTTTACCGGCACACTAAATGGTTCTAAGCAAAGGTGGAAAAGGGTGATTCATTGTTTATCATAGTTCGATGGACCGTATGTGGTTTACTGGCACATCGAATAGGTGATCGTTACAATGAAGGCACCATGTGAATTTGCATGGTAATTCACACCCGCTTTGTGATCCTCGGTATCCCAGTCACAAACAAGAAGGGCATATCGAGATTTAAACATGCCATTGAATAGTTTCAATGAATCTCATCCGAACCTAGGAATTCTCAATACACTTAGGACTAATAGTTTAGGTTTTGTGATGGAGAATTAGTGAATCGTCATTCACTTACCTTCAATTTATTTGCATGTTAGATTACGGCATCCCTTTTCTAGTATGTAAATGTTATTGTTGGATCCTAACCCTAATTTTTCTTATTGGGTGATAATTAGGGATTCTTATTCTAATCTATCTTTGTCCCTTCTATAGATGTCGAACGCAAACAACGTTGCTGCTAGTTCTTTCACGTTGATGAGCCTTTGCCAAAAGGTCACCTTTGATGGAACGAACTTTAGCGAATGGATAAGATACATTCGCACCATTGCTCGCTATGAGGATAAGGAGTATGTCCTCGATGAAAAGCTTGAGAAAATCAACCCCGTAATCGCTACTCCGGCCGAAATCACCGCTTTTGAGACTTATGAGCGAGATGCAACGAAGGTACATTGCATCATGATTGCCACCATGAACTCTGAGTTCCAAAAGTCCTACGAGGACATGTACCCATACGAGATGCATCAAGACTTATTGGAGAGATACCACCAAAACGCGAGACAAGAGCGTTATGAGATTTTCACTAACATGATTTCCGCTAAGATGGGTCATGGAGAATCTTTTACCGTGCACCTGCAAAAGATGCAAAGGTACGTCGACCGCCTTTGCAAGTTAAATGTTGACTTTGGGGAAAACTTGGTGATCGTCATGGTGCTTCACTCTTTGCCTCCGATGTACAACCAATTTAGGATGACCTACCACATGAACAAAGAGAAGGTCACCCTAAGCAAACTCCAAGGTCTTTTGATGGTCGTTGAGAGCAACTTCAAAGACAAGTCTGTTGCACCTACTCCCAATCCGTCTGCTGCTCCTGTCTTGGTAATTGGTCAAGGAAAGGGAAAGAAGAGGAAGGCTTCATCGAAGAACTATCGCAAGGTTAAAGCCCGAGATGGTGCCTCTTCTAGTGGGACCAAAGTTGATCCCACTAAGCCCTGTCCTAACCCGAAGGAGGCAAAGTGCCACCACTGCCACAAGATAGGACATTGGAAGAGAAGCTGCCCAGAATACCTGCAAGCAATCAAAGAAGGAAAGATCAAGCCATCTTTCGCAGGTATATACACAATTAAATCTAACGATTCTAATCATGCTATTTCTTGGGTTCTTGACACCGGTTGTGGTTATCACATTTGTTCACATGTGCAGGGACTAAGAAGAAGTAGGGATGTGGAGCAAGGAATGATCAATCTAATCATGGGGAACAGAAGATAGTCGCCTGTGACCAAGATTGGAGTGTATTCTTTAGTGCTTAGGAATAATTTATGTTTAGATTTGAACAATTGTTGCTATTCGCCAGAAATGGCTAGAAACATCATTTCATTTCATGGTTTATATAGACAAGGATTTAGATTTTCTTTTAATAATGAGAATGGTTCTATTTTGGCTTATCTAAATAGTGTCTTTTACTTTGAAGCTATACCATGTAATGGAATATATGAAACTGTTATGATTGTTGATAACTTAGGAAATGATGTTTTGAATATTGATTCTTCCACTAGTATGGATAAAGCATCCTTGTGGCATTGCCATCTTGGACATGTCAACAAGAAACGCATAGCCCAACTCCAAAAGGATGGAGTGTTGGAGTCATTCGATCTTAGGGAAGATGACACATGCGGGTCTTGTTTACTTGGAAAGATGACTAAGTCACCCTTCACGAGTACTTGTGAAAGGGGTAAGGGGCTATTGGACCTAATACATACCGATGTATGTGGACCCTTTAGATCAACCACGAAGGATGGGAACCGCTTCTATGTGACTTTTACCGATGATTATAGTAGATATGGGTATATCTATTTAATCAAGCAAAAGTCAGAAACCTTTGAAAAGTTCAAAGAGTTCAAGAATGAAGTGGAGAATCAATTGGGCAGGAAAATCAAGATGTTTTCGATCTGATCGAGGTGGAGAGTACCTAAGTCTTGAATTCCACGATTATCTCAAAGAGTGTGGAATAGTTTCGCAATTGACGCCTCCTAGGACACCGCAGTTGAATGGTGTGGCAGAAAGGAGAAATCGAACCTTATTGGATATGGTTCGCTCTATGATGAGTCGTGCTTCACCACCTATCTTCTTTTGGGGGTATGCCTTAGAGACTGCCACCCATATCCTTAACCGAGTCCCTACTAAGAAGGTTTCCAAAACACCTCACGAGATGTGGACAGGGAAAGCTCCCTTGTTGGCACACATCAAGGTTTGGGGTTGCGAGGCTTTCGTAAGACGAGATACTCACGACAAGCTTGAACCTCGAAGTGAGCGATGTATTTTCATCGGCTACCCGCAGACATCCTTTGGATATCTCTTCTATAGACCGAAGGACAACGTTGTCTTTGTTGCGAGGAGAGGAGTTTTCTAAGAGCGAGAACTCATAAGCCAAGGAGACAGTGGGAGGCAAATCGAACTTGAATAGATTCAAGAGTCGACAGATGAAGGAACCTCTACCGCTGACACTCAACCCGAGGAGGAAACTCTGGCTGAACCGATTGACGAGTCCTTACCTCTTAGACGTTCCGATAGAGATAGAGTTCATCCCCAGTTTTATGGTTTTCATATTACTACCGAAGGGGACACGTATATTAGTGATGGTACACTAGTAAATCTTGATGAACCTAATAGCTATAAGGAAGCCATGGCAGGCCCGGAGTCTGCGAAATGGAAAGAGGCAATGGATAGCGAGATCCAATCCATGTACGATAACCAAGTTTGGAATTTGGTTGATTATGTGCCCGGATGTAAGACCGTTGGGTGCAAATGGATCTTCAAGAAGAAGAGCGACGTGGATGGGAACGTACACACGTATAAAGCGCGATTGGTTGTGAAGGGCTTTACTCAAACTCCAAGAGTTGACTATGATGAGACCTTCTCACCAGTTGCGAAGATTAAATCTATTAGAGTGATGCTAGCAATTGCCGCATTTCATGATTATGAAATTTGGCAAATGGATGTCAAGACCGCCTTCCTTAACGGAAAGTTGGCTGAGGATGTTTACATGGCTCAGCCAGAGGGGTTTGTGGATCCGAAGCATCCAAATAGAGTGTGTAAGCTTGAGAAGTCCATTTATGGACTTAAGCAAGCGTCTCGCAGATGGAATCTTTGCTTCGATGAGAAAGTCAAAGAGTTTGGATTTGTACGAAGCGAAGACGAATCTTGTGTATATGTCAAAGCCAGTGGGAGTATAGTAAGCTTCCTCGTTCTATATGTCGATGACATATTACTCATAGGAAACGACATCCCGACTCTGCAGGAAGTCAAGTCCTGGCTCGGGAAGTGTTTCGCTATGAAGGACCTCGGAGAGGCTTCTTACATTTTGGGAATAAGGATAGTAAGAGAAAGAAGTAAGAAACTAATTGGACTTAGTCAGAATACTTACTTAGAGAAGGTACTAAAACGTTTTAGTATGGAAAACTCAAAGAAGGGAGAACTACCGATACAAGGAAATGCCAAGTTGAGTAAGACTCAAAGTCCGAGTACCGAAGCTGAAATAGCAGAAATGAGCCGAGTACCGTACGCTTCCGCAGTTGGCTCAATTAGGGCTGTCAAATCGGGCAGTCGTGTCGTGTTTTTGTCTGACACGACACGACACGACAAGGTTTTGTATAACACGAACACGACACGACACGATGTCGTGCTTTTTTTTCTTTAACACGAAAACGAACCAATTAAAACACGACAACACGTCACGACACGACAAAGATAATATTACATAACTATTAGTGTATTTCATTCTTAGTTAAATGTATATAACACGACAAAAATGAAAAACACGAAAAACTCGACAACTACATGCTTAATCGTGTCAATTTCGTGTCGATTTATGAACACGAACACGACACGACACGACATCGTGTTTTTTAATCTTGACACGAACACGACACGAACACGAATTCGAATTTTGATTTCGTTCCGATTTCGTTTCGTTTCGTGTATTTTTATCGTGTCGTGTCATAAATTGACACCCTTAGGCTCAATCATGTACGCTATGACTTGTACTCACCCTGATGTAGCCTTCGCTTTGAGCATGGTTAGCAGATATCAAGGGAACCCTGGCAAAGCACATTGGATTGCGGTGAAGAACATCCTTAAGTACCTTCGGAGGATGAAGGAATGGTTCTTAGTCCTTGGAGGGAGTGATGACTTGAAGGTGCGAGGGTATAGTGATGCCAGTTTTCAGACCGATAGGGACAACTACCGTTCGCAGTCAAGCTGGGTCTTTACCCTAAATGGAGGAGCAGTAACTTGGAAGAGTTCCAAGCAAGAAACCGTAGCTGATTCAACGTGCGAATCAGAGTACATCGCAGCGAGCGAAGCGTCGAAGGAGGCAATATGGCTAAAGAACTTCATCGGTGATCTTGGAGTTGTGCCTGCCATAAAGGAGCCCCTGGAGATTTTCTGTGATAACGAAGGTGCAGTTGCCTTGACCAAGGAACCGAGGGATCATGGTAGATCAAGACATATCGACATAAAATATCACTTCATTAGACATCGTGTAGAAGAAGGACAACTCATAGTTAAGAGGATATCATCAGAAGATAACCCAGCAGATCCGCTTACGAAGGGACTGAGTAGGGTTAAGCACTTGCAGCGTGCTAGGAGTATTGGGCTGAAGGATGATATTAGTATAGATTAGATAGTATTAGAAACGTATAATAGATAAATGTAATTAACATTTGGCGATTAAATAAAGGAGTTTTATTTATGAGTAATGTTACTGTCTTATGTTAATCGTTTAACTATTGTTTCACTTTGCATGTTTTGACTTCCAGAATAATTGAATTTATTAGGAATAATCGAATTGTTCAAATTGTCCACAATCGTTCATATGTTGGAAGTAGATATGAGAAGATTGTCATGAATTGGTGTGTAGATTGTCTAAATGGTGTTAGACATAGCAAAGGGTTACTGCAACGTTCATGAGTGCTTATGAACTGGTTTTGAGCATTGGAACAAACCCGCGCTTGCTGGAATCACTTTATGGAATATGATATAAAAAGTGATCGCAAGACGATAATATCATATAGTCTTAAAACCTAGATATATGGTTTATTATTTGTTAATTGATTGTACATTGATAATGCGAAAACGCATCAGTAACTCGGTGTTATAAAACGCATTGTTGTGTATACTTGGTTAATGAATAAGTAAATGCATATAAGTCGAAGTTTATCTGTAACTTTTATCAAAAAGGTAAAAGCGATATCTCGGCCGCTCGATGATCAAATTTGACTTATGTGCCGGGCCCGGTCAGAACTGAATTGATGTGTTTGATTAAGTTCTATGTCGAATAAATCGGAGATCGAGAAATCAAATGCTAGACTAACCATTCCATAGGATTGTCAGCATGATATCTAACAGAGGACTGTACGATCCCTTATCTAAAGGACAAGATTGATTAGATCAGAGTTTGACAGCGTCTTTGAGAGCTACGATTGCAAACCGAATTGTACTTGTATAGTTACTAGACTTATCCAAGTGGGAGACTGTTGGAATAGTGTCTAAGGCTGCAACTATATTAGGCAAGTATTTGACCCGGTTGTGCATGGTCCTTTTGGGTTACCTTCACCATAGCAACTTGATGGATGATTTGTTAAGAGAGAGTAAATATTATAAGGAATAATATATAGTTATTTGATTAATATAAGTCATAGATTAATTGGAATTAATTTGGTGACTTAAAGAGATTAATTAAATAAGAGGGTATAAACTGTCAATTGTTTGATAGTTAAACTTGATACTGTAAATCCATACAGATATGGATTGGACGAATTCTAGGAGCTAAAGGATAGCTCAAAGTCATCCATGATGTTATCTAGGAATGGATTTGGATAGCCTTAAGAGAAGATTATCCAATTAGGGTTTAGACTGTAACCCTTAAGGAGTCTGCAAGTATAAATAGACCCTATGGGTAAGGGAAATCGGATCTCATAAAAAGGAAGAGAACTCTGGCCGATTTCCTCCCCTCTCCTCTCTCCTAAATCATCTTCCTTGCTATTGGTGTTTTTTAAGCCATTAGAGGAGTGACATTTGTGACTCTAGAAGCTTCAAGACAACAAGATCAACAAGGAATTCAAAGGTATGGTTCTAGATCTATTTCAATGTTGTTATTTAACCTAATTAGGCATTAGAAGTCTTGGATTCAAAGCATGTTTAATTAGAAAGCCTAGATCCGAGCAATAGGGTTTTGCATGCGCACATAGAAAAGTTCTTATGGCTAAAACCCATCATCTGCATCAGAACATGACATCCCAAGATTTTTTTATATAATGAAAATACATTTCTTTAAAGAAATGCTTTGATAAATCTTTATCATAATTTGGGAACAAATTCTGCAACTGTTTTCTTTAAAAGGTTACTCTGATTTTAAAAACAAGCATAAACTAATCGGTCTTTTCTGGCCGAGAAATTGGGGATGTCATAGTTGGTATCAGAGCATTAGTTTATGCAAACTAGGAATTTGTAGAAAATTTCTAGACTTAAACTTAGAATGCTAAGTAATGATTGTGAGGAGAGTGTCTAAAATATGTTAGGTAGTACACCTAAATTGACACAAGCACTAGTTATTTATAGGAACGATGCCTAAAATGCTTTTAGGTGCTAAATGTTATATGTTTTCCATATATGATATTATTTGTTCGGATCTATGGTATGTTGTCGACCGGATCTGGAAACCTTATGTGTATAAGATTCTAAGCGTATGACTACGATATTAGAACTAGCATGTAAACGTTTCGGAGTGATAAGGATGATTTAAATATCTACCGTGAATGAGGATCTAAATTCACCTTATTCGGTGTGTAGATCAAAAATGGCAAGAACCACGCAAATGAAAACAGGAATCAACCACCTGTGATTGAACAAGTGGTTGTTGTAGCAGCAACACCTGAGCCAATAACAATGTCCGGTGTACAAATGATGATTCAAACAATGTTGGATTGTCAAATGGAAGAAACGAGACGTCTGCTTAGGCAGAATCATGAAGAACTGTCAACTCAAATGGAAGAGCCTGAAGTGAATGGAGGGCATTCGGAGGGAGGTAACTTCAGTAGGACTATTGGTTAAGCCAACCCACCGTTAGTTAGACAAAACCATCAGGAGGGAGGAATTGATGGACTTGGATGCAAGTACAAAGACTTTTTGACTTGCAAACCATCGACCTTCACTAGGAAAGAGGATCCGATTGGAGTCATGGATTGGATTTCGGAAATGGAATTAGCCTTTATGACATGTGGTTGTAAGGGTAAGTTACAAACCATATTTGCAATGCGTTAGTTCAAAGGGGGCACTGTTTGCTGGTGGAACACTCTGGGGAAAACCCTAAGGCCTAAGCCCTAACGAGCCACTGCAACTGTCTTGGGAAGAGTTCTTGGTGCAATTCAAGCGCAAGTTTTGCTCGGCCCAAAATCTGCTAGAGTTGGAGAACACGTTTCTGACATTAACAAAATGGAGCATCTAAGTTGATGAATACACTAATGCCTTCACAGACATGATGGAGTTTACCTTGCGCATCGTCCCAGACGAGTTGACTAAAGTTGACCGCTACGTAAAGGGACTCTCATGGGAGTATGCAGTGCCAGTGCGTCAGGCACTTACTCTGGAGGCAGCTATCTGGGCTGCAAAGTCTGTTGAAGATATGATTAAGGGAAGAACTGCCAGCAAGGTTGAAGTTGGCGAGAAAAGAAATTTTGAAGGATCCTCAAGGTCCGATGAGAAGAGAAAATTTTCTAAGTCTGGTTCGAAAAAGTTCGAAGAAGAGGCACAATGGTGTGATAAGTGCAAGAGGAAGCACATTGGAAGATGCACTAAATAAATGACATGCTTCAAATACGGGAAGACTGGTCATTATGCCAGCGAATGCACAAACAAAAGAGAAGCTTGCTTTAAGTGTGGTGAAGAAGGACACTTCAAACAAAATTGCCCAGGAAGGGAAGATATTACAAAGCCAAATGTGTTACCAAAGCCAAAGGCAAGAGCATTTCAAATGATCCTTGATAAAGCAGATGACAACGCGAGGAATCAAGGATGAGCATTTTATATCCAAAGATCAAGTTATCAAGTAGCAGTGTGAATCGTAACTTATGGTGTATCCTATTAGAGGCATCGTATAGGGTGAACTTTGAAGTTTTGTGTAATTGTTTCAAAGAATTAATATAAACCCTAATTTTGCTATCCGGTGTGTTGAATGATTGTATGATTTTCTTGTATGGTGACTTAGTCGACTACGGGACAATACTTGGGACGAGTACGAGTAGGTGTGAAAGGTAGTAGATGTATATACTACCGGAAGCACAAGACTCACACTTGGATCAGGGAAAGTCACAAGGTTACCAAGAAGCTAGTGATTGATTCCGTTTTATTCAAGTATGTCATTACCCTTATTTCGGTAGTGACTAGTAATATGGTTGCTATTTCGACCCTAGTGGTCATATCAAATTGAGTCCGACAACGGTGAGTATGTTACGTTGTTCAGAGAACCAATTTCGAGGTAACATCTGATGTAAGTCAGAAGGTTGAAATTAATACGATCGATTGTATCGCGCTCATTGTTAATGAAGTTTGTAGCTAGAAATGCTACATGCTGAAATGTGATTATATCACATTAGAATATGAAGGAATGTATATTCCATTATGGAATTTAACTATAAAAGACCTGAGTCTAAGCATTGCTTCATGCGATGAGAGGTCATTAGAACACGACCCATCGGTCTGTTACATTAGATAAATGAAAGTAGTTATCCTAAGAAGAAGAAGGAGTCATCAATAAGGATTTATTTTGTAACTCGAAGGTTACAATTGAAAGTACAACATAGTACGAAGAGCAGATGCAGGATTGAGCACCACCTGCTATCGAGAAGTTCAAGAGTTAGATACTATTTCGATGAAACATAGAACTTATAGTTATTACCTAGGATGAAGAGATAACGTATGGAATCATTATACAAGTCCTATTTCGTTGATGATTCCAGGACGTAATCATCATAAGGGGGAGATAATTGTAACGCCTGTAGATCATGGCTAGTCAATTAGAGACGATAAACATCAAAAATGACTTTTTGATGGAATATTATTTAGAAGGATTAATCTTAACTAATTTGTAGTATATGTCACAAGGTTTCCATGCATATAAAGAACGCCGAAATCCGAGTTACAACGAAGAAGTTATGACATGTCGAAGTTCCGCGACAGAACCGGCACGACACAGCACGACGTAAATAGTGAATTTATGTTAGAGCGATATTTTGCCTTAGCGATCTAAATGAAATTCGTAGAATACGTTAAACCAAAACTTTGCATAAAAAGAACGCCCAAATCTGACTTCGTATGAGGAAGTTATGATTTTTCTAAGTTTCGACATAGCGGTATGCAGCCCGAATACTCGATTTGAGATCGAGCGGTTTTTAGCCGAAACAATGTAAACGATAATCGAATATCTCGTCAATTATTAGTGCAACGATAAAAAGACAAACGAAAACGGAGTTCAGATGAAGGAGTTATGAATTTTGAACAGAGTTTTCTTGTCCCACCTACTAAAAATAATATATTAATAATATATTAAAATGAAAGTCAAAATTAGACGATGAAGTCTAAATGAGAGTTGTAGATCTTGTTTCTACCTACGCGTGGATATAAAGAACGTTGAAAACGGAACTCGTATGCGAAAGATATGAATTTCCGAAGTTCGGGGCACGAACTTCCACCCCTGTTAGAGCTCACGAGGAGAGCATTAACTGGCTCACTAGGTGAGCAGATGATGGACGTCTTCTAGGGCAAGTGGCCATGACGAACGCAATGACGTATCGAGCTCACGAGGTGAATATTAGAAACTCACGAGGCGAGGTTAGCATTTTTTCCCTTATAAATAGAATTCAAGCGTCAGCCGATTTAGGTTGCTCATCTCTTATTCTCCCACTCCCGATACTCTCTCTAAGCCCTATTTTAACACCCCCCCCCCCCCCGAAGCCCCGGTATCATTCCCGAGACCCGAAGCTAGTCTCGAAGCCCGAAGATCCCGAGAAGAAAGATTCCTAAGCCGAAGCTCGGCCCGCGTGAAACCCGGTTTTGGAGGAAAACATACCGGTTTCATCGCAAAAGATTATATTTATAGACGAGGCACTGCCCGATCATCTTCTGATCAAGTTAGTGTGTGGTTACTTTCTTCTAACACATAAATATGAAGTATTTGTTATAAAATATGTGTTATGTGTTTATATATTGTTGTTTATTTGAGATGAGTGGGGAATGAATGTTTTATATAGTTTTTAAATGAGTTAAATTGTTTATGTATTTTATATCTACAAATATGTTGGGTAGAACATGGGTAGATGAGATAGTTGGTGTGTGATAAAAGGATGAGTTTGATAATGAGATCAAGAGGTTAGTTTTAGATCCGTGAGTAGGGATCAGATATAGAGGCTAGTTTTAGATCCGTGAGTATGGATTACACTAAGAGGTTAGTTTTAGATCCAGGATTATGGATCAGGTAAAGAGATAAAACTTGTTATTAGTCCGGAGTATGGATTAAGACTAAGTTAATTGTCCCTAGTTCGTGAGTATGGATTGGGCACAGCTATTGATCCGGGAGTATGGATCAGATCAGGATTAAGGTATAGTTAATTGTCCCTATTCCGGGAGTATGGATTGGGTACAATTATTGATCCGGGAGTATGGATCAGATCAGGAGGTTAGTTAGAGATTCGTGAGCATGGATCAGGTAGTTTTAGATTTGTGAGTATTGATCAGGGGAAAAGGTTAGTTTTAGATTCGTGAGTATGGATCAGGTGAAAAGGCTAGTTTTAGATCTTTGAGTATGGATCGGGTGAAGAGTATAGTTTTAGATCCGTAAGTAGGGATCGGGTAAAGAGGAAAATTTTAGATACGAGAGTTTAGATCATGTAATTGTGAGGATCGAAGGGGTGGGATAAGATTTACCTTTATATGGTGAGATTTTACAAGTTTGAATGTTCTATATTTATAAATATATGATATAACATTGTGGGATGAAAACCCTATATGCTCACCAGGCTCCCAAGCCTGACCCACTCAGTTTCCTTTGTATCACAGGTATCGATACGAAGATATATTTCACGGAGAGATTAAAGGAGATGTAAAATCTTTAGTGTAAATAATGTAAGTTCTGTTTATGCTTATGTGTCTGTATCGGAACATGACATCCCGAGATTTTGTTATATAATGAAAATACATTTCTTTAAAGAAATGCTTTGATAAATCTTTATCATATATTGGGAACAAATTCCGCAACTGTTTTCTTTAAAAGATTACTCTTATTTTAAAAACAAGCATAAACAAATCTTTTTTGGCCGAGAAATTGGGGATGTCACAGTATAATTGAGAAAACAATCAACCCCGTTAAGAAAGATTGGATTATTCGGCTGGATGATGCATTATGGGCTCACAAGACAACATATAAAACTTTAATTAGAATGTGACCTTATAGAATCGTTTTTAGGAAACTATTTCGGCTTTCTATGGAGTTAGAACACCAAGCATATTGGGTTGTCATACTTAATATGAGCATGGATGAAGATGGCAGGAAAAGTAGGATGCATATTCAAGAGTTGGAAGAAATTTGGAATGACGCTTACGATAATGAAGCGATTTATAAAGAAAAAATGAAGGCTTTCACGACAAGATGATATCGCGAAAGGTATTTACTACCGGTCAAAAGGTACTCTTGAATCACTCTCGTTTTAAACTCATTTCCGGTAAATTGAGGTCTCTTTTTGATCATGGTGTCATAGACACCTAAGGTCTAAAATGGGCCCAAAACCAAAGAGCCCAAAACTCTGAAGCCAACTACTAAGTACGCAGGGCATACTCAACTAGCATGCTTAGTGTAACAACCGGTTATTTCGGGTCAATAAAAATTCAAATAAACTCAAATAAAAGTCAATGGTTCCAACAAAAGTCAAAAAGTTAAAAAAATTCAACCCAGTAAACAATGAATTTATACCCCAATTAAAGAGTTTTCGGTTTTTGGAATCAAAAACCACCTTTTTGACCGAGAACCCTCGCCACCAAGAAACCTTTTGGATCGAGAACTCTTTGAGCCGAGAACTCCTTTGGACCGAGAACCTCTTGACCGAAGACCTTATTTCCCGGTTGGAAGATAAGCCGAAATTACAAATTCGAAGCGGTGACATACCCTTCAAAGGGATAAAATACACCTCCCAATGCATGTGTCACATCAATTTTATCCCTACATATATATATATATATATATATATATATATATATATATATATATATATATATATATATATATATATAGACACACACACACAACTGAAATCACCATTCATAATCTCATTTTTCACTTCAAAGTTCCGTCACTTTTCTCTCGAAAATCATATATACATCTCCCAATCCTCAAACTTTATTCAAGAACACCTTCACATCTTCAAACAAATTCCCAGTAACCTCAAGTATTCCCAAGAACATCTTCAATATTTGCCCATAAACAATTATCCTTCAAGTTAATTCTTAGGATATATTTTAAGTTTCCTTTTTAATCTAGTGTTTTTATACACTTTCACATTATTTCGACTAATTTATACATATTATTATGTGTTTAAAACAAATTAGGATATGACTATATTCTCGAGTTCTAACTCGAAGAACATCACCACTCACATCATTATTCGTCCAAGAACACACCCGAAGTGAGTTCATACCCCTACTTTTCCATGATTTTTCTATATTTTTTTTTTTTTGGGGGGGGGGGGGGGGGGGGGGGGGAATACAAGTAAAACACAAGAAAAAATTGTGTTAAAAATACAAAACGATTTCACATGATTTTACTACCATTTTTGTAAAAATACTAAAATACACGAAATAGATTTATTTCCAAACTCGTGAGCATATACAGATTTACAAAAATTTCAAAGCTGTGAAGTTTCATACAAATAACATTACGGTTTTCATACGAATTATATATAAACACACACACACACACACACACACATATATATATATATATATATATATATATATATATATATATAAAAGAAACATACGATTGGATTTAATAAATAAACTATATTTAAAATAGTTTATAAGATTTTTAACCCTTTTGTAATACGTTGAGAAACAATTGTATAATTATATAAAAATACATATATAATTATTTCATTCATTTCATTATCATAATAAAAATGATAATGTGATAACCCGAAATTTTTATCTTGTACAGTCATTCAATTCAATCAAAGTTAGACTCGTTTCTGCTATCTTTTAGCATTGTTTAGGGTCTGTTTGAGTGTTCTAAGCATAATGCATTCAAATAATGGGCGTTATGAAGTATCTACTAGAGTCCATGGTGCAACATTCAAGTCGGAAAACTCCATAAAATGGAGTTTACGACCGTAAACTAGGGTTTACGGCCGTAAACCCTTGGCTGGTCTGTTTGAGTGTTCTAAGCATAATGCATTCAAAGAATGGGTGTTAGGAAGTATCTACTAGAGTTCATGGTGCAACATTCAAGCCGAAAAACTCCATCAAATGGAGTTTACGACCATAAATTAGGGTTTACGGCCATAAACCCTTGGCTGGTCGTGAACTCATGCCTTATGAGTGATATTCCTTCATTTTCCACCATTTCTCACCCTTCCAACTCAAAAAACTTGATTTTCTCTCAAGTGTCATCAAGAGTTTTCATCTTGATCTTCAATTAAGTAAGTGTTTCTTCCATTTGTTAGTTGGTACCTTGCTTAATCTACTGAAACCCTATGATTTCATTCATGAAATTACCTCTTTTGGTTAGATCTTCAAGATCATCAACTTTCACCAAGAACACACACTTGTTCTTGGGCCGTGAACTCCACAGGAACCCTCAAAAGTGTAATTATCTCTTCTATAATCTAGTTATGATTGATAAACACATGATTCCTAGCCTTGAAACATCATAAAGTGCATGAACATCAAGAGTTTACGGCCGTAAACCCTTGCATGGCTGTAAACCCTTGTTTTGGTGCATATCTTGGCCGCAAACTCATTTTAAGTCCAAACCTAGGACCGTGAATGCTAGTTAGGGCCGTAAACACCTCTTAAAGACATGACCTATGGTCGTAAACTCACCCTGGCCGTAAACACCAATGGTGTGGCCGTAAACTCCAAGGTGTGGCTGTAAACTCCCCTTAAATACAATCATATGTGATTATAACACTTCAATCCAAGTGTTTCTTAGTCCCTCAGGTGGTTTCCGTGCATGATTAGTTGTATATACACTAATTATATACATATATATATATATATATATATATATATCATTATATGCTTACTAGGATCCGTTTGTGCTCGAGACTTCACTTGACACTCAACATCCTTTATTGATCTTTCATTCGAATCACTTACTACAGATGAGTTCATACCCCAAACTTACCTTTTAAATGACTTTATGGGGGGAATACAAGTTGAAACATTATAGTTATTATATCAATCACATGTGATTAATAACTATCAAGCAAATGACTTTCTGATACTTCAAACTGTGTTATCAAGCTACTATTTCAAAACATTTTATCAAACTCTTTTATGTGCTAAACTCTTTATCAAGCTCTTTTAAACTTATATATTGTCAAAACCATGTCTCTACAAATATAGTTATATAAATAAGATTGAAAGGGATTAGGATTGATAACTCGCTTTATTTTATGTTCCTTGTTGGGTTGTGGACTTAGGGTATCGGTTGTTTGTTCGAATGTCATTTGAATCCTAGTTATATATTATGTATATATGCATAGATATAAAAGTTCTTACATTAGTTCAATGCCTTTGGGTAACAAAGGTGTACAAACATACTCAATCATTCAAACAACATTACTAGTAAACTATAATAGGTATACTTTAGGAGACTACTACTCACTATTTCTAGTGCAATGAAACATGCAAGAGTCCGTTCATACATGAGTCAGTTCAAACAAACTATAACGAGAAACAGAAAGAACATACTATAATGAGAAACAAGAGAGAACATGCTATACAAATACAAGAATACTATAACATTAATGTGAACCACTACTTCATGACATGGCAATCTGCTGTTGTGTCACGTTTTGTAACCAGAGTCTCCTGAAGGGAGAGTGTGAATTTGTGTATAGATCTATACTGGACTAACCGTCCTACACCTTGCTACTAGCTACAGTGGGACTTGCAGGTCTACGAGTGACGAATGTCATACCATTTCGACGTCGTGTTTTACTAAGACGATCAAGCATGGTTACAATCATATCACATTATACCTTAATTAACAATTGGTTTAAGGTAATTAGTACAACAGTATTTACTATATACACAATACTACAGTACATCATTATTTTCCATTGCATTCATATTGTCATCTTCTCACATAAACGGTAATGTAAACTATATTTTGGTAATGATAGTCATACTTGGAAAAAACACTCACTTTTACAAACAAACAACATACATAACATTTGGGTCTTGGTAGAAGGCTACATTTCAAGTAGAAAATATAGGATTTTCTAAGAGATACAAACATTTACAACAAACATTTACAAACACTTTCTTTGAACTAATACAACATTTGACACTAAATACTTATGAACTCACCAGCTTAAATGTTGATCCTCTCTTTCAAAATAACTTGTATTCTCAGGTCACCAGTAGACAGATACAGATGACAGGTCATGAGAAGACGGCACTTTCAGACTAATCTATTTTTTGATTGTTCATTTTTGGTGTCTTGTTATTATTACCCAGAACACACATGTATAAATTATACTATTAATGAAATTGATGATGTTGCTTGTTTACTATTATGCATTGTTATGATACTGTACATGACGTCCTCCACCCTTGAATGTTTCTGCCAATTCGGTTTGGGGGTGTGATAGATAATGTTCATACAAAGGATTATCCAGTACAGCAGAACATTTTTGTAAACTATAATAGGTATAGTTTATGAGACATACATACTATTTTACCATATCGAAATACAATACAAAAATAATTATTGCCAAAATCTTGTACTACACGTAAAACAGTCAATACGGCACTTCTGAGACATACATACTATTTTACCATATTACAAAATGGCTTTTCATTATACTACACGTAAAACAGTCAATACGGCACTTGTGAGACACGCCTTCTAGTACTTATATAAGTACAAACAAAAATCTTGTATTATAACCAGAATCTCCCGTAAGAGAGCGTGATATTTGTGTATAGATCTATACACAACTAACAATCCCGCAATTTGACTGTTAGCTACAGTTTGACCGGCAGGTTACGGGTGACAAATGTCGTACCGATTCGGACGCCTGAAGAACGTCGTACAGACCATCTAGGTCATTAAGAATGGTTATAATAACTCACAATTGGGTATTAAAAATAAGTTTGGTTTATGAATACGAACATATCTTCAATTGGTTTTATTTGACGATAAAACTACATTATACGATTTTCAAGTACAATACAATTTACACTCTGGAAACATACATTCAAAAGGTTTATACACAGATACAACTACATAACATTATTTTTCAGTACAATACAGTTTACATTTCTGTAAACATGCATTCAAATAGTTTTATATATGTATAAAACTACATATTACTATTTTAAGTATGGAAAATACTTGTACATTTCGGTCTTGGAACATTTAAAACTACATTACATATAAAAGAAAATATTGGATTTTCTAGAAGAACGCACTTTCATTTTCAAAGAACAATGACAGATATTTCTCATACAAAATGCTTATGAACTCACCAACTTAATTGTTGATACTTTTTCAAAACGACTTGTCTTCTCAGGGAATCATTAAGACAGATAACAGCGAGCTTTTGAATATGAGATGCTAAGACGTGAGTCAAGTCTTATATCATCACATTGTAATTGATTTTTGAAACATGTAACACATACAAACCATGTAACTTTATCAATTATATTTATGATGGTTGTGTTTACTTTGATCTATATTATTCATTTGTTATGACATTGTACATGATGTCGCCCGCCCTTGGACGTTTCCGCTGCCTCATTGGTTCGGGGGGGGGGGGGTGACACTTAGTGTACACGCTCTAGGTCTTGTACGCGCAACGTACTCCCCATTTGGCCAAATTTCACCATCAAGCCCTTATTCGGTTATGACTTCAACCCAACTCTTAGATCTGACTTCCTTAAGGTGGCTTATTACGTCAAGTTGGCAACTTTATATGCATGCATGGCCTTAATAGGGTTCTATAGCTCAATAGAACTTAACAATGGGTCTTAATACATGTATGAGTCCATACACACCTTAAAGCTTGCATTTTTATGGACAAAGAAACCAAAAGAATCCTAGATTTATCATCAAGCACTTTAGGAGTAAGCCAAGAGGCTCAACAATCACTCTAAGGACTTAAAAAGCACAAAAGGGAACATAAATAGATTTACCATCATTGATTAGAAAGATGGGATATTTTTATCTCAAAAGGTTAGCAAATGATCAACTAATACCGAATCCTCCAGCTCCAAGCACAACTCCAAATGGTCCACTTCTTCTTCTCCTTCACAAAGCAACAACAAACACACTTTGTGGCTCAAAACTCAATAAATGTCGGACGGGAGTGGAGACGTGATCTCTAGAGGGATCTTTATTGCTTGCCACCAAACAGACTTTTTTATCCTTTTATGAAGCACCATTTCAGCATATGGGGTGAGTACGATAGTCAAACTCGTTGAAAAGTAAATATGATCAAATAAGGTTCTTGTACAACTAATTAAATAAATTTAATATTTCACCGGGTATTCTTACATGCCATTACTCTGCATACATCGAAAGTCTGTTGAATGTAGGCATGGATTGCCTCAGTAAGCATTATTATCGGTACATTGCGTTGATTTACTGATAACACAAAAAAAGTTAGGGAACATCAATGTTGACTACATTCCAACGAATGTTATGGAAATAGATTCTTGCCTATTTCACATGACCAATGTTGGCAAGCACTTCACAAGCATCAGGGGTCAGCTGACGGAAGTTTACTTCAAAATCGGACACAGTATATAAGTTGGATGTCATCCAAAACAAAGGTTGTAATGTTTTGCCAGAGACGTCTCTTGTGTGAATATACTTGAACACACTTTTAGAGGTATACTCATGATAAGAATCAAGGAATATATGCTCTATGCAAGAACTAACGACATCATCCATATTTGTTATGAACTATACTTCCGTATCATGTCTCAAAGCTTCTCTTAACCTCATAAGGAACCAGGCACAACAGTAGAGATTATTTTCCACAGTCAGACCAAATGCTATAGGGAGGGTTTGGTTGTTCCTATCGATAGTAACTGCTACAAACAATGTTTTTGGTAGTCCCCTCTAAGGGACATTGCCTATGAAGATCACAGGCAAGAAGCAACATATAAATGCATGGAGCTGTATTTTTTTTTTTTTTTTTGGAACAAAAATGAATTAGTTTAGATGTAGAAAGAATATCAATTTTAGAGAAACAATAGAAAAGTACAAAAAAAAAACAAATATATTGTAACACCCCCCCCTCTGGCACGTATCACAATATTGTCCGCTTTGGGCCACTCGGCACGAGGACTTCCCAGGGGGTCACCCATCCCGGTACTACTCCCGCCCGAGCAAGCTTAACTGCAGAGTTCTTATGGGATCTGCTGCCCTCACGGCTTTAAAACGCGTTGTGACAAGGAAGGTATCCACGCCCCTTATAAGTAGATGTTTCGTTCTCCTTCCAAGCCGATGTGGGATCAGATCTAATCCACTTTCACCCCCCATTATAGGGTTCGACGTCCCCGTCGAACACATCGACCCGTGCCCTAGCTCTGATACCATTTGTAACACCCCCCCTCTGGCACGTATCACAATATTGTCCGCTTTGGGCCACTCGGCACGAGGACTTCCCAGGGGGTCACCCATCCCGGTACTACTCCCGCCCGAGCACGCTTAACTGCAGAGTTCTTATGGGATCTGTTGCCCTCACGGCTTTAAAACGCGTTGTGACAAGGAAGGTATCCACACCCCTTATAAGTAGATGTCTCGTTCTCCTTCCAAGCCGATGTGGGATCAGATCTAACCCACTTTCCGATGGAATGCTAAGAGGGGACCTGAGTTCACGTGGGAACGAGAAGATCAAATGCAACAGAAGTATCCACATCTCTTCCCCAGCCCCTAAGACTCTTCTTTTGTATTAAAATTTCGGGATGAAATTCCCTCTAACGGGGGGATGATGTAACAAGCCGTTATTTCAAGTCAGTAAAAATCGAGTCCTGTAACCTCTTTGAGAAAGGAAATAGAATATCATCGAAAAATGAAGTATTCAAAAACTCTATTTGGAGTATACTATGGGTAGTTATCGTCTTAAGGTTTCCAAACATATAAATAACACAAAAATCCGAGTTATAACGAAGAAGTTATGCTCATTCTAAGTTTTCCAACAAAAACCAGCAATGCGAAGTTGCGTAAAAACGCAAAGTTTCAATAAAACACTTTCCGACCTTAGGTGTCTAAATGAAAGTTGTAGATCGTAGTCTCACCTTCGCGGGGATATAAAGAACGTCAAAAACGAAGTTCGTATGAAGGAGATATGAATTTTCGAAGTTTGATAATTAATTTATATATATATTTTTTATAAAACTTCGGTATTATCCGAAGGGGGAGTCAGCGTCCTCATCCGAGGTACGCGCTGCGTACTCCTATACGCCCCGCGTACCCGAGGAACTTGGCCTCAAACCGTCCACGTCGCCCTATGCGAGGCACCCGACCCGACCCGTCCCATCCGACCCGACTGCCTGAGCCGTCCCATCCGAGGCCGAGGCAGTCGAGGCTTCAGTCACGCATGATGTACGCGTACGCACTGCGTACGAGCGTACGCCCCACGTATGTGGCCTCTCAGGCCCCCCTATAAATAGCATGCGAGGGTTCCCGGGAAAATGGCCCATTCTCTCTCCTTTTTCTTGCGTTTTACCTCGTTTTCCGTGCTCGCACTACCCCGAAGCCCTGGTCATTTTGTGCAAGTCCCGAAGGTCGATTTTTCTCCCGAGGAATCCCGAGATTTCCGAGGAAAATCCATTTCCCGAGACGAAACTTTGCCCGGTTTTCCATCTTGCTATTATCAAACTTTCAAGTGAGTTCATAACCCTTTCAAACACACTTTAAATACATTTTAAATGCTTTTATACTCTTTTAGGGGGGGGGGGGGAATACAAGTAAACATACGGTTATTATCGTGTATTTTATAAAGTTTCACTTCACTTGTTTTATCGAATAAATCACTTGGAACTCATTACTATTATGGAAAACTCTTGTCATACTTTGCGTGCATCAGACATTATACAAAGTATATAATGATTTCAAAGTAACTTTCGTTGTTAAGTCGTTTTATACATTCTAAAAACTTATGATTTTGCTTTGTCAAACATTGTGAAAAAGGGATAAACTTTGCATAGAAAACTATCACTTTAATACGGGCTTAATTGAGAATCCATGAGACGTGTATATCTTCAAACGTTACTTTTCTTTATTAGAAAGTAATGTTGCAAGTCCTGTCTATAACCAGAGTCTCCTGTTCGGAGAACGTGTCAAATGTGTATAGATCTATACTGGAAGTCATGATCCCGCGCCCTGACTGTTAGCTACAGTCCGTCTTTTGGGGTGACAGTTGTCATAACGCTGCGACGCCTGAAGAACGTCGTTACAGACATATTATGTTTAGTATGGTTATAAAACTCATCGGCTATACAATTATTATGGTATTATGCTTTTATGAACGAGTAGCTATTAAAACTATTCTTCATCTAATAAATGCGATCTTCGTATAGTTTTACTATATAAAACTATGACACAACTTTTGAGAACGTCGGTTTCTTGCGATTTTCGGTCTTAGAGACTGCCAATTATATTAGGAAAATAAGGGTTTCTCCTGCATACAAACCAAACAACTAATAGGAAAATAAGGGATTTTCCTGGTGCAACTATTTACAACTTATAACACGAACATTTATATACATTTCATACTTTTATAAGAAAATAAGGGTTTTTCTTGGAAAACACAACAACTCGTATCTCAGCCATTAGGGAAAATATGGGATTTTCTGGATCTAATACATTCACTTTCAACACAACAAATCACAACTCTTTACATTTGAAATGCTGCGTTTTCTGGAAAATATACACCCATTTTGGAATGGCATCCAATTTTTCTAAACTACTTATGAACTCATCAACTTAATTGTTGACACTTTTTCTTTGAATTAACTTGTATTCTCAGGGAACCACTAAGCAGGTTTGGGAATCAACATTTGGGATTAACGCGTTGGCGTTAATTACTTCTTTTGGATGATGTTTATGTATTTATCTTTTGAACATGTAATGAATACAATTATGTAAACATATTGAAAACTTTAATATATATGGTGGTGTGTACTTTCCTTTCTATGAACTGTTATGATACTGAATATGACGTCCTCCGCCCCCGAACGTTTCCGCCGTTCTGGTTTGGGGGTGTGACAGATTGGTATCAGAGCTTTGTTTATAGGGAATTAAGTATATCAAAACCATTCCTTTTTGATATACAACTATAAACTCAACTGGGCAAAAACACTCTTGAGAAAAATTCATACTTTTGAAAGTAAACCTAATTAGTTTTAAGGTAAGCATGCACTCATTTTTATACTAATAACAGTTTCATAGTAAATAACTTTAGAAGTATTATAAATAAGTTGTGCAGCACGGGTACGCCTTGGGACATGTAATCAGAACTGGGAAGAATATAGCCTGATCAACTATATTTGTCCAAGAGCCGACTAACGTATGCCAAGGAGTGTCTGTAATGGACAACAAATTTAAAACTTACCAAAAGCAAATCGCTAAAGAATATTGAGGGAGTATTCGAGTGCCGTCAACCATTAAACTTAAGGGTAAGTTTCATGTGCTCTAGCTTATAGTAAACTTTTAACTCTATTCTCGTACAGTCTAAATGGCGGGATTCCATCACCCCAATGACCCCTACTACCCCAACCAAGGTAATGGAGGGTGGATTGAAGAAGATCCTGAAGAAGACGAAGAGCCTATAGAGTTGGAGGGAGGGGATGACTCTGGCACGGATTCGGAGCCAGAAATTATAAATCCACCAATCCCACAATCTCCCGTCCACGTGAGGAATTTCCAAGGACCCACTCCAGTGTGGGGAAGTCACCTCCATCATTGGAGCCAACAACAAAGCTTACGCCCTCCTTACGGCATGTGCCGAGACTTCTATGATGTGAGAGGCGGGGGATCAGCCGACCGCGCACTTCCGGTCATGGTTGGAAAACTCGCCAACCAGTGCTATCAATCCAGAGTGCAAGCCAACCGAATCCGATAGGTCAATGTGGAAGTACAAATCCACACGGCCGATATCAACCGCCTAGAGTTGTTGCAGAACGACATCCACATTCACGCCGAAGCGTTTCAAGCACAAGCAAATGCGGCCTTCGCAGAATTAAGAGAACAACAAGCTGCGTTTGATAGACGCCTCATGGAGTCAAAGCAGTCCGACACGGAGTCGAGCTCCAAACGCAAAGCGCACCGCAAGTAGTACTTGCCCAACCCTCAAATTTTGTTATAAATTAGGACTTCGGATAAAAGTATTATTTTCTTTAAACTGTTCTGTAATCGGAGGCCTTTAGAAAGGCCAAGAAATTTTGTCTAGACCCCGCTGTAACACAACTATATGTTTAATATATATATAAGGGTATACCCCTTTTCTTGTTGTTGTTAATCATGCGCAAATCGTTCGATTCATTGGTACAGCTATTCAAACTTTACTTTCAAGCTCAAAACATTGTGTCAGTCAAACCCAACTTCTTAGAACTATTAGAAGTTAACTCAATATCATTCAACTCTGAACTGCCAAAACTTATAAATTTTTCCATATTTTTTCTTTTGGCAGCACGATGCCTCCTCGTCCAAACCTGAGGCCCTGGCCGGGCACGGTACCACCACCACCTCCACCACCAGCTTATGATCCAGCCATGGTCCAGGCTGCTATCACAACAGCAGTAACTGCAGCCCTCTCGCAAATAAACTCTCACGGAAATGGAGGGGCGGGAAGCAGCACGAATCATCCAAATCATGGCACTGGTCATAGTCAAGGAAAAGAATGCACTTACAAGGAGTTCTCTAACGCTAAGCCAAAAACTTTTAATGGAACTGGGGGAGTCATTGCACTAATGCAATGGTTCGAGAAGACCGAAACGGTCTTCGAGATCTGCTCATGCCTAGAAGCAAGCAAAGTCAAGTTCGCTGCTTGCACTTTCGTGGATCGAGCCCTCACTTGGTGGAAAAGCCATGTGAATTCAGTGACGCTCACTGTCGCCAACGCCATGAGTTGGGACGATCTAAAGGTTCTACTACTGGAAGAATACTGCCCAAGGGGTGAAGTGCAAAAGCTGGAGCAGGAGCTTTGGAATCTGAAAATGACTGGGTCTGACCTAGTCACCTACACAGCTAGGTTCAACGACCTCGCTGCACTGTGCCCTACCATGGTCAACCCATAATCAAAGAAGGTTGAAAGGTACATTTGGGGGTTGTCACCCCAGATTCAAGGGCATGTCCTAGCTTCCGGCCCTGTTACCTACAACAGCGCTAAACGCCTGGCTCAGCGACTCATCGACCACGGAGTAAAACCCGGTATCATTTCAACAACCGCAAATCCACCTAGGGAGGCTCAGGGCCAAAGTAGGCCTTGGAACAAAAGGAGGGGACAAACTCTCCAGGAAAACCCCAAGAAACAACAAGTAATAGCGACCCACGCTATGACTATACCTGTGAACCCTGCCCCCACAAGCTCATATAATGGAAACTTCCTAAATGCAACCGATGCAGCTTCCACCACCACGGTCCTTGCCCTGATCTTCAATGCACCAAGTGTAATAAGAAGGGACATACAGCCCGCTATTGCAAAGGGCCAACCCAACCATCCTTCCCCACTACTAATACCGGGGTAAGCCGCGCCTGCTTTGAGTGCGAAGACACGGGGCACTACCGCAGGGACTGCCCAAAGGCAAACAACCGGAATACCGGCGGAAGGGGGCGAGTTTTCGCAATGGGACAAGATGAAGCCATTGCGGACCCTACTGTTGTTACGGGTACGTTTCTTCTCGATAACTCGTATGCATGCATTTTGTTTGATAGTGGAGCGGAAAGGAGTTTTGTGAGTCACGACTTTAAAGGCCTGCTAAAATCAATACCACAATCATTAAGTGAACCATTCATAGTATAAATGGCAAACGGGAAAACCAAAGGCACTAAGGAGATATACTTAAACTGCACCCTAACTTTAAACGATAATCCCTTTTCAATCAACCTCATGCCAGTCTCGATTAAGAGTTTCGATGTCATCATTGGCATGGATTGTCTGAGTTCTCATCATGCGGACATTCTATGTTACGATAAGGCCGTTCGCCTTAATCTGCCAACCGACGAAACTTTCATTGTCTTGGGCGACAAACCAAGTACCACTCTTCGTATCATCTCAAGTATCCAATCTCGGAAATGCCTACGCAAGGAGTGTCACGCATTCTTGGCACATGTTGTAGATGTGAAACGCGAAGTCCAAGACATCAAGAGTGTGCCCGATGTATGCGATTTTCCTGACGTTTTTCCCGAGGACCTTCCGGGAATACCACCCGCAAGATAAGTTGAGTTCCGAATCGATCTAGTTCCCGGAGCTACCCCAGTAGCCAAAGCACCCTATCGATTAGCCCCGGCAGAGATGCAAGAGCTATCCAGCCAACTGAATGAACTACTTGGAAAAGGATTCATCAGGCCGAGCTTCTCGCCATGGGGAGCACCCGTACTGTTCGTGAAAAAGAAGGATGGTTCATTCAGAATGTGCATCGACTACCGAGAACTCAACAAACTTACCATCAAGAACCGATACCCCTACCCCGAATCGATGACTTATTCGACCAACTCCAAGGAGCCAACTACTTCTCCAAGATCGATCTGAGGTCGGGATATCACCAGCTGCGAGTCCTGGAGAGTGATATTCCCAAGACGGCCTTCCGAACACGATACGGACATTACGAGTTCGTAGTGATGCCGTTCGGACTAACCAATGCCCTGGCCGTGTTCATGGATCTAATGAATCGGGTATGTCGTCCATTCTTGGATAAATTCGTGATAGTATTCATAGACGACATACTCATTTATTCAAAGAATAAAGAAGAGCATGGTCAACATCTGAGGCAAGTTTTAGAGACGTTACGGACTGAGAGACTATATGCAAAATTCTCAAAATGTGAATTTTGGATTAGAAAGGTGGACTTCCTCGGTCACGTGGTCAGCAAGGAAGGAATCCACGTGGATCCATCAAAAATCAAGGCTATCAAGAACTGGTCTGCGCCAACTACACCAACAGAAATTCGCCAATTTCTAGGTCTTGCTGGTTATTACCGAAGGTTCATCCAGAATTTCTCCAGCATCGCAAAGCCTCTTACCGCCTTAACCCAGAAAGGTGTGACCTACGATTGGGGAGAAAAGCAAGATGCTGCATTTCAGACTTTGAAACAGGCCCTTTGCAGTACGCCCATCCTTTCTCTCCCAGAACGGACCGAAGATTTTGTGGTGTATTGCGACGCTTCGAAGCAAGGGCTGGGTTGTGTACTAATGCAGAGGGGAAAGGTTATTGCATATGCTTCACGACAACTGAAAACGCATGAGGTCAATTACACCACTCATGATTTAGAACTTGGGGCGGTGGTCTTCGCTCTTAAAATCTGGAGACACTACCTATATGGTACCAAATGCACTATCTTTACAGACCACAAGAGCCTACAACACATCTTCGACCAGAAGGAGTTGAACATGAGACAGCGACGTTGGGTCGAATTGCTCAACGACTACGAATGTGAGATTCGCTATCATCCAGGAAAGGCTAACGTCGTGGCAGATGCCCTTAGTCGTAAGGAGTACTATGGCCGAAGAGTGAAGTCATTAGCCATGTCAATCCATTCGCACCTGTCGACACAAGTCAAGGAAGCTCAAATAGAGGCCCTGAAACCCGAAAATGTGACAGGTGAGACCCTTAGGGGAATGGACAAGAATTTAGAAATCAAGAGTGACGGAGCACGCTACCTCATGAACCGAATATGGACGCCCAAGTTTGGTGGACTTAGAGAGGTAGTTATGAGCGAGGCACACAAGACTCCATACTCCGTACACCCCGGGTCAGACAAGATGTATCAAGATCTCAAACAACTCTACTGGTGGCCAAACATGAAAGCAGAGATCGCTACATATGTGAGCAAGTGTTTAACTTGCGCCAAGATCAAAATAGAACACCAGAAACCCTCAGGACTACTCCAACAACCTGAAATTCCTGAGTGGAAATGGGAGCAGATTTCCATGGACTTTATAATGAAACTGCCCAAAACTCAGGGTGGCCAAGATACTATTTGGGTAATCGTCGATAGATTAACCAAGTCCGCTCATTTCCTACCGATCAAGGAAACTGATAAAATGGAAAAGCTATCGAGAATCTACATCCGAGAGATCGTACGACTCCATGGAGTGCCAATGTCTATCATCTCAGATAGAGACAGTAGATTCACGTCTAGATTCTAGCAATCATTGCAAAAATCCATGGGAACAAGGGTGGACATGAGTACTGCCTATCACCCCCAAACTGACGGACAGAGCGAAAGAACGATCTAAACCTTGGAAGACATGTTGCGAGCATGTGTAATCGACTTTGGTAAAGCATGGGATGTTCACTTACCTTTGGTTGAGTTCTCTTATAACAATAGTTATCATACTAGTATCAATACTGCTCCATTTGAAGCCCTTTACGGCCGTAAGTGCAGATCACCTCTGTGCTGGACGGAAGTGGGCGACACACAACTAGAAAAAGGTCTAGTCCCTAATAGCACCCTCACTGGTCCAGAGATCATCAGAGAAACTACTGAAAAGATCGTGCAAATACGAGAACGACTGAAATCCTCGAGGGATAGGCAAAAGAGCTATGCCGACAAAAGACGTAAACCCTTGGAATTTCAGATTGGCGATCGGGTACTACTGAAGGTCTCACCCTGGAAGGGAATGATACGCTTTGGAAAGTGTGGGAAGCTAAATCCTAGGTACATTGGACCCTTCGAAATCATTTCAAGGATTGGTCCAGTAGCCTACAAACTCTGACTTCCAATTGAGCTTAACAAAGTACATCCAGTATTCCACGTATCAAACCTGAAGAAGTGTCTGTCCGACGAAACACTTGTAATTCCACTCGATGAGATCGAACTAAATGAAAATCTTAACTTTGTGGAAGAACCCGTCGAGATCATGGATAGGGAAGTTAAACGAACTAAACAGAGTCGCATTCCAATAGTAAAAGTCCGATGGAATGCTAAGAGGGGACCTGAGTTCACGTGGGAACGAGAAGATCAAATGCAACAGAAGTATCCACATCTCTTCCCCAGCCCCTAAGACTCTTCTTTTGTATTAAAATTTCGGGACGAAATTCCCTCTAACGGGGGGATGATGTAACAAGCCGTTATTTCAAGTCAGTAAAAATCGAGTCCTGTAACCTCTTTGAGAAAGGAAATAGAATATCATTGAAAAATGAAGTATTCAAAAACTCTATTTGGAGTATACTATGTAGTAGTTATCGTCTTAAGGTTTCCAAACATATAAATAACACAAAAATCCGAGTTATAACGAAGAAGTTATGCTCATTCTAAGTTTTCCGACAAAAACCAGCAATGCGAAGTTGCGTAAAAACGCAAAGTTTCAATAAAACACTTTCCGACCTTAGGTGTCTAAATGAAAATCGTAGATATCGTTAAACTACAAACATGCATAAAAAGAACGCTCAAATCGGACATCGTATGAATAAGTTATGAATTTTTAAAGAAATTCCTTAATCACGTCATTTTAATAAATAAATAATAAAAATAATTCCGGAATTTGCCAACGAAATCTAAATGAAAGTTGTAGATCGTAGTCTCACCTTCGTGGGGATATAAAGAACGTCAAAAACGGAGTTCGTATGAAGGAGATATGAATTTTTCGAAGTTTGATAATTAATTTATATATATTTTTTTATAAAACTTCGGTATTATCCGAAAGGGGAGTCAGCGTCCTCATCCGAGGTACGCGTTGCGTACTCCTGTACGCCCCGCGTACCCGAGGAACTTGGCCTCAAACCGTCCACGTCGCCCTATGCGAGGCACCCAACCCGACCCGTCCCATTCGACCCGACTGCCTGAGCCGTCCCATCCGAGGCTGAGGCAGTCGAGGCTTCGGTCACGCATGACGTACGCGTACGCGCTGCGTACGAGCGTACGCCCCGCGTACGTGGCCTCTCAGGCCCCCCTATAAATAGCATGCGAGGGTTCCCGGGAAAATATCCCATTCTCTCTCCTTTTTCTTGCGTTTTACCTCGTTTTCCGTACTCGCACTACCCCGAAGCCCTGGTCATTTTGTGCAAGTCCCGAAGGTCGATTTTTCTCCCGAGGAATCCCGAGATTTCCGAGGAAAATCCATTTCCCGAGACGAAACTCTGCCCGGTTTTCCATCTTGCTATCTTCAAACTTTCAAGTGAGTTCATACCCCTTTCAAACACACTTTAAATACATTTTAGATGCTTTTATACTCCTTTTAGGGGGGAATACAAGTACTAAACATAATATGCCTGTAACGACGTTATGACAACTGTCACCCCAAAAGACGGACTGTAGCTAACAGTCAGGGCGCGGGATCATGACTTCCCGTATAGATCTATACACATTTGACACGTTCAACGAACGGGAGACTCTGGTTATAGACAGGACTTGCAGCATTACTTTCAAATAAAGAAAAGTAACGTTTGAAGATATACACGTCTCATGGATTCTCAACTAAGCCCGTATTAAAGTGATAGTTTTCTATGCAAAGTTTATCCCTTTTTCACAATGTTTGACAAAGCAAAATCATAAGTTTTTAGAATGTATAAAACGACTTAACAACGAAAGTTACTTTGAAATCATTATATACTTTGTATAATGTCTGATGCACGCAAAGTATGACAAGAGTTTTCCATAATAGTAATGAGTTCTAAGTGATTTATTCGATAAAACAAGTGAAGTGAAACTTTATAAAATACACGATAATAACCGTATGTTTACTTGTATTCCCCCCCCCCCCCTAAAAGAGTATAAAAGCATTTAAAATGTATTTAAAGTGTGTTTGAAAGGGGTATGAACTCACTTGAAAGTTTGATAATAGCAAGATGGAAAACCGGGCAAAGTTTCGTCTCGGGAAATGGATTTTCCTCGGAAATCTCGGGATTCCTCGGGAGAAAAATCGACCTTCGGGACTTGCACAAAATGACCAGGGCTTCGGGGTAGTGCGAGCACGGAAAACAAGGTAAAACGCAAGAAAAAGGAGAGAGAATGGGCCATTTTCCCGGGAACCCTCGCATGCTATTTATAGGGGGGCCTGAGAGGCCACATACGTGGGGCGTACGCTCGTACGCAGTGCGTACACGTACGTCATGCGTGACTGAAGCCTCGACTGCCTCGGCCTCGGATGGGACGGCTCAGGCAATCGGGTCGGATGGGACGGGTTAAAAACTCGAAACGGAGATCGAGCAACATTTGGCCGGAATGACCTAAACGAGAATCGAAGGTCTCGACAATGGTATTTCAACGGTAAAAAGTCTGGCAAAAACCGACGTCAGATAAAGAAGTTATGAATTTTTAAAGAAATTCCTTAATCACGTCATTTTAATAAATAAATAATAAAAATAATTTCGGAATTTGCCAACGGAATCTAAACGAAAGATGTAGATCGTAGTCTCACCTTCGTGGGGATATAAAGAACGTCGAAAACGGAGTTCGTATGAAGGAGATATGAATTTTTGAAGTTTGATAAATAATTTATATATAATTTTTATTAAAAATTTGGTATTATCCGAAGAGGAGTCGGCCTAGGGCCGAGGTACGCGCCGCGTACCCTTGTACACCCCGCGTACTCGAGGGCACGGCCTCGGATCGTCCACGTCGCCCTATGCGAAGCTACCCGACCCGCCGTCCCATCCGACCCACTTCATCCGAAATACGTAAGCGATGACGTACGAGTACGCGCTGCGTACGCCCGTACGCCCCGCGTTCGGAGGCGGTTCAGCACCCCTATAAAAGGGATGCGAGCCTTTCCGAAAAATTTGTTCATTTTCTCTCTTTCTCTCACGATCTTGCCTCGATTTCCGTGCCCGTTCAAACCCGAAGCTCTGGTCTTTTTGCTCAAGTCCCGAGAGTCGATTTTACTACCGAGATTCCCGAGAATCCCGAGAAAAATCTGTTTCCCGAGACGAAACTCTGCCCGGTTTTCGATCTCGCTATCTTCAAACTTCCAAGTGAGTTCATACCCCTTTATTCAACCTTTGAAATGCTTTTAAATGTTTTAAATACTTTATGGGGGGGAATACACGTTAAACACTTATAGTTATTGCTTCGATCACATGTGATTGCATTAATCACATGTGATTAATAACTAGAAAACCAATGATTTTATCACTGTTCAAACTGTTTTACTTCAAAATGTTTTACAAACTCTTTTACTTATCAAATGCTTTATTGTAAACTTTGTTTTACTACCTATAAATTTGCATGCCCATATATGTATAGCTGTATAAATAATGTTTAAAGGGCTCAGGAAAGCCACCTGTCCTATTTCCTTTTCCTCGATTTGGATGTGGTCTGGTGGAATTTCGGGTGACCATCCGAAGGTCGTTTCAATATTAGTTATATATCATATATACATGTATTGACATAAAAGTACTTCCATATTCATACTTATCAGCACATCATTAGTAAGTTACCATCGGAGTAACATAGTATCATACTACTACAATTTCTAGATCAACGAGTCAGTTCATTCAGGAGTCAATACTTATTACTAAGAGAACATATACAACGATACTAGAAAAAGTAACATTATATTGCATATACACGAATACGTTAACAATTGTGATCCACTGTATGGGAGCATGTATTAATTGTCATGACCCGAGTTGTAGCCAGAGTCTCTTGGAGGGAGAGCGTGAGTTTGCGTATAGATCTATACTGGATTGACTATCCTACACCTCGCTGCTAGCTACAGTGGGACCGACAGGTCTGCGGGTGCCAAACGTCATACCTTATTTTTCGACTATACGTTGTCGATGTTACCAGTCGATAGTATGGTGCAATTTATCACACGATACCTTAATATAAACCCGGTTTAAGGTAGTTAGTACAACAGTAGTTCATATAAAACAAAACTACAGTACTACAATAATTTACCCATTACATTTTGGTGATAACCTCACTTAAACTTTAATGTACAAACTATATTTTGATAAATGATAGTTACACTTGGGAAATTACATACTTTTACATCAAACGAGCATACAAAACAGTTAAGCCTTGGTAGAGGGCTACTTTAACAGAAAATATAGGTTTTTCTGAGAGATTCAAACTTTTACAAACACTTACATACATTTACAACTCATACTTGCAACAGGTTCAAACGTTTTGATAACAAACCTCGACACTAAAATATTTATGAATTCACCAGCTTAATGCTGATAAACTCTTTCAAAATAACTTGTATTCTCAGGTCATCAGTAGTCAGGTACCGATGCCAGCTTTTGAGAAGATGGAGCGCATTCAAGACTCATCATATTATTTTGATTTAAATTATATTTTTGGTGTCTAAAACTGTACGGAACACGCTTGTATTAAAATTTTATATTTAATGCAATGGATGATGTTGTTTGCTTATTTACATTTACTGTGTTGTGATACTTTACATGACGTCCTCCGCCCCAGAACGTTTCCGCCATTCTTGGTTTTGGGGTGCGTAACTGTGACATCCCCAAAATCTCGGCCAGAAAAGACCGATTTTCATTTATGCTTTTAAATATTTTCAGAGTAAATCCTTTTGATTTGAAAGAGTTGCGGAATTTGTTCCCAAAAACAAAACATGATAAAACAATGTTTACCGAAGCATTTCATAAAAGAAATGTATTTTCATTATAATCAAAACTCGGGGTGTCATGTTCCGATACAGACCAATAAGCATAAACGAATACATTACAAGTCATATAACAAATATAAACATATGCAGACTTGTAAACAAAACAACTTGATGGTTCATCCATCTTACGCCCTTGCGCCACTTCCTGTAATACAAATAAAACTGAGTGGGTCAGGCTTGGGAGCCTGGTGAGCATATAGGGTTTTCAACCCACAATAAATAATTAAAATTAATTATTATCAACCAACAATAACCCAGTTACCCATTCCCGTTATTCTCACTTTACGTCCCTAAAATAACTAACACAAGGGACCTAATCTAAGAATATTTTCATCGGGGTGACAACACATGCTGCGGGGTTTCCTCAGCAATATAAGTCAAATAAGGCAACCATGAGGGGGATGGAATACAACGAATGAACACCCAAGTTCATTAACACCTACAGGTTATGAGCCTGCTAGCGTTCCACTGGACTGTCTAGAAAAGTTTGTGGTCGTCATCTAAATTCCGCTAGATGACTGGATCAAACAACAACGAGGCCTCTCATCTGTTTATTTAACACCAACTATCTACCCATGTTCTACCCAACATATTAGTAGATAAAAACATACATTTTTATACATATTTTCAAAACCTGTATAGCATGCTTGATCAATACATTTTCCATATAACAGATGAGGCACACACACATAACACGTATTTCATATAGAAATAATCATATCTGTAAGATAGAAGAAAGTGAATATACATTCACACACGTAACAACAAAATATACACATAACACGTATCTTGTATAAAATACTTCATAGTTATACGTTAGGAGAAAGTAACAACGCATTCACACGTATAAACGACAATAAACTTAATACCCTCAAACCATACTTGTATTATTATTGCGTTTATACACTCACTTGATCAGAAGATGATCGGACAGCACTACGACTTGCAGAAGTAGTAATCCACAGCAGATCTGGAAGATCTCTACGAAAATCGAACTTCTCGCGGGCAGAGCTTCGGCTCGGAAACCGAACTTCTCGGGATCTCGGGACTCGCTTCGGGACTCGGGAATATTACCGGGGCTTCGAGATGGCTTCGGGGGTAAACCCGCAGAGCTTCAGCACAAAAACGAGAGGAAATTAGCAAATAAACCCGGACCCCTCGCATCCTATTTATAGGAGGCTGGAAGCCTCTCGTATGCGGGGCGTGTGCCAGTATGCGGGGCGTACTGGTGCGAGAAACGCCATCGCTTACGTCATCCGAAGCCACTTGCTGCGATGTCGACACTTTCGGAGTACGCGGGGCGTACTCACTTACGCGGCGCGTAAGTCGGATCGGATCGATGACTCGCCTTCGGATAAGGCTTCCGAATTTTGATTTAAAAATAAATACAAATTATTTAATAAACTTTGGAAATTCATATCTTCTTCATACGAACTCCGTTTTCGACGTTCTTTATATCCACGGAAAGGTGAGACTACGCTCTACAACTTTCGTTTAGACTCCGTCGGCTAATTTTGACTTTATTTTTATTATTTATTTTTAATAGGCCGGGACAGAAAATTTCGTTATAAATTCATAACTTCCTCGTTTGACGTCCGTTCTCGCCTAACTTTTTATCGCTTTGATACTAACAACGAGATCTTCGATTCTCGTTTAGATCACTAAGGCTAAATATCGCTTTAACATAAATTTCACTTTTTACGTTATCCAGCGTTGCCGGTTCTATCGCGAAACTTCGACAGATCATAACTTCCTCGTTATAACTCGGATTTCGGCATTCTTTATATCTTCGGAAACCTTGTTTCAACTACTACAACATTATCTAAAGATATCAAGTTTATTTTACACTTAAGTTTTGACGCTTATTTTAATTCTTAATTAATCAAACCACATAATTAAGCAATTAAGCACAAAACACATAATACTCAAATAATACAATCTTATTATTTCAAAACGGGTTACAAAGGTTAACCTAGACCATTACATTGCTAAAAATGGCAAGCCCAGAAACACAGGCGTTACATATATCACCCATCCAACAGCCACAAAACAAGCTTCAAAACGATCTGACAAATCAGTTTTGGTGTGAGTGTAAATATGCGGGTTAGTTCGGCTAAGGTTCTAAAGGTAAATATGTAGGTTGCTAAAGCTTTTTTCACTGAGAAACTCATTTTAAAGTAGTTTTATAAGAGATAATTACGAATTACTTAGTTGAATGTAAGGTTCTAAGCGTACGTGCACACACATGCACGCGCACACACACATATATATATATATATATATATATATATATATATATATATATCATTATCATTATATACTTATAAAGCTAGCATTTTTTCTTGCACCACATTCATTTGAAACTCTCATCTATTTTTCCTTTCACCACATTCATTTGAAACTCCCATGACTTTTCAATTTATTTCTAATAATAATTATAATTTGGTTAATTAGGTTAAATAAATATCAAAACTAACATGTAATCATATATAAACTAAATTTCAATATTAAAATAATATTTTTACTTCTACTAATAAAGTTATGTTTTTTAACATATAACATATTATACTTAATTTATTAATTTTAATATATTGTTGGATGTAAACCGTTATCATTTTAAAGATACAATTTGTATAAAATACTTAAATTATTAATTTAAATATAACATTACAGGGTCAACTTAAATATAAATTTTAGTTTAACTTAAACAACCCAAAGAATATTTTATAAATTTTTAAAAGTGATAAATTGCAATGTCTTTCCAATAATAATTATAAGTTGGTTAATAAGGTTAAATAAATACCAGAATTAAATTATAATCATAAATAAACTAAATTTCAATTTTAAAATAATATATTTACTTCTACTTATAATGTTATGTATTTAACTTTTAACATATTCTACTTAATTTATTACATTTTATATGATGTTAAATGTAAACCATTATCAGTTTAAAGCTAAAACTTTTAAACAGTTTGGACAAAATACTTAAATTGTGAACATAAATATAAAATTATAATGTCAACTTAAATATAAATTTCAGTTCCACTTAAAAATTAAAGAATATTTTGTAAATCGTTAAAAGTGATAAATTATAGTGATAAATATAAAAACTAAATTGTAGTCTCAATTTAACTAAAATATTTCCTAATGATATTTTTGTAATCATTAAAAGTTTTCAAATAAGTAGCTTAAAATAACTTAAAATAACAATAGTTAAAAATAATTGTACATAAATGATTATATTGTTACCTTTAAAATCAAAAAATAATGTTTGATGTTTTAAATAATTATAATGATAGAAATTAAAATATTAAGCAAATAAATTTTAAAAAATTAGTTAACTATAACAACAACTATAAATAATATTAAACCATAAATTATATTTAATTTTATTCATATGTAACTCGCGGGTAGAAGTCATTGAAACGATTGAGATTATAAAGTTATAAGATGTATATATTATCATATAATTCAAAATAATCAATATATTATATCAATTTAGTATACGAATTGTTATATCAAATTTAACAACAATGTTATTGTTATATTAAAAATATATATATTTGTTAAGACTTCAACTATATAGTTGTTTTTGAGCATTACAATGTCAACTTAAATATAAATTTCGGTTCCATTAAAAAAACCAAAAAATATTTTGTAATAGTTAAAAGTGATAAATGCAAAAAACTAAATTGTAATCTCAATTTAACTAAAAATATTTCCTAAATGAATTTTTATAATCATTAAAAGTTTCTAAATAAGTAGCTTAAAATAACTTACAATAACAATACTTAAAAATAACTCTATATAAATAATTATATTGTTACCTTTAAAATCAAAAAAGTAATGTTTGATGTTTAAATAATTATAATGATATAAATTAAATAAATAAGCAAATAAATTTAAAAAAAAATAATTAACAATAACAACTATAAACAACATTAAACCATATATTAAATTTAATTTTATTCATGTGTAACTCGCGGGTAGAAGTCATTCAAACGATTGAGATTATGAAGTTATAATAGATGTATATATTATCATATAATTAAAAATAATCAATATATTATATCAATTTAATATAAAAATTATTATATCAAATTTAACAGCAACCTTATTGTTATATTTAAAAAGAAAACATATATTTGTAAAGACTTCAACTATGCGCAACGCACGGGCATTCGATTAGTATATATATATATATATATATATATATATATATATATATATATATATATATATATATATATATATATATATGTATATATATATATATATATATATATATATATATAAAGTGAAATTATAATCCAGAGTAGGAACTCCGGAATAGATACTCCGGAACAAAGACCACGACTTTAAAATGTTATGTTTCAGAACAAATGGTCATTTTACCAAAAAAAAAAAAAACAAGTGCTTATTTTTGTTAAAATTGTTGTTTATAAAAGTTAGATTACTCAATTTCCCTAAGTTTTATTATTTTTTTAGTATTTTATGATTTTTTCTATTTAGAGTAAATTACACAGATAGTACTTATGATTTGAGATAATCTGCATGTTTTGTTTAATTATTTTATACATAATTCAACAAAAAAAAATAACATATAAAAATAAAGGGGGAATTTCATATATGCCCCTCTTAAACTTCAAAATACCATATTTGCCCAGTTTAATTTCTTAATATCATATTTACCCTTCATAAACCTTCAAAATATCATATTTGCCAAAATCCTTTTTTATAATATTTTTTATATTTTATAATCATTTTTTATAACTTAAAATTACTATAATAATTAAAAAATTTAACGATATTATTCTTACGTCTAAGATAATGGAATTTGAACTTCTAAATTGTTGGAATGTCGTCTTCTTGACAAACAAAAATATTGATCTTCAACCATCTCTGTGGAATGTATATTTTGATTGTTTAGTTTTTTTGTTGATTATGTTGTAAATGAAGGATATTTTAGATATTACCATTGATATTTTGATGTTTAAAAAATGCATATACGATATTTTGATATTTAAGAAGGGCATATATGATATTTTGATGTTTAAAAATGATATATATGATATTTTCAAATTTTATGAATGGTAAATATAATATTTAGAAAACTTATAAAAAGTAAATATGATATTTAGAAATTAAGTTGGATAAATATGATATTTTGATGTTTAAAAAGAACATATATAAAATTCTCCCAAAAATAAAACTATTATTTTTATCAATTCAACACTTCAATTCAAAAGATCCAAGCAGAAATCTTAAAAATCCAAATAATATCAAACATTTAAAAAATTCAAATACTGTCAAACATTTAGTTTCCTTCCAATCCAAACCAACGAAGAGCCCACTGGAATTTTACAAATAAAGATAGTGGATTATTTTTTTAATTTATCTTGTATTTTAATTCTAAACCCCTATGACCACCTACCTACCCAATAAAATTATGAAAAAAAAATAAAAAATCAAATCACACCCACTATTATGTCTTGTTATTTTGATTGGGACCTAACACATTAATGACGAATGTAACCATATACCAACCTTATAAAATCAAAATCACTCCAACATCACCACAACGCTAAAATTCAACCTTTTTTTATGTCCATGTCAACCTTATAATCAATCCATCATGTCTCTTTCTGTTTATTACGATATTAAGGCTGCATCCTAACTCCATCAAACACCAAACCAAAAGGTATACACATTACAATTAACAAAAAAAAAAAAAAAAAAAAAAAAAACTCAACAAACAACAATACCAAAAAAAAAAAAAAAAAAAAAAGGTTTCACCATTTCTATCCACACTCTCCTTCTAAAACTGTCAATCATAAAAACTAGTGTACACAACCCCT
Source organism: Lactuca saligna (assembly GCF_052625555.1). NCBI lineage: Eukaryota > Viridiplantae > Streptophyta > Magnoliopsida > Asterales > Asteraceae > Lactuca > Lactuca saligna. The sequence goes on from NC_136424.1 coordinate 37,329,792, forward strand.
TCAAATATTCACAAGCCTTCTCCTGCCTGTTCTACTTCAAATCAACACCCTGAAACATAATTTCAAAAAAAAAACTTTTAAATTTTCAAATTCCCGTATTTTATCGATTAAAAAAAGAAAGATTTAGATTTAGTATTTAGTATTTAGTATTTAGTAATTACCGATTAAAATGATTTCAAGATTTAGCTCTGAAGTGGGGACCCGGGTTCGGATCCATATACGGAAGAAAACGATATTGTATCTTCTTTTGGAATGGCAACAAAGTTAAGTGGTGTAGTTGTTAGCCTTCTCATTTCTTTTGAATACCCGTTTTGGCGACTGGAATAAGACCTCGGAGTCATGGGTTCCATTGTTGGACTTCCCACCGAGCTTCTTCTTGGAGTTGGAGTCATTGATCCGTTTCCATTCCGGTATCCGTTTCCGTTTCCGGACATGCGAAAACTACTTGCTCTTCTTGGACTAGGTTTCGACCCGTACATGGATTCCCTTTCCGTTAGTAGCAAGTCTTGGAGGCGCTTTTGGTCCTGTAAACAAGTGAAATGGACGTTAATACCCCCGAATGGAATGAGTCGTTCCATTCCGTTGTTGCAAAGGAATGGAATTAGGAAGACGGAATGGAATCACGAAAGTATTGAATGAGCAAATTACCCTTGATCTCTTCTTTTCCTCTTCTTTTTGTAGTCTTGATAGTTTATATTCCTCCAAGATTGTCACCAAACGCGCCTACATAAAACGTTTCATAACAAAAGGTAATAAAATAATAAATTAATAATGTAAAGCAACAACATTTTTTCCAAAAGAAAAAAGTTTACAAAATAACTCACCCCATCGTAAAGAAACAACTTCTTTTTCTCATCTTCCCATGTAACCGTTTTGCATATTAGATTATCAACCATGGCTGCAATTAGTAATTTGTTAATTCAAGGATTACATGACATGACATAACATAACAGATTATACTGTGTTTTGCATGCATTGGACTGATGTCAATAGTACAATGGAACGGATTTCAATGGGGACAAAAAAGTAACTTTTTGTCCTATCCAAAAACATGGGACATGGATTTGCTATGACATTTTTGTGTAAAAAGACTAAAATACCCTTTTTGTACCTGGAATCTTGTTAACAGTAATTCGAGCCCTTTCTGCACGTTTTAAACTTAGATGAACTCCTCTTCCTGCACTATACCGATTTTGATCCTAAAAAACAACAAAAAAAAACATAACAAAAGTCAAAATCTAAAAGGGTTTTGTTTTAATCAATCTAAAACGTATAAAAGTTCATATGTAGTTGCTTTGTTTTTTCAAATTTTCATACTTAAAGACTATTACACCAATAGAAAAAGGAAAAGAGGATTACTAGATTATAATCTTCAAGCCAATTTTCCTCTTCACAAGCAGAAAGCCACCTTTCTATTCTATCCATGATTTCCTTTCGACTCAAAGCTTCAGCCTTTACTTTACCAATTTGTGCTTCAATGTTTGCCAAAAGTTCACTGGGGTCCACCAAACCTTTTAAAAAATAACAAATTATTCAAAACCCAAAAAGGCAAAAAGGTAAAAACTAATTACAATTTTGAACTAAATTATATATCACTTACCAGAATCAATCATTGCATTAGATTTATCAATAGCTGTACTTGGATCAGGTTCAATATGAGTCTTGAAACATATATCTTCTAATTCAGATCTTCTTTTCATGACTAATTCTTTCATTCGACTTGCTTTCAGTTTACTTAACCTCTCAACTTCTTGTGAAGCCTGTGAAGAAGAGCATCGTTATTTAAAAGAAAAAAGAAAGAAGAAAGTCGGAAAAAAAGGGTTTAAATGAAGAACCTGTTGAATGACATCCAATGAAAGAGCATTTGGTTCGATGATTTCTGCTTCTGGTAATCTAATCACCGATGTAATTCTCAAAAAGTAACTCTTTTCTTCCCTTGTTGAATCCATTATATGCCATAGTTCGAATAACAATCCAGCGATATCTTTAAGCTGTAAAAAACGATCTTTAATAACTACTGATAGAAAAACATTGTACGCTTTTGGAGATTATGTTTATTATACCTTCTGAAATCGGACTTTTTTCTCTGTTTTCAATTTAAGAATCGCGTTTTCAAGACCTTCTAATGTGGTATCGCTTATGTTTGTTGCTTGTTCTGGACTTGTTCCATGTAAGCTTGGATGAACATCGCTAATGGTTTTCCCGAAATCCAATCCAAGAACACGACATGTCGAATGGACTTCGTTTACATGGGCCAAAACTTTATGGAGTCGTTCTGACTGCAATTGAATTTGATTTTGATTAATATATGATTGTAATTTGTATCTTTTAATAAATTTGTTTTCGATAAATTGTTCTACCTTTTCCTTTTGTAGAGTACGAAGATGAGATTGGTATTCACCAAGTTTTCTAAGAGATAAGTCTTGTTCTTCGAGAGTTAGTGAGTTAATTGCGTCTGTAAATTGTGTATATCCCGAAATTTCACTGTTGATTTTTTCAATTTGACCTTTTATTTCTGCAAATTGTTTGATTCTTTCTTCTTTCTTGAGTTTTAAATCCTCTACCAATGGTGTCACCATTGCAAGTTGAGCTTTCAATGATGATGATTTGTTTTCCATGTTTAGCTGTTTAATTCAAGAAGAGAAAACACATTAAGCAGAGTTATAAATTTTTTAAAAATAAATTTTGACTCCAAATAGTCAAACTATCGGACAAAAAGAGTACAATGAATTTGTATATGATAAAGATTCTTCAAAGACAGGCATAAGATGTTAAAAGAAAGTAGACAAATCCCATAGACATGTTAAATTATGGTTAATGACTAATTTTGGCAATAAAAACTCACTAACTTTTTCCAAATTTTGAAACGAATTGGATTTCTAACCAAATATATGAAACATGTTTCAATTTGTTCACCCAATATTTACCGATAAGAGATCAACTTTATTGCATAAAGTGGTAAAAGATTGTCGACAAACATGTAGTAATATTGTTGCATAAATAAGTCACTACCCCCTTTATAAATTATTGAAGCAAAAAGCTACTTTCTCACTTCCAAAAAGATATACAACTTGAATGAATTACTTATGTAACCATTGTTCTTAAAAAGATCCCATAAAATCTATCGATCATGTTTCTTGCAATAAAGTAAATAAGATTACATGTTCGATGTTTCTCTAAAAGTTATATATCATGAATCATCATAGTTTGGAACCCTAAAGTTTCAATCGATTTGATTTTTATAGTCAAATTATGTTTCAATTTTAGAAAGAGAGAGAACGAGAGAGAATAATAAAAGTTAAAAAGGAGTAGTTGGTTGAAAGACTATTTAAAAGGGTAAGCACAATAATGATTAAAGATTAGGTAAAAGCAATAATAAAGTTGACAATGATGGGTTATTGAATTAAGACCATTTGTTTACCGGAAAATGAGTGTTGAGGTCACCCAGGGCGGCGATGAGGGTGGCGAGTTCAGCTTCTTTGGCTGCCACCGACTGATGAAGGCGGGCTTTTGCATTTGCAGCTTCATCGACTTTTCTTTTATAAACTTCTAAACATTCTCTTTCTAATTCCATTAACATTCTGTCTTTTTCGGTTTCATTCTCGCCTATGTCCATCCATATTTGCTGTAAACATGATACAATTTAATGAAATTAAACAACTTTTTATTCATAATTATACCGAAGATGTAAAATCCCCAAAAAGCCCATTACGATATAGTAAATTGTATGAAATTAAGTATAATTCAATGTCGCTATCTTGAAAGTTTTTAGGGGAAAGGGGAAAGAAGAAATTATGGGGTTTATAGCAATTGAATTCTTGATTTTAATTGCATACGAAGAGTAGGAAAAACATGTGAAAAGAATGGACAACAGAATAATATATATAAATTCAAGAAGATGAAAAGGTTAAAATAACAATTTTGTGACTTTAATTTCAAAAGCTAAGACTAGTTGCCTTAAATTTAGGGAACCGAAAATACCCCCAAAAAAATTCATGAATAACATTCCAAATTTCCGATAGTTTTCATAGAACCGACAATCAAATTACTAGTGTTTCATTGAATTTGTGAAAAATAAAGAATACCCATTCCAAGATTTCTACTTTTAGACATGAAAACATCATCGATTTTGTAAATTTACAAGTCATTATCGAGTATTCAAACAAAAGAACCAAATTCGCAACTATTTTCTGTGTTTCAAATTGAGAAATTAATGGGGTTTAAAATCAAAGTTTGAATGATTAATCGAAAGATATATTACCTGAAGTTCCCGAAGTAAAGTATTGCAAGTAGTCGCTGTACGAACACTCGAAGGACTCACTGCCAACATTTTGCTTTAATCCCCTTTTTACCCTCAAAAGAAGAACCAGAAACAGAAGAAGAAAACACCTTTTGAAGTTCGAACACAGAAGAAAAAGAAAGAACAAGAAGAAGATGAGTTCTTTTAGTGCTTATCAAGTCAGAAAAAGAGAACCCATTACGAATATCATAAAGAAATTTTGTGGGTCTCTTTCCATTTTTCTTGTTTGTTTCTCTACACCAACAAACAAAGCAGAAAAGAAAAGAAAACCCTTTTAAAATTCGACTTCAAATTCACCAACAACAACTACAACAAGAACAAGATCTGAAGCTTCCTGCAACAAACCCCACTATCTTCCTTCTCGTTTCTTGCTTTTGCTTCAAATCTTGAATTTGTAAATGGAAAACCCAAGAAAATCCCAAAATGGATCTGTTTGTAAACCTACTATAAAAACCGAGTAGGATAAGAGGAAAAGAATTAGGTACTGTTGAAGAGGACAAACAAACAAAATGGACCACCAACAGCAAACCCTTTTTGCAAGAATATGGATTAAGCTACAATGCGCACTAGACGGATCTGCGCACGTTAATACAAGATTTCTTTACTAAATCCTCTCACCATTAAAGATGGGTACTTTAATAAGAACAAGGAAAGGATATCACTCGTCACTCAAGTCTCAAATCACCATAAATTTACATTATTCGTTTCCATTTTTCACTTTTTGTCCTCACATCGAATATTTTATTTAACAATTTATATATAAAACAACAAAAGCATTAAAAAAAATGGAAATCGAGTAAGCAAAGAAATCAGGGTTTTGGGGTTGTCTTGGGTTTTGTAACACTCGCAAAAGTAGCGCGTGGAAGACACGATTTAGATGAAAGTGGGAAGTGGGTGTCACCGGGTGTGGTGGTGAGTCGGAGGTGTAGGGTCTATGGGGACGAAGAGCCAGCAATGGAGTAGCTGTTTAACACAGAGTTTTTCTTATTGTATTATTAAATATTTTAGAAATTCATCTTTTTTGGGTTGTTAAATGTTTACATCAAAGTTTTATTTTCAGGAGAGAGATCTTTTTAGTGAGATGTGCGTTGTGAAATTATTAGAAAGATGACACTGTCATAAAGATACATAAATACGTATATAATTTTAAATTTTGTTATGATTACAATTTGTAATATGTAATAATGTAAATATTGAAATTTGTATTATTATACACAAGACTTTTGGATTCTTTTCTAATGATGATATTGATAACCATGTTGTATAAATGTTATTACTACTACAAAAGTAGAAAAGTTTTACATTTGTATTATTATACACGAGACTTTTGGATTCTTTTTTAATGATGATAACTATGAATAAATGTTATTGTTACTCCAAAAGTAGAAACGATAATTGTCTTATTATAAATTTCAAACGATTAACAAGGATAAAATCATTATGGTTGTAATAGAATAGAGAACTTATTTGTTTTTTGTTCACAAAAATCATTGATAAGAATATATAATTGACATTCACAATCATTATTTCAATGATAGATAGAATATATAGAGCTAATAATTATTTTATATAAGATCTAATAATTTTATATAGTGTAAATTACAATTTTGATTCTCATAGTATGTATTAGATTACATCTAATTCAAGTTTTGGAATGGTTTCAAAATTTATTACGGTGGATTGTTTCTCTAACACGTTAGAAGATAAATGTTAAGTAATTAATACAATAATCATTTTAACATTATTTTAACTTAATCATATTTTATCCTTTTGTGTTTTTAATTTTTGTATTTCTATTATCAGTCTCACCACCAGCTACTCTAAAAATATTCGAAGTCAACTATAGGAAATATGCAGTATCAGATGGTTCTTAAAAAAAATTAAAGAATACTTCAATAATTAAATTGCTTGCAAATTCTAACAAAATGTGTTCAAATTCATCAAGATCAAAAAAATAGTTTGAAATTAGTTCAAAGTTGAACTATCAACACACTCCAAAGTGACGAGGACAATATCTTGCAGTTGTGCCCCATCTTACATTGCCACCCTTTGATTCCACCAAGTTTCTTTCAAAACTTAATGTATGTCGTCCATATTGTAGCATTCATTTTCCAAGATGCATTAGTCGATGACTTAGAGGGATAAAAGGTAAGGTTTTAGGAAAAAATTAAGTGTCACGACACGGTGAATGGAGCATCACGACGTGACATGCCAAATGCATGAAACGACCATCTGATGGTCGCACGACGTGGCAAGAGGAATGCCACGATATGGCAGCAGCTGCGGTCCAAGCTCATCATCTTTTAGGGTTTCTTCCATATTTAAGCACCTAATCTCAAGGATTATAACATCCTCTTCAACCTCCAACCCTTCAACAACAAAACCTTAGTCTCCATGGATGTTTAGGAGCTTGTTTGCTTGATTAAAGACCTTGTTTTTGGGATTTTGGTGGAGCTTGAGGAAAGTGAAAAATCATTTTTGGTGCAAGGGACCAACTTGGAATCATCATCTCCTTCATAGTTCTGAGGTGTTTGAGGTATAAAGCTCTCATCTTGACCTTTATTCTTCTTTATGCTAGATTAAGCTCGTTTTGTATGATTTTGGTCCCTTCCTTAGATGCTCTTGGATTTTAAAGAACTTCAGAGTTTGTGATGGCTTTCTAAGGTCATTAGGCTTCTGATGAATAAGAAAAATCGTCATGTTTGGATTACCTTGTGTCCATACTCAGGTTATAGCCTCATTATAGACTTAATGGACTTAGGATTTTAGATCTTTCCTTGGGGTGATGTCCTAATAGATAAAGTTGGAAACTTTATCCATTAAGTCGTTGAAAAGGACTAGATCTGGAGTTATGGATTTAGACATGTAAGGATTAAGCTCTTAATAAAGAATCTGACTTTTTGCTAGGGACCATGACATGACTAAGGGTTTGCTACGACATGGAGGTTTCATGCTTGTCGACTATTTTGTCATGGCGTGCCCACGATATGGCCAAGAGGTCTCCACATCATGGTGAGTGTTGACATGGTTGACCGTTGACTTTTGTTGACCATTAACCGTTAACTTTTGACCAGATTGACTTTTAGTCAAACTTAAAGGGCTTCGGTTATTGATGAAGGATTTATTTGTATTTGGTGTCATTCGGTTCGCGTGAATGATCGATATAGGGAGTGAGGGTGTTGTTGTATTTCCTTGGGTCCTCTATTCAGGTGAGTTTCATCATTATACTATGTGTAACAGTATACTAGTGTTATCAACATATACAAAATATACTAGGAGACGTCGACATTAAGCACAAAATACATAGCTCCTAGAAATACATAGACATATCGAAGTTACATAAGCTTCGATATAGACAACTACACTACCATAGACATTATAAAACATGACTTCGCATAAGAATAACTTCACAACATATGAGCTCTACATTCTGCCCCTTTGCGAAGACTATTCAAGTCTTCATACATTTAATAATGTCTTCACCGCTTCCATCAACGTCTGCCTTATCTCCAAATACCAACAATTCTAAATAAAATATTTGTTAAGTTTGTTGTAGAACACATATCCTTCACGTCTGTGTCAAAGAAATGTTTTTTTTTTGTTTTCCCTTGATCTTCTTTCCTTGAAACACAACACCCAAAGCCTTTAAGAGTATCTTCCCATCATCATATTGTTCCAAATCCACATCATCAATGGTAGTTTTTGGATTCTTCTCATGTTTATTATGCGTCTTCATTATCTCAAAGTCAGATAGTACAAGGTGTGCAAAGTAGCAGCCAATGTAATTATTTAGATAGGACTATCCACTTACATACATTGTTCTATATGTCACATACTTATCATCCAACATTTTGATCATGTACGACAATCCAATTAGATCATTTAGGTTTGTCAATGGGAAGTCAGCAATAGTGAATTAACAAGCACTACTGTCTGCACTTATAACCTTGTATCGATAGTTCCACAAACGCTCTTCAAACAACGCATCTTTCAATATGGAGATCAACTTTATAATTTTCTTCAAGGACCATATTTTTTTTCTTCACTTTGCTTCAAAATGGCATAAAATTTCATTTTCAAGAACTTGAAATTTTCATTTTCATGAAAATTATCAGCGAGCTTAAATTGCACAAAAGTGAACATCACTGGATTAAAAGGGAAATCCAGTTGAGACATTAGTGAATTCTTAATTGCAAAGATTTCTTTTGGCAGCTTCTCAAACGCGTTTGTTTCTCCAAATGCCACAGACTCAATTGTTTCACAATTCCACACCGTGTTTGCGTCTCCTATCTCTTTGCCTCAAGAAACTTTTTAAATTCCTTAATTTCCCAGCTTCCATAGTCATTAATCTTTTCTTTTCATCTTATGTGGGTTCCTAACCCTTCCATTTGTCTTTACTTGAAGTACCAATAGGATTTGCAATCGAAGAGCTTCCATCTTCATTTATTGTCAAAACTTTCTTGGATTGAAGCTTTGACATATCGATCTCAAAGTTAGGGTTATATGATGTTGTTGTTGTTATTGTCTGCACTAACTTTGTGGGAATAGGATTAGGAATTTGAGTAGAGAAGACTTTTCCCACAACGTTTCCTTTTTCATCACCTACAAGATTCGACAAACCACCCTTTTCTCCCCCTTATGACACTTGCATAGCACGTGGAGAAATTGTAGGTATGCGAAGAACAAGATCCAGGATAAGAGCAATCTAAAACTCGAAACAAGATTTAATTGAGGACAAAACTTTGTTGACATGTGTTTCTGATATTAAAGTTCCATAAGTTGAAACAACCTTCAATATTTTCTCCAGGAAAGTATTAAGGGGCTTCCTAAATCCTTTGAACAATGTATCATCACATGCATTCTTCTTCTCAAGTGCTTCTTTATATTCCACATTGTGTGCACAAATACTCAACCAAAGTTCATGTAGCTCCTAACAGACAATCAGCATTCTTTTGGACTCCAAGAAACAGTCTGTCAATCTTCTTAACTTCAGCATCGAGCAAATAAAAGACTTCTTTTATTTTAAGTTTGACTGACTTCTTGAACTCAGAAATATTCTTCTCAATAATTTCATAACGCTCCCTCGAAATATCGAGAACCTCATTGAGATCAAACTAAAGAGTCTTCAAGCTAATATCCATCTTCACATGAAGTTTAGTAACCACTCCTTGCACCAGACCTTTAACTTTCGATTCATGAGAATTAAGCAAAGATACTATTTCATCCTTGCTTATATAAGAAGAAGTATCCGCAATAAAATCGTTGATAAACTAAAGAATCATATTCATCTTTGAATTCGAGATCTTGTATTGATTCCCTGACATTAAAGCTTCATTAGCTATATTAGCTTCCTCAGGATCAAACGTCAACTCATCAAAACCGAAACCTTTGTTAGCATCATCTTCCATAGCCTAAGAACTATCCTTTCCTTGATCTGTAGATTAGGAAGAGAACAAAGTAGTTATAGGTTGAGTAAGAATATCGGTATACATTGGCGAATGTTGCGAATGATGAAATGAAACTTTTAGTGGAATATCTGATGATAGAGCAATTGTTGAAGAGCCAACAGTGGACTTCACACCCATATTAACATTTGAGTCCACATCAGATGTGTTCTTAGGGATGTCTAAACCTCTGCCTACCTCCAGAATGGACTTAGTAATACCTCGGGTGGTTCAACATTTTTTGTGATAGAGGAAGTGATGTTTAAGGTGTTTCAAAAGTTGTGATTTATGTATCCACATTATATGTGTACACATGGACATCCGGATGGCATATCTCCTCTTTATTAGATTCAACATTGGCAATCTTTCTTGGGGAAACTAGTGGAGTATCTTTGCCAAACACATCATTTATCATTTGATTAACATCATTTGCATTCGCATGATGATTGTATTGCGAAGAGGTTCCCTTAGACAAATCCACATCCTCTGTATCAATTGTTTTATCATCATCATGAGTAAATTCGATAGTTCTCATCTTCTTCTAAACAGGCTTGGAAACATTCTTTTTGCTAGTAACTGTTTGCAAAAAAATAGTAGCTTTATGCTTCTTCAATTGCTGGTCATCTCCAAAAGGTTTAGTAGTCACAACACCTCTCCTGGATATTGACTTAGACATCTTAAGTGTATGAACCTTTGTAACTTCACCAAATAAATCACGACATCAAACCAGAACAGAATTCGATAATGGTACAAACTCTAAAATCGCATCATAAATTTTGCCAATCATAAGAAAAGCTCAAGTTTCATTGACTACGCACGGTTTATATGACTAAGTCTAGTCCGATGTCATTAGCCGCGTACCAATAACATCATACTAGGGGGACTTGATGATATATGGTCCATTAACATGGCCTAGACTTCCCTAGAGCGCCAGTCTGGCCTGGCGCACTCCTAGCAGCCCTGTCTGGCATTCCCTTGCAAGCCTTGACTGGCATTTCCTTGCCAGCCGTGTTGGGGAATCTCCTTCCGACCCAGCCCAACGCTCCCTCGCCTATGGCTTCCCTACTAGCCTTTCCTAGTGCGTGCCCACCAGCCCCCCCCCCCCCCCCCCCCCCCGTGTCTCCGGGCGGCCTTTCCCAACTCCTTGCTAGTTGGGCTTGAATTGGGCTGGCCCAAGGCCTGAACTAATTCCCCTTGACCTAATTGTCCTCCATAAATAGAATAGTGCCTCCTCCATGAAGAGGGACCTTTTCCCTTGGACTATTCCCTCAGAGATCAGCCGCCACACTATACTCCGGCTGGGTGGCTCAGCTGCCACCCGCTGCCGTTAGCCACCATAAACCACAACCATCATCAAGATGGTTCTCTCCAGCTAAAGAGAACCTTCTCAAATCTATCAGTTGATCTAACTTGATTGTCGGAGTCCGCTCCCGAGGCACAGTCCATGGGGCGGATCTAACGACCTTGTCTGTTGTGACCTCGCAGATCCGTCTCCGGCACAGAAGCACACTCTTAGAGTAGGTGGTCGGAGCCGATGTCACATCAATCATCAACAAGAGTTTTACGAATATGGAGATAAGAAAACACAACAACTTCTACTCCTTCTGGAACTTGAATTCCAGCTTGTTGATAGGCTTTGATAAGTACCAAAATCCAAATTTTGGCACTTGCAATCTCAGTGACTTTCTTCGAGTGATTAACATATGTAGTAAACTCTTCCCATAGCATAGAAGCATAATATACTTTCATATAATAATACAAAACTGCTAAAAGTGAGTAAAATTAGAGTTTTGGCCTATCTAATCCATAATTCTTTCTAGTTAGACATTGAATGAACACTCCAAATAAGTAACACCATAGAGATGGTAAATTTATTTACGAAAAGCACTGACAAGAGTAATACAAGGATAACACCCCAATTAATTCAACATGGCAAGTACTTGATCATATGCCTTTATTTCAAATGGACCATCAGGTTCAAGCTTCAGGATTTGAGTAAACTATTTCTTCGTAAGGTTATTTTTCCCTTTCATTATCACTTGAAACATAATCAAATCACGATCTTTGTTAAAAAATTGTTGAAGCATTGAACTAGGATCTACAATTCTACTAAAAAGGAAGCAACATCTGGCTTAAACTAGACATTATTCCAATAAATCTTCATATGAGGAACTGATCTTTCTTAATCAGTTGTGTTAAATTGATCGACGTGATACATGATTATGATTTGAAGAAAACTTATGCACATATTAGAACAATTTAGGGTTAGGGTTCTTGAAAGAAAGATAGAAATCGGAAAAACTGAATAGGAACCGTCAAAACCCCTTTTATAAATGGCGTCAAATTTGGATTTGAAATGTTCACCAGTAAGATGTTGTGACATGGAAAGATGAAAAATTAAGAGACATCACCGCTATCCACCACGTGTAAAATTCATGAGTAATTGTCTCGATCAAAGAAAAAGCAACAATAATCAACCACCTGTTACTTCAATGGTAATGTCTCATGTTTCTAAAATTCAAAACAACAAACAAGAGTAACAAACATGTAACCAACTTTGATAGTAGCCAACGATAGGGTTGTGTCTCACTCACTTACGAGTATTGTAAATGAAATCATAAACCACACTTTGCTAAATCTTGGTCCGGGTTGTTAATACGCAAAACCTTGAGAATTTCAGTGCCAATGTGTATCCAAAGAAAAAGATAGAAACAAATATAAAAAAATTATGGATAATTTGTGATATGAAAGATACTTTGATATAAAGGAAGATTCTCTTCCTACAACATAAAGAAATATGTCATAGTGCTTATGTGGTTCTCGTGACTTATAATCGAATACTTGTAGAGAAATATCGAAGGGCCTCTTTTAGGTAATATAGAAAATAGACTAAATTTTCAAACATGTTCAGAGCTTAACATAAGAGCAAAAAAAGGTAAGAAAACTCTTGAGTGACCAGTGTAATCAACATCAAGTAACCATAAGTAAGATTTTAGAGTAATGACTTAGGATTGGTCAATTTCACTAACATCACGCAAAAGAATGAAAATAAGATTTTGAACATTATACAAATAGTACATTGAAACATGAAAGTTGCATCCGTCAATTCCTTTTTAAACATATAGAATAATATATTGTTTACTGTTAATTCCTTAAAAGGTGTTATTTTTAGGTCTCACTGTCATCATGGTTTAAATGATATCAAGATCATCAACACAAAGTTTTGGCACACCTACATTCTATTTGTTTCTGATTAGAGATGTCTTGGGATATGCATCATAGTGTGTGCGAAGTGTACAAATAGTGAGTTAAGAAGATGGATATATAGTCTCTTAAAGTACACCATTGAGAAAAAACACATCTGACATCCATTTGGTAAACATCAAAGTTCTTTTGAGTTGCATAGGCAAGAAAAATGAGAAATTCTTTGAGTCTTATTTCTTTATAATCAATACCTTCTTGTTGACAATATCATTTAACAAGTCTTTCCTTATTGTGAATAACATTACCTTCTTTATCAAAATTATTTTTAAATACCTATTTGAGACCAACCACAAAAACACCTTATGGTTTAGGTGGAACGCTCTGTTATTGGTACATATCAGTTCAATTAATTTTAATTTTTGTAAAAGCTACTCGATGAGTTGGTAGCTGGAGTCAATGAGTAGGTCTGGCTGGAGGAAACCCTATTTTCGGGGTTTTTTCACCCTATTTAAGCATCATATCTATCCTCTATTCTAGCCTCCATCACCTCCAAAACCCTAAATTCAAAACCTTAATTCTCCATAAGTGATATTGAGCTATTACTTGCCATTTGAGTGTTATTTTCTGCCTTTTGAAGCATGTGGAAGAAGTAGAAGATAGAAGACTCAAGAGGGAATGAGTAGATCCAGGAACTACACTCCATTTGCTATATTTTCTGGTAATAAAGTTTTCAACTTAATCATTATTCTCTTAGATCTATTTGTTTCCGATTTATGAAAGTTTTGGTTCAAGAACCTTGGGCCTTGGAGTTGAGACGTCCTAAATGGCTCATATCTCAGATCTAGGATCTCGGGAGGGTTCCATGGCAAAAAGGTGCAAACTTTATGACCATGGAAGCCCCCATGCAAGCATATGAGCAAGTTTATGGAATTTTTATCCCCAAAAGACTATGCATGGAAGGAAAGCTTGGAAGTTTATGGGTCCAACAAATGTTAAGACTCTATATATAGGTTTGTATGCGTGGATTTGATACTCTATGGTCTTTTGGACAAGATCCATGTCTTATAGGAATTAGGGTTTTGTCTAAACCCTTTTAGAAGAGTTATGGATGGGTAAAGTTTGAAACTTTACCCTTAGAAAGGTCTTTCCAGTGGGAAAACGAACTAAGAACCTTGGATCTAGAAGATAAGGGCTTAATCTGTTAAGTTGGCCAAACAGACAGAAGGACCCGTTGAGTCCGTAAGGGAACTCGGCAAGTCGTGTTGTGTTGTCCCCATTTCAGTTAAGTAGGACTTAGCGAGTCTGTAGAGGGACTCGATGAGTAGATGAGTCAAGTCGCGACTGAACAACTCGATAGAACTCGGCGAGTCAAAGGGTTGACTCGGCGAGTTGGTCAACCTAGATTGTTGACTTTGACCAGGGGTAAAATGGTCATTTTACCCTATGAAAAGTTATTAGTTTTTGATTAAGTATTATTATGGAATTTACAGCCGGAGAGTCGTCGGAGCAACAGATAGCGATTTCTTACTCAGGTTTTTAGCAAGTCAGTCATACGAAGTGAGTTTTTTTTCAGTAGGAACGGGTCGAAGGCACCAATGTTGTCCCATTTATGTATGTTAGTATATGTCGGGCTTAGCCCCGATGCTGGGGTTAGCCTGATGCAGCTTATGTGTTCCGGACTTCGGTCCGATGTCGGGGCAGTCCCGAGAAGAGTATATGTATGCTTGATGTCTTTGTGATTCATGCATGTTATGTGTATGTATTTTGGGGAAGCACGATGAAGAATTAGCTTATATGTTGTGTGTACCGGACTACAGTATGAATTCGGGGCAAGCCCAAGGAAGTCTATTATGTTTATATGTTATATGCTTATGTGTTATGTGTTTGTTGCTATGATGTGTATTTCGGACTTCGGTCTGATGCCGAGCGGGGCCCGATGATGGACTTCGGTCCGATGTTGCCAGGGCCCGATGCCGGATTAGTCTGATGTCGGGCGGGGCCCAATGCAGTGGGTAAGGCCCAGTATGTGTTATTATGTGTTGTTGTATGGTATGTGGTAGTTTGGGGGAGCTTGTTAAGCTTCGTGCTTACAGTTTTCAGTTTTGGTTTCAGGTACTTCCACTAGCAAGGGGAAGGACTCGGGATGATCGAATGGCACACACCGCAGTTTCAGCCTGGGATTGTTTTAGACTCTAATATTTACTTATTTAATTTTGATATAGTGTTTGATATGATGTTTTGAGATACATGGTTATTGGTTTTCTTTATGTTGATGGATGGATTGTGGTTTTATTAATGATTTTAAAAACGAAATTTTTGGACCGTATTTTTGGGACGTTTTGAAGTTGGTATCAGAGCCTTGGTTTGAGGGATTCGGGCACACTTTTGGGTGTGTCTGAACTCAAACTAAGGAATTGAGATAGAATTTTCAAAAGAAACCCCATTTTATATAAGGTTTTTTGAGAAAAGGAAAAGAATTTTAGAAAAAGTATAAAGAAAAGAACTTTGAAAAGAGAAAAGGGTGTGGTGCATGCAATCAGCCGAGCTCAAGTAAGTACTCCCAAATTACCCATACAAGTTTGTGTTATGAGAACTGCATGCTAGATTAGGACTAAGGATCTAGGGAGGATACCTTATGTGTCTGTTATATGTGTATCAGACTTATGAGAACTTCATGCTAGTACAGATTAGTCAGTATGATAGCCTGAGTAGTATATGCTTGATTATGTGTACTCAATGCTCGAATGTTGCTTGCTTTGTGCTTTTAGGAGTTCTAGCTATCTTTTACTAACTAGTAAAAGAATATGTTAAGTTACATATTGCAAGGACTAAATATTTCATAAGGTTAGGTTTAACCTTATTTCGTAGCTCTCGTTTGAGTCTAACCGTTGTAGGGTAGAACCTCTCATTTGAAGAATTATCTAGTTTGAGTAATATGTAATAGTATTCGCTATCTAGTTAGGGAAAGAAAGCAGGGAATTATTATACAACCGATGTCGGAGAGTGGGATGGTGATTACGCTAGGGCAAGCCTAGAAGGAGAGTAGCAGAGAGTGTTAGCAGTAGAAAGGACTCGGTGGAGTCAAGGCAGTTCTTGAGGAAAGTACGGATAAATGTGTAAGGTGGTATAGGCCCGTACTACTGAAAGCATAGGATCCGTACTCGAATCAAGGAAGGTTGAGATAAGACCAAGGAACTTGTAATGTATGTGATCCCTCAAGTTATGTTAGTATTCTGACATTTGTTAGGATGTGTTTCCAGAATGGTGGTTTTACGTGTTAGACCAGCAGTTGGTAGTTCAAGTGTTGGGGAGGGATAGGGCTCAGGCTCTAGAGCCGAGAAACTAGATGAGAAGACTAGGGAGTTCATATCATCAGAGATCATGCACAGTATTCTTGAGAAGACTCCTATGATCTTCGGTTCGATCAAGGAGGGTATTCTGGAGCTTATGGATGAGAGATTTAGTGCTTTCCGCACTGAGGTGGCATCCATGATAGGGTCACGCACGCTCACCTTCAGGGAGTTCCGAGCATGTGGAGCTCCCGACTACCATGGGGCTCGGGACCCCATTGCGAGTACTAGGTGGTTGGCAGATGTTGCCAACATATTCCGCACCAGCAGATGTCCCGAAGGGGACAAGGTTAGACTAGCGTCCTGTCTTCTGAAGGACAAGGCACGTGACTGGTGGGAGGAGGTCGGACGAGCCATTGGTGATGATATAGTGTTGGATGAAATGACCTGGAGTGATTTCACGACCAGGTTTAGGGCCGAGTTTGCACCTGTTATTAAGGTGCAGCAGCTTGATAGAGAGTTTCAAGACCTCCAACACACTACAGAGACAGTGGTGGAGATCACTGCCAAGTTCAGGGAGAGAGCCCTTCTTGTTCTGTAGTATGTGGCGGACGAGTAGATGAAGAAGGCTCGATACCATGAGATGCTGAGGAGTGATATTAGATAGTTTGTGAGCCGCTCCAACTGTAAGACGTTGGAGGACATGATTGCTATGGCTCGTGAGAGAGAGAGATTGATTTATATATGGAGAGGAAGAGGAATCTAGATGTGGCATCTGGCATGGAGAGTTCGGGCAAAAAGCCGAAGGTGTCTGACCATAGGTCTAGGATCCAGCAAAGCTGCAGCCGTTGTGGGAAATGCGGCAAGTTGCATAATGGAGTGTGCAAGGCAGGGAGTTCCAGCTGCTTCAAGTGTAGCCGAACGAGAAATATGAGCATGGATTGTAATGCTACTACCACCATCACTACATTTGATCTGATTTGATTCCAGTGCAATCAGAGGGGACACAAGCGGTCCCAGTGTTAGAGTTTAGCATCTGCAGGGCAGGTGGTTACACCTGCCCCTGCAACATTGAAGATTATGGACGGCCGTCAACGCCGGGGTGAGATGCATGTGGCGAAGAGCAAAGCCTTCCAGTTGACAGCAGAGGAGACACGAGCAGCTCCTGAGGTGGTTACTAGTATGTATCTTCTCCATCATCTCTTTATTATTTCTGATTATTACTCATGTTTGTGTGTTTGTTTATAAGATCATTCTTAATGAACGACATATCAGCTATGGTATTATTTGATTCGGGGGGATACTCGATCTTTTGTGTCACTCGCACTTAGCAAGCAATTTAGTAGAGCTCCAAGGGAGCTGGATTGTCCACTCGATGTTGAGATAGCCGATGATAGGACCGTCAAGGTCACGAGGGTTCATAGAGGATGTACGCTATGATTATTTGACGACCAGTTTTTAATGGATTTGTTTCCTATTCCCTTGTCAGGGAATAAGATTATAGTTGGTATAGACTAGTTGAGCCCCAATGGGGGTGTGATCGACTTTGAGCGGCGACTAGTGAGGGTCCGCACTCCTAGTGGGGGAGAGTTAGTGATCCAGGGCGAGAGGCCATAGAAAGGACCGTTGTTCTGTTAAGCATCGAGGGCGAGGCGCCACTTTCAGTAGGGTGGCACAGGATACGTCGCCTATGTCATAGTTACCCGGGATAAGGGTAAGGCGAAAACCGATGATGTATCAGTAGTGCAAGAGTACTCAGAAGTATTCTCGAAGGATTTACCTGGGATACCTTTCGAGATACATATTGAGTTTAGGATCGACCTAGTCCATGGTGCAGCTCTGATAGCCAAGGCACCATATCAGCTGGCTCTTCCTAAGATGCAAAAGTTGTCTATGCAGCTACAAGAGCTGCTAGACAAGGGTTTTATCATGCCAAGTAGTTCACCATGAGGAGCCCCGATCTTGTGTGTGAAGAAGAAGTACGGGCCGCATTGCATGTGCATAGACTACCGGGAGCTAAACATGGTAAAGGTGAAGAACCGTTACCCACTTTCGAGGATAGATGATTTATTTTACCAGCTTTAGGGAGAATCTTGGTTCTCTAAGATTGATTTACATTCAGGGTATCACCAGATGCGAGTCAGGGATGATGACATGAAGAAGACTGCCTTTAGGACTCGCTATGGTCATTATGAGTGTGTGGTGATGCCGTTTGGGCTCACCAATGCTCCAGCCGCATTCATGGACCTCATAAACCGCATGTACAAACTGATGTTGGATCGGTCTGTAATAGTATTCATTAATGACATCTTGATTTACTCCAAGACTAAGGAGTAGCATGATGAGCACCTGAGAGAGGTGATGGAGACACTGGGAAGGGAGAGACTTTTTGCGAAGTTCTCCAAGTGTAAGTTCTAGTTGCGCGAGGTGCAGTTTCTTGGGCATATCTAGTTGAGTCTGTGATGCAGTGAGAGATTCTGAGGTGTCCAATTGAGATTCGGAGTTTCCTGGGTCTGGAAAAGTATTATAGGAGATTTATTCAGGACTTTGCCAAGATTGCAGTTCCGTTGACCCGACTGAACAAGAAGTCGGTGGTTTTTTGCTGGGGACCTGAGCAACAGGCAGCCTTTGAGGCGCTCAGGCAGTGGTTGTGCGAGGAACCGATCCTCACTCTGCCAGAGGGTGTATATGACTTCGTAGTATACTGTGATGCTTTGATCACAGGTATGGGAGCAATGTTGATGCAGCGGGGGAATGTGATAGCGTATGCCTCGAGACAGCTGAATCCTCATGAGGCTAACTATCCAACACACGATTTAGAGTTGGGGGCTGTGGTTTTCACCCTCAAGATTTAGCGACATTACCCCTATGGGGTCCTCTATACCTTTTATACGGATCACAAGAGTATGAGGTACCTCATGGATCAGCCAAATACGAACATGAGGCAGGGTCAGTGGTTAGGTAAAGGACTGCGATTGTGAGATCCTTTATCACACGGGCAAGGCCAACGTAGTGGTAGATGCCCTGAGCCGCAAGGTGGTAGCGGCCCCGATTCGAGACATATGTATGAGGATAACAATGATTACTCCATTATTAGAGTAGATCTGAGAGGCGCAGGTCGAGGGCCTGAAGGAGGAGCACCGAAAGTGCGAGCGAATTATAGGCCAAGTGGCCTTCTTTAACTATGATAGTCGTAGTCTGTTGAGCCTGTATGGGAGGGTTTGGATACCACACTGGGGTGGGGTACGACATATACTGATGGACGAGACCCACAATTCCAGGTTCTCAATCCATCCTGGGGCGATGAAGATGTACAAAGATCTTCGACCCGATTACTAATGGCCCTGCATGAAGCGGGGAGTAGCTTGGTACGTTGAGAGATGCCTGACCTGCAGCAAGGTCAAAGCAGAGCACCAGATACCTCACGGCAAGATGCAACCTTTAGACATCCCCGTGTGGAAATAGGAGGACATTACTAAGGATTTTATCACTAAGCTTCGCAGGACCGCACAAGGGGTTGATGTGATTTGGGTCATCGTGGATCGGTTGACCAAGAGCGCTCACTTCATACTGATCCATGAGAGCATCTCAGCCGAGAAGTTGGTTGAGATTTACGTGCGGGAGGTAGTGACAGGTCATGGAGTTCCTGTCTCGATAGTGTCAGACCCAGATGTCCATTTTACTTCCAAATTTTGGAAGCGGTTTCACGACGAGATGGGTACTCGTCTCCATTTTAGCACCACTTTCCACCCCCAGACGAACGGATAGAGTGAGAGGACGATCTAGAGTCTTGAGGATATGCTTCGAGCATGAATTTTAGATTTCGATGACAGTTGAGATACATATCTTCTGTCAGCGGAATTTTCATATAACAACAGTTACCACCCTAGTATAGACTGGCCTCCCTTCGATATGATTTACAGGAGGAAGTGTAGGACCCCAATTTGTTAGGGTGAGGTCAGTGAGAGAGTCATGGGGAGTACGGAGGTAGTACTCAAGACCACCGAGAGGATCCAATAGGTTTAGAGCAGGCTCCAGACTGCGCAGAGTCGGTAGAAGAGCTACGCCGACAAGCGACACTCAAACTTGAAGTTTCGGGCGAGCGACATGATTCTCTTGAAGGTGTCACCTTGGAAGGGAGTCATACGGTTCCGGAACTGGGGCCAGCTGGGCCCCAGGTATATAGGCTCCTTTTGAGTTATAGCCCGGGTGGGCAAGGTAACGTATAGACTGGATCTTCCTGCCAAGCTTAGCCAGATCCACAACACATTCCATGTTTCACATCTATGGAAGTGTTTGGTGGACGATTCAGTAGTGGTACCCGTAGAGGATATTCAGAATGATGATAGCTTGAATTACATTGAGAGACCGGTGGGGATTCTGGATCACAAGACGAATGAGCTGAGGAACAAGATGTTCGAGCTAGTGAAGGTTTAGTGGCACCACCGCAAGGGCTCGGAGTGGACTTGGGAGCCCGAGGAGGAGATGAGGGAACACTACTCGGAGTTGTTTTCAGACACAGCAGACTTCGAGGATGAAGTCTAAGACAAGTAGGGGAGAATTGTAACGCCCCGTTCCTGGTACGCATCAGTTCAATTAATTTTAATTTTTGTAAAAGGCACTCGACGAGTTGGTAGCCCTAACTCATCAAATAGATGCCAGAAAGGACGCATGGATTTAAATGGTCTACTCAGCGAGTCCAAGCCTGGACTCGACGAGTAGCTCTGGTTGGAGGAAACCCTTTTTTTGGGTTTTTGCACCATATTTAAGCATCATAGATATATATATATATATATATATATATATATATATATATATATATATATATATATAAGTTAAATAGGTTGACAGGTTGAAAACGGGTTGATAATTTTTACCCAACCCAACCTATTTAATTAAATTGGTAACACGGGTTGACCCATTTAAATAAAATGGGTTGAAAATCTCAACCCAACCCGCTAATTTTGGGTTGGGTTGGCGGGTTGAGTCGATTTTTGCCAGCTCTATTCGAAACCCTAATCCTCCATAAGTGATCTTGAGCTATTACTTGTCATTTAAGTGTTATTTTGTGCCTTTTGAAGCTTGTTGAAGAAGTAGAAGATAGAAGACTCAAGAGGGAAGGAGTAGATCCAGGAACTACACTCCATTTGATACATTTTCTGGTAATCAAGTTTCCAACTTGATCATTCTTCTCTAAGATCTATTTGTTTCCATTTTATGAAACTTTTGGTTCAAGAACCTTGGTCCTTGGAGTTGGGACGTCCTAAGTGGCTCATATCTCAAATCTGGGATCTAGGGAGGGTTCAATGGCATAAAGGTGCAAACTTTATGACCATGGAAGACCGATGAAAGCATATGGGAAAGTTTATGGTATTTTTAGCCCCAAAAGACTATGAATGGAGGGAAAGCTCAGAACTTTATGGGTCCAATAGATGTTAAGACTCTAGATTTAGGTTTATATGCGTGGATTTGATACTCTATGGTCTTTTGGACAAGATCCATGTCTTATAAGAATTAGGGTTTTGTCTAAACCCTTTTAGAAGAGTTATGGATGGGTAAAGTTTGAAACTTTACCCTTAGAAAGGTATTTCCAGTGGGCAAACGAACTAATAACCTTGGATCTAGAAAATAGGGGCTTAATCCGTTAAGTTGGCCAAACAGACAGAAGGACTTGTCGAGTCCAAAAGGGAACTTGGTGAGTCATATCGTGTGTCCCGATTTCAGTTAAGTAGGACTCGGCAAGCCTGTAGAGGAACTCGATGAGTGGATGAGTCAAGTTGCGACTGAACATCTCGATAGAACTCGATGAGTCAAAGGGTTGACTCGGCAAGTTGGTCAACCTAGATTGTTGACTTTGACCAGAGTGTTGACTTTGACCAAGGGTAAAATGGTCATTTTACCCTTTGAAATGTTATTAGTTTTTTATTAAGTATTATTATGGAATTTATAGCCGGAGAGTCGCCGGAGCAACAGACAGGGATTTCTCACTCAGGTCAGTCATATGAGGTGAGTTTTCCTTCACTAGGAATGGGTCGAAGGCACCAATGTCGGCCCGTTTATGTATGTTAGTATATGTTGGGCTTAGGCCCGATACCGGGGTTAGCCCGATGCATCTTATGTGTCCGGAACTTCGGTCCAATGTCGGGGCAGTTCCGAGAAGAGTATATGTATGCTTGATATCATTGTGATTCATGGATGTTATGTGTATGTATTCTGGGGCAAGCCCGATACATAATTAGCTTATACGTTGTGTGTATGGACTTCGGTCTGATGTCGGGGAAAGCCCGGGGAAGTCTATTATGTTTATATTTGATATGCTTATGTGTTATGTGTTTGTTGCTATGATATGTATTCCGGACTTCGGTCCAATATCGGGCGGGTCCCGATGTTGGATTAGTTCGATGCCGGGCGGGGCCTGATGTAGTGGATGAGGCTTTGTATGTGTAATTGTATGGTATGTGGTAGTTTGGGGGGAGCTCACTAAGCTTCGTGCTTATAGTTTTTAGTTTTAGTTTCAGGTACTTCCACTAGCAAGGGGAAGGGCTCAGGATGATCGCATGGCACACACCGCAGTTTCAGTCTGAGATTGTTTTAGACTCTGATATTTTCTTATTGATTTTGATACAGTGTTTGATATGATGTTTTGAGATACATGATTATTGGTTTTATTTATGTTGATGGAAGGATTATGGTTTATTAATGATTTTAAAAATGAAAAAAATTTGGACCGTAGTTTTTGGGACGTTTCATTAGGAATTAACATTCAAACTTTATTTCTATCAAACTCAGCCTATTCATCTTGGATTACAACAACCCAATTAGGATGTTCTAATGCAACCTTAACTATCTTAGGTTCAATTTTAGAAATAAAAACATTAAACATACAAAACTCTTGCTGAACTTTAAGAATTTCATTTCTAGCTCTAACATGTGATATTGTTAATACACCAGAATTAGGATAACCAATAATTTGTTCTTTGGGATGAGCACGAGTCCGTTTATCCATTGGAGGATAAGATGGATCAAAATCAAGATCAACATCCTCAAATATATATTTTGCATCAGAAAAGTCCTCTACAACAGAAATAGTATCGTTAATATCATCGTCGATATTGGCATTACCTTGAGCATCTTGTTCATTTCCAGCATTCGTTTGTTTGACATCTTCAACACATGTTTGACTTAGCTGCCTCTGAACATATGGATTAGCTAAATGTTGTTTCCCCTCAACATTAACATTTGATTAACAGCTACCCATCAACTATATATTGTGATTGTAATCGCTCCCCCTTAATTGGAACTAGCATCAAAGTTTGACCACCTTTTACGTGAGCACTTGGTATCTAAGTTACACATTCATCAAATTGTCCATCGATAAATATGGAATCATAAGAATATTTCGATGCCTTAGGAACTTGATTATCTTCGATATTCACCTCATCATTAATGGCTCTGTTAGGAATACTAAAAATTAAGTCAAAAATTAATGCCTTAGGAACTTGATTATCTTTATAATCCTCGTTATAATTAGAAAGAATTGGATTTCGAGGAAAAATAAATCAACTAACGTGACATAATAATCAATAAACATTAAGTTGATTATTTCTCCGCTCCTTCACGTTCTTTTATTCATCACCTTATACTCCATAAAATTTTATGAATATCCAAGAAATATTTCTTCATCAATCTTCAATTGGAATTTAGAGAGATGATCTTTCAAATTCATAATGAAGCATCTGCAACTAAAAACATGAAATTTTTTGATATTAGGCTTCCTTTTGTTAATGATTTTATATATAGTGATATCAAATCTTTGATGTATAAAGAACGATTTTGAGAAAAAACGCATTTGAATCTGCATTAGTCCAATATTATTGAGGTAAATTTTCATATGTAAGCATCATTCTAGCAGCTTCACATAAAGATCGAATTCTCTTTTCGACTACATGATTTTGTTATGGTGTCTAAGGAGCTGAAAGATTATGTGAGATTCCATGATTCATCAAGAAAGAATAAAGAACTTGATTCTTGAATTTTGTTCCATTATCAAGTCTGATTCTACTGACTGTTTTCTTGAAGCTTACTTCAATGCTTTTGATGAAATCAATTATGACTTGCGCAATGTTAGACTTTGTCAATGAAAATATACCCAAGTGAAATATATATATATATATATATATATATATATATATATATATATATATATATATATATTCCCAATGGGAGACTTAATTTTCATACGAACACATAAATCAATAATCAGTATGCAGTAATTCCAGGAGCTCAACAAACTTTGAGTCGATAACGATTGGATGTTCTTGTCGATGTTGTTTACCTTGCACACAAAGAATCGGTATCAAATTGTAGTACAGTTAAACCTTTAACTAAATCTTTTAATACAAGTTTATTTAGATTTTTAAAATTCAAGTGAGAAAGCCTTCGATGCTAAAACCAAATTAAATTTGAATAGACCTTCAACGGTAAGCAAATCAATGGTAAACCAATAGTAGGCTTCATGTACAAAGTGAATATATCTCCTTTCTATTTATACTTCAATAACAATTCATTTTTTATTTTGTTTGATATCATACTTCCTTATTCATCAAACAACACTTGATTTCCTATACTAACAACTACCTGACATACACTTATGAGGTTATGCTTCAAACCTTCTACATAAGCAACTCTTTTGATTGTAAAATTTCCATTGGTAAATATTTTGTATCCTTTAACCTTACGCTTTTGATTATTATCATTTTAAAGTTTCCTAAAATCACTCAAACATTCCTTCTTTCCAGCCATGTGTCATGAGCATCCATTTTCAATATATCAATTCTCATCATATTTCTCGTCACATAGTACTTGCAATCAATTTGAGAGATTTACCAAGGCTTTGTTGGGTCCTTGTGAATTAGCATAATACGTAGTGTGAAGTGTAGAATTGTAAATCCAATTGCGAGCTTTGAATTTAATATTTTAAGTTAAATCAATTTCACTAACTTATAGCGAAGAAACATACTCATTTAATATCAAACCATCAACTTTGATTTTCTCTTTTTCAAATTTACATTCAGAAAACTCAACTTTGGAATATATTCGAACTATTTTTCATTTTTATGGCTTAGAAAATGTTTCTTGTGAATAAGTACTACCATTATAGGATTCACACAAGTAATTCTGATATGCTTCTTGCATTTGATCTTAAGAAACTCTTTTGATAGATATCTTTTTCCTTTATGTTCAAACCAATGATTGAAATTTTTGACATTAGTTTGTCCCTTATAAAAAGAAACCTTCAATTTATGTGTATTTATTGGATTTGGAAAGTGTGGATTATGAGGTTTAAATGGCACATTTTTCTTTATCACATTGGTTATATGGTATGTTTGACATGGTTTCAAAAAAGATTGGCGTAGTCGTTGTTAAAAACGGTTTTGATAACATTTTTGAAAACCAATTTGTTCTCTTGTTATATTCCTTTGAAAATGATTTAGGGTTTGATTTGAACAATCAACATACTCCTTTCTTCAATTTCACTGATACTGTTAGAATCATCTTCGATATCAACAAAATTTTATTGAGAACATTGTGTCAAAGATTATATTTTGTTCAAAATTTTCACTTGTTCTTTCTTACTAAAAGTATCAATAACAATATCAATCAATTCATTAGCATCCAAAAATTCATCAATATTCACTACACCATATACATAAGAATCATTAGGAACGTGATCAAACTAAGAAAACAAACTTGCACATTTAAATGTAACTTCATCAACTAATTCTTTCTTAAATAGAAAGAATGGTAAGAGTTTGTGACATTGCTCTTTACAAAATTCAGATGAGTGATAAAGTAGAGTGAGATTACCATAAAGACTCTTAGTTGTATTACAATAAATGTTCCTCTGCTTAGTTAAGAAAATGTTATCTATCCTAACAGGTGACGATCTAAAGTAATATTATTCAATTTGAAATTTAAAGATTCTATCTTAGAGTGTTTCTCCTTAACTCTATTCTTAGCCTTATAAAGCTCTGTGTTGGTTTTATCCATATCACTGCCCGTAGAAATCAGCAAATTATTTAGATAAGCACAAGCATCATCAAAGTCAGAATAAACGTGATGTTGAATTCATGAATTGTACGAATAACATGTACCTTGAAAATTTGTAAATCATATCATTAAATCGACCATAATAAGCTTCAATCGACTGTGATTCCCTCTGTTTAAATTCATATAACTCAAATAATCATTGCTTCACTAAACTCTTTTGAATATCTTAATTACCCTGAAACTAGGGGTGAACATGGTACGGTTCGGTGTGGTTTTTGCCCAAAACCGAACCGAAAACCGCAACTTCGGTTTTTTAAAATTTAGAAACCGCACCGTTCGGTTTTTATGCGGTTCGGTTTTTGCGGTTTTTATTACGGTTTTTTGCGGTTCGGTTTTCCTTTGTGATTTTTTCTAAGTTTTTTTTTTGGGTTTTCATTTTGCCTTTTTACTAAAACTCTAGTAACTCGGCAAGTTACTTTGACTCATATGAGGAGTGCTAATCATTTTTTGGAGATGAACTGATACCACCACCTATTGGTTTGAAAGCAAATTAAATAACCACTTATCCAACATGTTTCTATTGCTTGAACATAATATGAATTAATATAATATTTGTTTCACATGTACATCCAATAATATCAATTAATGTATTCATAAAAATGATACTATCATCACTAGTACTCTTCACATTTAAATGTTAAAAAATGTCATAAACATTATTTGTTATTGTAAATACCACTGACTGTATGCATAAAAATATACAATCTTCATCCGATAGATATGATAGATATTTATATTTATAGAAATTTTAATTGTCATAAGTTCTTGGTTCTTATAAATATCAGCACTATATATATATATATATATATATATATATATATATATATATATATATATATATATATATATATATGCGGTGCGGTTTGGTTTTTTTTGCGGTTCTTGCGAGACTAGAAACCGCACCGCACCGAGTATTTTTGTTTTTTGCAAAAATAAAAACCGCACGATCGGTTTTCATTTCAGTTTCGGTTTTTCGGTTTCGGTTTATGCGGTTTTTTCGGTTTTTTTGGTTTGCGGTTCGGTTTTTGCTCACCCCTACCTGAAACTTCTCCTTACATGTGCTCCAAATCTCCCAAGCAGTTTTTCATCCATGTATGTAATTGTAAATAATCGATGGTAAAGCTCCACGCAATTCACGAATACATCTTTCATCACTTGCTTCTAAATTCCTTTGTGCTGCAGCGAAATTCTCATCTTGAGCAGTTATACCAACAACTTCGATCACTAAAGCACAAAATGGACCATATCTGATTGAACGCCATAAATCTTCACCTATTACATTGAGATAATCTTCTATTCGATCTGTCAATGATTGTAACACTCTAACTTTTCAAAGATTTTTTTATCATTTTTATTAAACAACACAAAACCCAATTTCACATTTCCCAAACCCGAGTTTATAAGTTGTTCAAATAACAAGTCAATAAAAATGTTTGACAATATCCCAAAATCCTCAAAACATAATCTTTAGCTGGTGTGTACAATCATGACAACACCTTCCCGCGATCCTGAAGGGTACCTGAAACACCTTTCACACAACATTGTAAGCACGAAGCTTACTGAGTTCTCCAAAATACCACACACAAATAAGTAGCCTCTCATGGATATATCTCTATAAGGACCCTCCGATCATGTGTCTCAGTAATGACCCTCCGGTCTCAGGGCTCGGGTTGGACCCTCCAGTCTAGTGTCTTGGTGAGAACCCTCCGGTCTCTCGGCTCGATTTGGACCCTCTAGTCCAGTGTGTCGGTGACGACCCTCTGGTCTCATGACTTTGTTTGGACCCTATGGTCCTAACTCAATAAGAGCACAAAATAATATACAACATCACAAAGACAAAATGCATAATATCACATAACTCAGTATAAGCACATAAGACCCTCTGATCAATAACTCAGATAAGACCCTCCGGTCACACATCAATTACCACTCAGGTAAGTATAGCAAGAAGACTCACCTCACAGAGTAAAGTGATATATCCCACACTCGAATTGCTGGTCTAGAATCTGCCCCTCCATGGCCTCCAAAATCCATAGCTTGGCCAAAACCTTAAAGTCAACAGCAAAGCTGACCCAACTCGCCGAGTGCAACTGATATGTGCATATCTACATATATATTTTTCATCATATCTTAATATTTTATGCTATATTTATGCTTATTATAGAACAAAAGGTACTTATTATGCATAATATCTGTTATGTAGCATAAAGACATTCTCGGGAGTGATATGGAAGCTGGAAGCAGAAAAATATGAGCCTAGACAAGAAGAAGACACAAGAAGGATGTTGCTAGACAACTTAACCCCTTTTCAGTATTTTGACCATATCTCATGACTCGTAACTCCGATTAAGGTGATTCAAAATGATCTGAAAAATAGACATAATTTCGAACAACTTTTGTCTTTTGAGAAAAATCGAATTTCCAACACCACTTCGTGGTGATCCCACCACGACGTAGTGGATGGAATCTTCACGATTTTTTACGTTGGCTTGGAGAATACGGGATAAACACGAGGACCACAACGTGGTGGCCGTATTTTAGGAAAGTATGTATATCCGAACATAGGGTCTAATTGAGGGTCTTGGAGGTGACTTTATGGAGAAGCATTATGAAAAATAACCTCTGGAAAACCCTTAGAAGAGGAGGAAACGATTGGAGCTCAAGATTTGAAGAGATCTAGATGAAAACATTAATTTATTCGGTTTGATCATGTTTAGATTTATATCTATTGAGTTTTTGTGTTTGATTTCTACCATGAGTAGCTGAATTTAGCTGTTCCTGTTTAGCTAGATGAAGCTTCAGCTTATGGATTAGTTAAATTAATTATGGATTTAACTTGTTGGTATTGTGTTTGTGTTTAATTGTTAGTACCTAGCATGCTAATATTTGGTTGTTTAGTTGTCTGAATTCATGTTTTGTGTAGCTTAGTGATTATTAAATTACATCAACTTGACACCTAGTGATTTAGTGAATATTAAATTGTAGAGCTAGGATTGACCAATCTTAGATAAGTGATTGAAGTAATTGAATTTAGTTTTGATGGAGAACATAA
Organism: Lactuca saligna; assembly: GCF_052625555.1. Classification (NCBI taxonomy): domain Eukaryota; kingdom Viridiplantae; phylum Streptophyta; class Magnoliopsida; order Asterales; family Asteraceae; genus Lactuca; species Lactuca saligna. The sequence goes on from NC_136424.1 coordinate 37,359,192, forward strand.
ATTATGACCATAATTATGTTTGCAGAATAAATCTTACATAGCGTATTCATAATTCATAACTGATTATGTGTGACCGTGCATAGTTTTACATGAATTAGTTAAATATTAGTAAATTTGGACTTAAATTACTAATAATATAATATTAGGTAACCAACTTTGATAATCCATAATTGTTAGCTAACCATAAAGAAGAAGTGGATTCGAACTAAACGGGAGTGTTTTTAGTAATTGATTGAACCTTTTTTTAGAAATTAAGTTTGTATGAACTTGCAAAATCAGATAAAAAACCTTTTAAATTATTGTTTGATTTTAGATTAATTTAGAGTAATTATTTTAGTTAATTAAATTTGTTCCCCGTGTTCGACCCCAACTTACTTTACTACACTACAATCTGACTAGGTATACTGCTTAGGTGCATATTAGTTAGTTAAGTTGGTTAGGTTATAAATTTAAAACTAGTTGGTACTTTTGTGCACATCATCAACTCATGAAATTGTAAAGTTCCTCAGTACTCGGTAAATCATAAAGATCGAGTCAACTCGTCGAGTTGCTAGCCAACTCATTGAGTCCATGCAGGGTCCAAAAGATCGGGGAAAAACCCTAACCACTCTAGTTATTCGTCCCACTAACTCGTCGAGTTCACTCTGAATCCACAAACGGGAAAACCCAAGTCAACTTGTCGAGTTCTTCAGCTATTACACATTAAACTCATTCCAATCGATTCCAATGCTCCAAACTCCAGATCCAACCTCCTAGGATGAAGTTAACACGTAAAGTTTCTACCTTTACGAGCATGCAAGACCTTATAAGGCTAAAACTCCTAAAAGTAAGCTTAAGAAGGGGTTTAGGACATGAAGACGGGTCAAAGCTTCATAAATCTTGAGGCTTTAGGCCTAAAGGGCCTAGTAGTGTCCAAATCTGAGATCTCAGCTCCATAGCATGCTCACAACCATTAATGACTCAAGCAGAAACTAGAAAGGGCCATAAACTCTCTAATGGAGAGATCTAATTACCAAGTGATCAAGGTAATGGCTTTTTTCCTTCAAATGACTGCTACTACTGAGATGATGTCGGATCCAATGGTTCATTCTTCTTCCAAACCTTCTACTCTTCAAGGAATGCACCAAACACACACACACACACACACTCTTAGCTCCTAACACTCTTAAAATGGAAGGTGCTCGATTAGGGTTTGTCTCAGTGTGATAAAGTGATGAGGGGGGCAGGTCAAAGAAGTTAAAGTCCTTTAAATAGGGTGCGAGCCCAAATAATTAGGGTTTCATCAAACAACCTCGACTCGTCGAGTTCAATCCTCCAACTCGACGAGTAGGCTTCATGTTTCGCATGTCCTGATCAACTCCTACACGACGATTTGGGACCAACCAACTCGTCGAGTAGGTCCTATAACATGAATAAAATTCTCAAGTTCCACATCCAGGAAATCGGGGTGTTACAATGATCATAATACTTTGGAGGCAACATTGGGGTTTTTGTTGAAGAACTGATAAGATTAGAAAAGTTCATCATTGTTCTAACATTCAAGTGAACCATGGAATTGGAATTGACCAGAAAAGATGAAAAACTTGAATAGAGATAAAATCAAATTCACTTGATTGATTCTCAATTACAAAATTGACAAATCTCATAGATTGTTTGAAGAACAAGAGTTTTCAAATACGAAAAAAGTTGAGTTTAAAAGAAATAAATCAACAGATGAAAACGAGAAAGAGATTCCTCTAACGATTTGAATATTCCTGCTCTTATACCAATTGAAGAGTCAAGAATTCAATCAAGTATCGATTTTAAAAATAAATATGAACACAAGAAGTAAATAAATATGGTTAAGCTCATATTATCTAAAATATCGCAAAGGAAAATTGTTTCAGAGTGAAACATCCCAAAAACACGGTCCAAAATTTTTGTTTTAAATCATAAATAAAAACCATAAGTATGATTCATCATATAAAAATCATAATCTTGTATCTCATAAATGTTATAAACAATTTTCAATATATCAAAATCATATATCAAACATCAGAGTAAATCATCCCAGGCTAAAAGTTGTGGTGTGTGCCATGCAGTCATCCCGAGCATCGGACCGAAGTCTGAAACATATAACCTACATCGGGCTAACCCCGACATTGGACCTAAGTCCATCATAAGCTAACATACATAAACGGCCAACATTGTTGCCTTCAACCCGTTCCTACTAGAGGAAAACTCATCTCACATTGCTGAAGTCCCGATGATAAAACTCCAGCCGTTGAATGACAGATTCCAAAACTGTCAACATTAAAATAACACCCAATTAATAATTAGGTTACAACATAACCATAAGTCCATTCTTGGGGTAAAAGACTACTTTATCCCTAACTTAGCTTGATTCAAGCCCAAGGCCCAATTCATAGGCCCAAAATTCAAACAATGAACCAAAACCCAACATATGTCCCAATTTCCCAAATTGGGCACAAACCTCTACATGGTATTATCCTAAGACCCAATCATCTATTCCAGTCCAACATTTGGCATTCCAATGGTCCAACATCTCATAATCATCAATGCCCAGTTATGGCCCGTCTATGTCTAATTTTCCAAATTAGGCCTAAACCTTTCCAATGGGCCTTATCCTTAAGCCCAATCCAAATGTTCTAGTCTATATACTTGTTAATAGTTGGCGCATCAAGAGTCCAGACATCTAGGCCCAACTCAAAACCTAACCCAAATTAGGGTTTTCACATGAAATGACGATTAGGGTAAATTAGAAACACTTAACCCATTAAGTACTTAATACATTAATTCCATCGATCTACTAGGTCAATAATATGGTGTGGTCGGGCTTAATTCATAATTCCAATCCAGTCGTCCAAAATGCGGGTCTCGACAAGTCCAAATTAAAATATCCAAGATTAGGGTTTTCCAAACCCTAATTAGGGTTTCTAACCCAAAATACGCAAATTAGGCCTAAAATCTAATTTTTTTAGATCAATTAAAGTTTCATTAGGTCAGGTTTCATCAGGTCAACTAGGGTTTCATTAGGTTGGGCACCACCCACTACTACCTCGGGTAGTGGTGGTGAACAGCGACAGCCACCACCTCGTGGTGGTGGTTGTTATTCTAGATCCAAAACATGTCCAAACATAACTCAAATAGAAATCCATTCATAGTTAAATGTACACTACCACCCAACATGGTGGTTGGTGGTGGCATAAAGCGGCAGCCACCACCTCACGATGGTGGTGGTGGGTTTTCTTGGGGTTTTTCGTCCAAATAATGTACATACAAGAATTTATCAAAAGAAATACACATATAATATAACACACACACACAGCCACCCTTGTGGTGGCAAGCGGTGGTCAGAGATGCTAGCCACCGCCTCATGGTGGTGGTGGTGGCTCTCTTGTGATGTTCAGCCAAACAACAGACGCCTCAGCACACATAAACACGAGCTAATAGCAGAAACACAACCACACACCTTGCCCGGAAAACTGGTGGTGCACGGTGATAGCCGCAGCAGCACTTGTGGCAATAGCGGTGGCTAATGTCGGTAGAGGGACAGCCGGGACAGTGACCCGAGTAACAGCCGGAGGATTCGGTTTTGTTGACGGCCGCATGGGCTGCAATGGACGTCAGCTAAAGAAGCTATCATGTTCTACGGTCTCCAAACTTGTCTTGAATCGCCCTTGATCTCGCCGGAACAGGGCCAACAACGGCAGATACAAAGTGGGGGCTTGTTCGACGATAACGTCGTCTTCAGTGGTTGTAGGAGCAGTGACGATGCTGGTGGGTTAATGGCTCAAACCGGTGGCAACCTTGTCGGCTGGGAGGGACAGTCGCTTGGCGGCCATGGCTGACGGGAAGAACAAGCATGGTGGCGGATGGAGAGTCACGAATGGGGGCTATCACGATTCCACATCTTCTCCGGTCTTCAATTGATGCAGCGAAGACCGATAGCACCGCCGCCGGATTACCATCGGTCTTCGCTATTGCCGGCACAAGAGTCATCGGCGGCAGGAGGGAAGCGGGAGGTATAAGATGGTGACAGCTGAGTGTTTGAGATATGGTTAGGATTACAGACGCATGGATGATGGATTATATACCCCGACCCCATGAAACTTCCTTCCATAATGACGCAAATGGTCCCTCCTTCTCCCTTTTCTTTTAACTTAAGCCCATAATTTACCCTTTTATCCCCAACGTCTAAAAATCCTTTCATAACAAGCCCAATATTTTACCAAACAAACCCTCCTCTACAAATTGTTTTCAACCGAAGTCCATATATTACCATTCAGCCCTTTATCCTCCAACAACTTTAAATTTAGGTCCAATATTTACCAACACTCCTTAACCTCTGAAAATCTTTACAAAACCAGGCCGGACTTACACTTTTAAATCCCCAATTCTAGAATTATGACGTTTAACTCCCCGAAGAAAACACCTTGCTAAATTGTTATTGATTATAGGGCTTTTATTCATTCATTAATTTGTCTATTTATTTATTTAATAAACGGTGTGTTACACAAAGTAAGAGTGAAAAGTTACAAATGACCTATGCAACATTACTATTTATAGTGTTATCAATAGATAGAAATTATGACATCCTTGGTTTTCTTGGTCCAAAAAGTCCTTTTTATTTATGCTTATTTTAAGTTAGAGTTATCTTTATAGATGTGGAATTTTTCCCATAAAAAGTATTTCCGAAAAAAAAAATGTTTTTCATTGATTATTAAAACTTAGGATGTCATAACCGATACAAAACATAAGCATAAACATAATTATTGTAGGCCTTACAATAACTTATTATACTAATTGCCTAAACTCCTCGCATCTCTCAGTGGATTGTACCTTGGTACTGTTACCGCTGATACAAAGAAACTGAGTGGGTCAAGCTTGGGAGCCTGGTGAGCATATAGGGTTTTCAACCCATATTATTATTATTATATTGTTGTAAGTATATATAACACACCAAACAAATTGATCCCGATTACCCATTCCTATTATTCTCACTCTTCGATCCTGAATTGATAATCTCAAGAGACCTATTGTAAAGGATCTCTGTAACAATGAGTAGACAATATCGCCTCGGGCATTCCTTAGCAATACATCTTAGTAAGGCAACTATGAGGGGATAGAGTACTCGAGTGAACACATAATCCATACTCCTAGAGAATATGATTCGATAACACCTATATATTGTGAGTCTGCTAGTGTTCCGTTGGATTGTATAGAAGAGTCCATGGTCATCATCAATACTCTGCTAGATGATTATTCTCAATTGGTGTCACCCCTCCCCCCTCCCCGCCTGGCAGTGCAAACACCGGGAGGCATGACGTTAAGATGTTGGATCACATATACATATTTTTCATAACATAAATATCACTTCCATTTAACAACTAATAACTTACACAAAGGATTTACAATATTACATTGAGTTTTATCTTGGTAACTATACTCTTAGGTAGACTACACTCACTTCACAAACTTTTGTTAAAAGATCTTATATCTTCATTGGTGACCTAGGAATACATATAGTTTTTGAAAGGTCAACATAATGTTGGTGAGTTCACAAGTTTTGTATACCGTAAAAATACTTTTTCGAGTTTGTTAGGTCAGTTCTTGTTGTATTCTCAAGATTATGTTAGTGGATATGTGTATACCAAACTACTTGCAGTAACGTGTACATTTTAAAAATGTTAACTTGCTCGTAAGATGACATGGGTTTTCGCGCACTAAATTTTTTAGTTTAATTGTCGACGTGATTAAGGACAAAAATATAATATGTTTATTTATATGTCGAATGATTGCAGAGTTGTTTGATTAAGTATCGTTGGTAGCGTTAGATCATAATGGTGGTCGACGATGTATTTTTTTGGTTGTCACAGTTGGGCATTGTCCCTTACGATTATATTATCTCTTGTATGGTCTCTCACCACTATTTTATATCTGGCATGGTCTATTACCATTATATTATCTATGTTATGGTTTCTCACCACTATTTTATCTCTTTCTCTTTCTACCCTTTCTACCTAATATAATATAAGTATAATAAAAACACATATATAATTTATTGTGAGTAAAAAAATCATTATTTCATTTAACATAATTATCAGGAATGCAAATAATAAGCACACAAGACATATAAACAAATTAAATACTTTATATATATGTGAAAGCTAAAAGCAACTATGCACCCACTTGTAAAAGTGGTTGCCTTAGAATTTGAGCAGCGTTTCACCTTAACACTCTGACGTTTCCATTGATGTGACCTAGGTATGATTATTAGTAAGTCTTAGTATGATATTCCTTATGGCTAATGATAGTCTAGATTCCTCAACAACCTCAATGTCTACATTAAGATCTATCAAGTAAGAAAAACCAGGTATCATCACATCGGAGATAGGATCCGTTTGGTATACAATATATTGTTTGGAAATCTCACTTTAAACACCTCACTAATCTCTCCTAGAAATCATTCTCGTAAGTAGATCGATCAATATAATGACTTGCAATTACTGATAAATATTATTTATATGTTCATAATAATGTTTGTGAACATAAATTTAAGTTACACTTGAAATAAAATCATAGTAGCTTAACTTATTGGGATTTTAGCAAAAACCGGGAAATTTACATCGCATGCTCGAGTCATGTTGGCCCCTCTGGTTATTTCCCATGTGTCGCCTCAGAATTCTCCCACATCCCTTTCTTTTAGATGACATCACATGTCATTCAATTGTGGTGCCACATGTCCAATTTTTGTGGTGCCACAATCATTGTGTCGTTGATGGAGAGTTGGTCGCTGACCAGACCACGTCGCGCACTCTGGTGCTACCACATCATCAACAAAGTGTAATTCTCGTAGATCTTTAGAAGACCATAAATTTTTCATAAGAGCTCCGTTTTTGACGTTCTTTATATCCCTAAAATCCTCTTGACGACATCTACAACTTTCATTAAGGTCTCAACATCTAATTATTTCTTTAACAAAAATTCATATTTAGACCGGTTTAGAGTATTAAAGTTTGTGCGAAATTCATAACTTCGTCATACAAATTCCGTTCTTGATTGTCTTTATATCGACGTGTTTATATTTACTAGATCTTCAATTCTCGTTTAAATTGTTTCAGCTAACAATTAACCAATTAGAATTTTGATTTTTGTGTCCGTACTATTTGTTGATATTTCGAAAAATCATAACATCCTCTCACGAATTCAGATTTGGACATTCTCTATATTTACGCTCTCGGTTTTATGACTAATATGATTTTCATTTATATCACTTAGGCTAATAAGTAATCTATCTAAAAATTCCCTTTTTACGTTATGTAGAGTTGTATCGGTTTAATCTCGACACTTCGAAGAAACATAACTTCTTCATATGAAGTTGGATTTTAGTGTTCTTTACATATACGGAATCCTTGTAAAATATACTATAACTTTCGTTAAGATTATTTATCTCAAATAATCTTCAATCAAAAAGTATTTTTATCGCTTAATATATCTTAACGGTCTAGAACGAAGTTGCGGGTGTTACAAAAGTATACTAGGAGACTTCGACATTAAGCACAAAATACAAAGCTCCTAGAAATACATAGGTACATCAAAGTCACGGAAACTTTGATATAGATAGCTACACTACCATAGAAATTACAAAACATGACTTCACATAAGAATAACTTCGCAACATATGAATTCTATATAAGGCATCCAAATTGACATCTAGTACATTTACATGAAAAATCATAAAACAAAATTTTCAAACTCCTCTAATGAATGACATGTCCGTTCTACACAACTTTGTTATTTGAAAACCCTAAAATTAAGCTTATTTTTTTGACACAAATCTTTAACCCAAATTCTTTTGTCAATGTTCTCAAGCCCTTGAAAGTTAATAGATGAACAATGCATTTTTAACTTCATGAACTCCATCCATAGTAATTATTGCTTCCAAATTACTCTAAGAACCATTAATTCAATTTGAAATTTCTCTCAAAAAGTAGTTCATCATTAAGATATTCTAGTACTAAAAAATCATTTATTTTTGTCGTGGACTTACATGAAATTTTATCACTTACTAGTCTAGTTAAGAGTTGGAAGAAATGAACTTTTGATGTTGGAAGATTTGCTTATTGATTGACCTTTTACTGGAACGAAATCAACCATATTATGGTCACTGAAAAGAGTCGATGGGGTTGTTAGATATGATATAGATGATAAAATCCAACCGGCAACCTTATTGACACGTATAGTGTGGATTTTACCTAAATAACCATATAAGTGGTCTTAGCCAAAAAAGATATAACTTTATATCCAATACACACATGGTTAGAATAGACATGATTTTCTTATTCTTCGCAAAAGGAAACAATTGAACCCCATTTACTTGCAACTTGCCTGATAGATTTAGGACTCTATTCCTTCAAGAGATGTCATTGATGTCCAACCAAGCCAAACTCTTTGTATGAATAAAGTCATGTCATTAAGGCTTGATTCCAAAAATCCTAGATTAAACTCCAATGTGTGATTGAAGATTATTAGTGGTAGAGACATAATCATACTCAAATAAAACCCACAATTCATCAATGTATTTAACGTGACATCAATAAATCCCTCTTTTTGAAAATGGTTTATTATGTTGGAAATCATGTAGATGTTCTTCACCTTTCCACATAAAGTCTGCAATTCAGTACTTACATCAATAACATAGCTTCCCGACTCAATATTTGGCACACTATCATCATCTAAAGCATTATCATATGCATGGGTATCAACCTTCTCCCTATGTTTTTAATCTCCCACCGCCATACTAACATATGGTTTCCTATCATTTGAAAGAACATTGTAGAATGTAGTTTGGCTTTTACTTGATTTTTCAAGGCGATTACTCATGGTTCCATATTGGTGGCCCTTTCATGCCTTGGTCTTGATGCAAACAATCTAAAATTTCGAATCCAATTATCACAAAAGAGCTTCAACAAGTGCTTCATGTTATTGATCCAAAAAAAAAAAAAACCAATGAAACCAAATCTATTTCTCATCTTGATAATCTTGGTGCAATAAAGGTGGTAATGACTATATCATGCTTTTTGTAGATCTCCCAAAGGTTTTGAGTTTCCAGATGATACAGGAGTTCGTAACATACACAAATTTTGAAGGCTTTTGCAAATCTGATTCATTGGAATTCACAAACGTATCACTTACTCTTGGACCCAAATCGCTCATTCACGTTCTTCCTATTGTTGCCAAATTGGCTTCACCTATCGACTTTAACCTAATCATCCATGATCAACATCTTTTACAGAAAACAAGTGCTAAATTCCAAAGAGAACGAAAGCCAAAATGGAAATTAATAATTTTTATGCATTACTCTGTTGATCCGGTGAGAATAAGAATCACAATGAATAATGTACAATGCACCCCTAAAGCTCTGACCGTCATGTCGTGACCTAAAGGCTAGCCATAATTACTTTTAATGATTAGGTGATCTAAAATATGTTATATTAACATTCTTTTAGTAAGATAGACCATGGTAAAAACTTCAATTGTCAACATGTGGTCTATGAGGTAATGTATTGACCTCTCCATATTGAATGTTCAGAGGTCAAGTCCTAGGGGGTTTCAACTGGGAGATGGTTTGGAGAGGGTATGTCATGTAATATAGTGTTGTAGCATATCACCGAAAAAGAGATCCTTATCCTCTATCATGGTAAATCGGGGAGCCATATTGGACGGTCGAAAACCTATTTTTTATCAGGCAATGCACTAACCTCTCCATATTAGATGTTTAGAGTTTGAGACCCGAGGGTTTTCAATTAGGAGACAGTCTAGAGAGGGTATGCTACGTATTACGATGTTTTAGCATATTACCCAAAAGGAAAGTTGTTTCCCCTACCATGGCAAAGCGGAGAACCTTAGTGGATGGTTAGAAATTAACCTTTTTTTAAACATTGGTAAAAATTCGAAAAGATTTTGTCGCTGACTCTTTTATTTTTACCATTGAAAAAATCTTCATGTATGACCCTTTGAAATGCAAATTATGTTAGATGATGAGTAGGGATGGACATTTGATATGGTGGAAACTAAATGGGCCGGAAAAAAAAACCAAACCGGAATCGAAATTTGGGTATTCGATTTGGTTATCGGTTCTTTATTTCCCACTACATTGTCTCTCGATTCATTGGTTATCGACTTGGGTTCCGAACCTAACACATCCATAAAAACATAGTTACTTGTAGAACCACATCGAAACTAGGAAATTCGGTTCGGTTCTTGGTTCTTTATTTTTCACTAAGTCGGTTCTTGGTCCAGTTCAGCCCAAGTTTGGATCAATGTTCATCTCATCCCTAAAGATGAGGGTCTTCACAAAATACAAATATTTCACAATTCCAACAAATCATAACTTTTCCGTTGTTTTTATGCCAAATTGCATTAAAACCATTTTATTTTGTTATATATATATATATATATATATATATATATATATATATATATATATATATATATATATATATATAACCATTGAGAGTCTAAAACCATCATTAGTCTTTTTTTTTTTTACGACAATAAATTATGAAAAAACAATTGATACAATATTTTTCTAATTAAAGTTGTTTTCTTTAAAGGTTCAAAAATTTAATGGTTAAAACAAATTATTTAAATGGTTAAAGTAACAAATTCCTGGAAAAACAGGAAACTCATAATAATTAAACCAAAAAAATCGACATTTAAACTGAGCAAAACCATGTTTACGATACAAGAGTCGTGCAAATATTTCATTAAATGAAGGGTGAGAGGATAAGTTTGGTGTATAGTCAAGTTGTTATCTCGTATTATTGAGAAATAATTGTACTCCTACTTCATAATTGGGGTTTAGTAGGTAGGAAAGTAGATAAGATAATAGAAGAAAGGAATATTCAACTAGACACTAGAAGGTATTGGTTAGACCTAAAGAGCAACTACTATTTATTTGTTCCAATAAAAGATCATGCATAACCAATGAAAGTATGATACTCTAAAATTGAGAAATAGTCATTTGAATATCTTTTATATTAAAATATATTAAAATCTAAATCATAAGTTACTATAAATGAAATATACAAATCTATTTTATTATTACATCAAGCTAGATTAGAAATGATCTTACATATCCCGACTTACATCAATAGGATATGAACAATCCTATAACAAACATGTTATTTCTCAATGTACATTTGATTGTATTGAGAAGTAGTCTCATCAGAAAAACAAATTTGTCCTTGCCGTAGCCGAAACAAATTTGCATCTCATCGTGTAGCAAAGGATTCTCAATATATACTTAATTTTAATATAAAAATCTAACAAGGCTTTAGGAACAGAAAACAAATACAAGTGGATGTTAAAATTGGGTTTTGTATCATTTTTATTTTAAAAGCCCAAGAAAAGATGGCATCTTTAAGACTTTAACGATATAGTTTCGTGATATTTTTAGTGGTTAACGAATAGAAGTACAAATCATGTCTTTAAACATCTTGTAATAATTTCTAGCTAATTGCTATTTTGACTCTTCAAAAAAAGTTCGAATCCAATTAACTCAATCAAGAGCCTTCCCTTGATTTTAATGGTCATTTGCGAAAAATAAAAATAAGCTGATAGGAACCCATTTTTATACAAACGGTGGATGCGGAAGAAAATATCAAAAATTTATCGTGTATGAAGTATAAAAATATGAAGAATATTTGATGAGTATTCATAGATAGATAAGAAAGAAAGAAAATAAAGAGGATGCATAAAGAACATGAGTGTGAGAGAAGACTCTCCCATGGTGGGAGAGATCCCACCAATTTTTTCTCTAGAAATGAAATATATTGTGAAAAGTTGCATTACATGAAAAAAAAATGACCACCTCTCCCTTTATATAAGAGGGAGAGTAAAATACACCAACAATACAATAAGGAAAAAATACAACCTAACTATTACTCATTATTTGTAGAGCATTTCCATGTTCCAACATTCTCTCCCTAAATGCTTACAAATGATGAGAGATACAATAAGTGATACAAGACTATAATACAGTAATCCGACTAGCAAGTGTGGTAATAAAATGAAACATAGTGAAAACCAAATGCTGAAATGTCTCTGAAACTTTGAAATGTCTGTGAAGTTTGAAACTGGCCATGAATCTCTAAACAATGAAGGTATTCGGCTTCAAAGCACCGCCAATGAAGCAGAAAAGTAAGATCCAAATCTTTAAACTAGTCATAAGCGCCATGAACAAGAAGAAGATCACCATGAGCAAGTAGAAGATCCAATAAAAGAAACACTTCGGCTTCAAAATGCCTGAAAAACATCTCAAGTTCTTGAATCATAATACACCAAAATTCTTCAAGAATAACCTACTAAAAATGTGAAGCATCCAAAAAATAAAGTCCAGATAATAAATAATGGGAATCCAAAGATATGGTCCAACAATGTCAAAAATTTGATCAAAAGATCAAAAATAAGTGTCACGTCACATTGCCAAAATACTATTCGTCTTCAAAATATCACAAATCCAAACTCGAAAAATCATAAGATCTGAACCGGATGCGAACACAAAATCATCATGTGATAGAGTCCGAATAATAAATGATCTGGAACCGAGAATCATCTAGTAATGCCAAAAATTTGATCCATGAAGACCAAAAATAAGTGCCACATCGCATCACTAAATAAATCATCGTCTTCAGAAGTCTTCAAAAATTCAAACTCAAACAATTATAATAACCAATTTCGGATGATATTCTCTCCCTATTTTTGATAACCAATGACCGGATTATCAAAAATCAACAAATCATAGGATGGAGAGTGTCGGATACCAAGAGCTAAGAGAGCTCTCCCTAGATGTATGAAGGGTCTTGATAAGACATGAGAAATTGAGTAAAAGAGATACTCTGTGGTCATGAGAAGATGGGTGATTCAGTTGCTGAAGCTGCTTGAACAAAATACCATAGAAAAAAGAATCACTATGCATGATAAAATAATTGTTGTGCCAAAAGTATACCAAAATACCCAAACTGCAGTGCCGGAGCTCTCGTAGTGGTCTTCAAAAAAAAAAGTCCACATGCTCAAGATACATGATTCGTTAACCGAAGATCAAGAGCGACAAGTCATAAAATCTCATAACGTGAAGAATGCGAAACAACATTGTTGATCAATCGCCGTTGTGGTGCAAACATCACAAAGAATAATATGAAGTCAGACTGAGTAATCTTCCAAAATAATCGGCATGAAATGAACCAATGTGACAATCCAAGGTTCGGTTGTGGCAAAAATTGGTGTTAAAAAAAAAATTGGTTTTAATAAAAAAAAATTGGCTAAATAAAAAAAATTAGTGTTAAAAAAATGGCTGAATAACAAAAATTGTTTGAAAAAAAAAATTGAACAAGAAAAAAAAATAATAAGTGGGTTTAAAAAAATGGGGGCTGAGAAGAGATAAAGGAAGGAAAGAATAAGAAAGAAGGGAAAAAAGGGAAGAAGGAGTAAGAAGTGAAGAAGAGAAGATGAAAAGAAGGGGGGGGGGGGGCGAAGTTATGGAGAAGGAGGGATGGGAAGGAGGGAGCCGGAGTTGAAGGTGGAACCGGAGTGAGGAGGTTGAGTTGTCGATGGATGTTAGGGCTGAAGGTGAATGCGGATGGAGGGGGGTTCGGATGAGAAAGAGGTGAGGCGGGGTTGGATAGGTGCGGACGCGGGCTGGATACCGAAGTCATACAACTGGTTGGACAAGGAGGGCAAAGCGGCTGTGGTGCGAGATTTCAGTAGGCGCTTGTTGCAGTCCAAACACTAGAAGGAAGGTTGCGGTCCGAAGTTGCAAAGAGGGACTGCGGTCTGGCTGTGGAAGGCTCATCAGAAGGACCGATGTTTCGGTATGATCAGAGACATCCGAGGCTGCGGTTCAGGATAAGAAGGGGCTACGGACCAAGCCTAAGAGGGGCTTCAGATCAAAGGTAAGAAGGGTTGCGGGGAGGCTTCTTAGGAGGCTCCTGTAGACAGTTTTTTGCTGCGGATCGGGGGTCCAAGAAGGGCTGAATACATGATGACAAAATGCTATTTTTCCATGAAAAATGGTACCGCAAAGGCCATTTATTCATATTTTAATGAGGGGAATATTTTTTTAAACATTTTGGGTCAAAAAGTGGTATTGGGAAGGCAAAAAGAAGAGTGTACATGGGGGTTTTAAGGGGACAAAAGTGAATGAGATGGGTCAAAGTCACATGGCTTTTTACTTGGGAAGACAAATAAGAGTGGAATACATTTTACCCAAAAGAGCAAAAAGGACAAAGTACTTTATAAAAACACATACTACGTCCAAATGTCTTCAATTTAAAGATTCACAGCAAGAATAGTGTGAAGAATAAGAACTTCATACCTCGGTGAAAAAGAGTTGACGGGTAAAAAAAATACACCGCTACAAGGAAAATAAGCCCATCAATTTGTGTCTTCTCATTTCTAGGAACAAAATAACTACTGGAACAATTTCTTCAACATTTTAGAGACCACAAAAATTAATTCTTCTCCCATTTTTCTTCATTTCTTCACAATAATAAAATAATAACTTTAAGAACATATTTTCCAGTAGAAAAATTGAGTGAGCAGCAACACCAAAATTATTCTTCTAAGCTTGAATCAACCCAGAAAAAGTAGAAAAACTCATCAAAAAAAATTTCCGGTTTGGACCCAAAAATTCTTGCAAAAACACGAAAAACCTTAAGATAATCACCGAATGAGAGTCGTTGCCTTGAACTAGTCGATTAAACCTTCAAGGTACGACTTTGATACCAATTGATAGGAACCCATTTTTAGACGAATGGTGGATGCGGAAGAAAATACCAAGAAATTATCGTGTATGAAATATAAAAATATGAAGAACATTTGATGAGTATTCATAGATAGATAAGAAAGGAAGAAAATAAAGAGAATGCATAAAGAACCTGGGTGGGAGAGAAGACTCTCCCTTGGTGGGGAGAGATCCCACCAATTCTCTCTCTAGAATTACATTGTGAAAATATGCATTACATGAAAAAGTGACCATCTCTCCCCTTATATATATGAGGGAGAGTAAAATACACCAACAATACAATAAGGGAAAAATACAACCTAATTATCACACATTGTTTGTAGAGTATTTTCATGCTCCAACATAAGCCCCTAAAAGAATTATATATATATATATATATATATATATATATATATATATACACACACACACACACACACACACAAACACAATTTTTTTCATCCATTGCATATTGTACAAACATTTTATGTGTTAAACCCATGCAAAATCAAATAGATCCATATTAGTGACAGTTGAGAGAATTCGGGTATCTTCCGTATCCGCATTTCAACTCATTCCTCACGTTCCTTCTTCAACGGATAATTCCACAACCTCCGATCTCACGTTCCCTTAAACCTTTCATGAGTTCAATTACTTCCTCACGTTCTTACTCACCCAATATTGATTGTGTGTGGAAGTTGTTTTCCAAGGAGTATGTAGGCCTCCACCTCCCATTCATTTTGTTTCTTTTTCCTTCATCTTTTGTTCTTGTTCACGCTAATTTGATTTGATTTATTGTTGCATGTCTCAAGTTATATGAAGAACTTGTGATATCAAATCTATGTAAGACCCTCGACCTTCTGTTTTAAATCTTTTTTTTTCAGTCGATTTTCTTTTGTTTAATGTGATTTGGATCACTGGGTATAAATTTCTAATTTTATTTGATTTTTTTGGTAGGTTTTGAGGTAATCTGAAGAAGTCAGATTGCATATGACTGTCAATTGGATGTTTAGTAACAAAAGGAAGAAAATGAGATTTTTGAAAGGAAAAATAGAGTTTTTAAAGAAATGGTGAACTCTATGTTGTCATACAGAGGTTTGAGTGATGGATTATAAGGAGAAGCAATGTTAACTACTTGTTATCTTCTAAATAGACTTCCAAACAAAAGGAACAAGATAACTCCTTCATTCTTGGTTTTGGTCGTCTTCCTCGCGGTAACATTATTGACCTTCATAATCTTATGTTACTTCTAATCATTATGTTGAATCGGTTGTTTTATTCATCTCATTTTGTGTACATAGTGGCTGATGATTTTGGTGGTTTCGTAATAAAGTCGAAGGAAACAATTCTCTTCCCAAAATATATTTCCAGGTTTGTTTTCATTAGTTAGAATTTAAATCTTCTTCTTAATTGTAATTTGAATCTACTTCTACTTTCAGTTGAATTTATTTTAATTTTACCTTGCACCTTATTTAATCTAAATTAATTTCTTAAACACGACATCAATTAAAGGTGGTTGGTAGTGATTTCTCATGATTATCGTGTGTATTTATGAAAGTTTCTTGAATGTTGAAGTGTATGTCGATAAGTGGTATTTAAAACTATTATTGTTTACATTTTTTTGTGATGTACATTTTACTCAGGATTGTTTTGTTTATTTTGTTTCTGTATTGGTATGGAGTTTAGTGTACCAGTTACCAATTCCATTGCAGACATGCCATTTAAGATGTGGCAACGTTCTCTAGCTTTGATATCCTCCTTGGCACTTTCAATATATTCATCTTCATCATATTCACGCAAGGGGGTACTCAGAACATACACCATTTTTAGAGTAATGTTATTACAATTTAGGTATGGAAATGTACTTATTACCAACTTAGTTTTATTAATTAATACATCTACTTTTCTATTAAAGAGTTTATGTGTTAAAGTTTCATTGAATTTAAAAGAACAATATGTCGGATACAGTTGCTATCTCTTATTAGTCAAAAATTAGTTTCAAAATTTCAACCTCACAATTATCGTCATTCCTTCAATTAAATAAACTTTAGTTTTTCCATTAAGATTACTGTTTTTTCATTTACCATGAAGCTCTTATAAATGTTGTAAATTAGTCTCAACATTTTAACCTATTTTTATTATGCAATTTGATGTCCCTTTTCTAAAACCCCCTTTATAAGAATGGGCAAGTACAAATGTCCCTTAGGTGATCGTAGGATGGAAACATACATGGACTCCTTCTAAAGTGTATGGATATTATAATGACATGTATATCACGATGAGGGTGCATCTGAAGGGTTTTGAGCATTCTAACAGTCTTAAGGTGTATGTGCAACCCTAAATACCTTGGATCTATGTTTTCTCTATTATACATGCAAATATGAATTTTCCAAGGTATTATCCTAACTAGAATATTATGAAGTACAAGTAATATAAAATCTAGTAGAAACATACCTCTTTGTTGTAGCTTGATTCCATGGAGCTTAAGAGCCTAGTGCCTCAAGTGTGACACCTCAAATGGTTCACACAACATTAAGAACACTTGGAATAACATGAGAATAAGGATACTTGTACAAAATTCGGTTTTCCCCTCTTGTGTACACACACTAGTCACACTAGTTCCACTAGTGTCATTTCATGAACCATAGACATCTTTATATAGTGTGGAGGATTAGGGTTACATTCATGTAAACCTTAATACCCATGACCTTTCATTTCCATAGGATCCATGGGTTAAATACTCCATGGACTATCCATGAAAGCTTTAGCCCAACCTATATGAACTTGGTCCACAACATATACATACATATATATATATATATATATATATATATATATATATATATATATATATATATATAAGAGTCCATATTTAATTAGTTCCTTTTGATCACTAAATTAACTCTAAATTAATTCTTGATTAGTACTAATTAAATAAAATGATTTCATATTAATATATTAGAACTTATAATATATTAATATAAATCAATAGTATCATTTTTTCTCATTTTGTCTATCCAATTGTTCCGATGACATGCAACCCAAATGGACCATGCCAAGTCGGGTCAAGTACATACCAATTATAGTTATGGACTTAGACACTAATCCAATAGTCTCCCACTTAGATAAGTCTCAAACTATTATTGTGTATGACTTCAAAACCCGACTGACAATCGTAGCTCCTGAAAGCCACTGTCGAACTCTGAACAAAATAATGACGCGTCCATTAGATAAGGGATCATATATTCATCCATTATAGATATCATATGGACTGAGACATGGATTATAATCATTCTCTCTGTCCATCTGTTGTTTCCAGATTTCCGCTTTATGACGACCGACTAATTGAAAAAATTAAATTAGTCCAGGCTTGGCCAAGCACATCGGGGTGTCATCAATAAATTATTGAGGGGCCCAAAGATATCGCTTTTATCCCTTTGAGGGTGAAAGGAATGGATAAAATTCGACTCATATGCTTGTTCTATTACTTGTTGAATCATACAGAAATGCATATTTTATAACATCGAGTTACCAATGCGTTTTTGTACAATCAAAATATAATCAAATCGTAGTCAACAACTCATATCTCTAGGTTTGAAGAATATAAGATATTATCATCTCATGATCACTCGTGATAAAATCCATGAAGTGAGTCAAATGAGCATGGGTTGAATCCAATACTCAGAACTTATGAGCACTCATGAATGTTGTAGCAACTCTTGCTATGTCCAATACCTTGGACATCTACAAACCAACTTCATGACAGTCTTTCCTTAATACCTACTTCCAACGTATTATCGATTGTGAATGGTTTGAATAACTTCGTCATTCAGGAAGAGTGACCTAGTTATTCTGGAAGTCAAAACTTGCAAAGTGAAGCACAAGAAGTCAAAATGGATGGTGTAATCATAATCAAATTTTAGAACGCAAATAATGAACCCATATATAGAATTTCTTTATGTTGATCCATTCCAGCATAAAATTCATATATATATATATATATATATATATATATATATATATATATATATATATATATATATATATATATATTGACTAAAGATGATTAAAATCTCAATCTAAGCTTTTAGAATTGAAATGAAGTATAATTTCTTCTCCCTTAATTATAGCAAAACAACTTTTTCCCAATTGAAACTTTTGTTTTCTATAATTAACATTGCTAACTTGCAACACTTATCATAATTATCATGCTCCCACTAGCATTACAATTACGCTCCCATTAGATTTAACATGTACTCAGAAATCAGTTGGACTTCTAGAAATCAATACTTTATTGACTTTCTTACCAAAGTTTAGACTTTCGATACGAGATTTTTTGATAAAACTTTATCAAAATCATACACCTTTCCTTAGATATCACACATGTGTATCTAAACAATTTCAGAACTATGAAAATGGATGCCGTAATCATAGTCTCAATTGTTTAGACCTTTGCCATTCCTCACAAGCCCATGTTAGTGTGCCGGTTAACCACACACGCTCCACTAACGACTTTAAGAATGCAAATATCACAATTGCTATCTACTTAAAATCTACTTAGTGAAAGCGTTTCCTCACCATCATTTTCATGAATCTGAGAGAAACCTTATGGAACTTAGATTTTATGGTGTATGTGTTCCTATCCATGTGAATTTCTCAAAACCATAATAAAAAGACAAGATTAGTGACAAATCCAAACTCATAAGGATTGAACTTGTGCATTCTTAATTTCTTGCCACCTGGCAGCACAAGGGCCTTCCATTACTTCCAAGTTGTTATGAAACCAATTGAGAACTCTCAGAACTCATATGCAAAGCCAACTTTAACTGGAATGGGCATAGAAATAGGAATATGTCAACACGATAGGTTATAAACCTCAAGTCGTGAGCTAGTGAGAAACTACATGTTTTATTCTTGATTAGATCTTGAAATTCTTTCAGGATCTTTAAGACTCCCACTGTCCTCTTGACATATAAGACTCTCTTGCCAATACTCATTCCTTGACAAACAAAAATTCAAGAGATAGTGTGGATTCTTATCAAGACAAACACTTCATACAATTAGCCTAAGTTGGTCTTTGTTTTATCCAAAACATCACAACTTACCATTTTCAAATGTACAAGAGTAGAACACATTTTACTCTTACATTTGAGAAGTGTTAAGAAACCTTCTTTAAGATATGTCACTCAAGTTACAATCTTGGAGTACGACTCTAAGAATTGTGTGGAACGAAGTATGACTCATCTTCTTAATTTAACCATTTTAACAATTATTGATTCCTCTTCTTAGCCATAGGAATGCAGTAAGATGTCCTTAGAGGATCAATTGTGAAATGGCATGTTAATCATCAAGATGATCACAAAACATGATACTAAAGTACTCTCCCATCTTTTCAGATTTTAGAAACTTTTATCTTTCTACCAAATTTGATTCTTCTCATTCGTTCTGCCATAGATCGAAACTTTTCTAATGTTTCAGAATTATACTTAAACTTGTAAGTATAACCATATTTACCATTGTCAGTTTCCATGGAGGTTTGGGAAGTTGATATTCTAATCAAATTTGCTTTACTAGTCCTCCAAATCATTGCTGATTCAGCAGCACCAAGCAAATAGATAAGATCATTAGGGGTCATGTCATAGTCTGTTTCATAGTTGGCCCAAACAAACTCACTATGTGACTTAAAAAGTGATTGAACATCCAACTTTCTCAAAAGTTTGACACCTAACTCTCCTGACTTGTCAATATGTGACTTCATCTCCAAGATGTGATCACACATAGACCTTGCTTGCCAATAGGGCTTACGTGACCTTGAACTATTCAAGAACTTGTGGGTTAGGGAGAATAATTGGAGGAGGTGGAGGAAGAGAAGTATGATTTCCATTATCCAACCATGGAACATCATCTTCATTAGGAAAGCTTTTTCCAAGGGATTTGGGATGATCATAGATGTCCAAATCAGACATCTAATATGTGAGATATTCAAGTTAGTTGATTTAAAGTCCTTAATATGATACCCAATATGAAATATTAAGGCTAGGACCCAACACAATATTTTATAACTTGGAAGAGGGATGCCATAATCCAAACTATAAAATATTTTAAGGTAGGTGAATGACGATTCACCAATTTCCTCCATGAAAAACGAAATAACTTATTAGGTTTTAATCGGATTTGAAATTCCTAGATCTTGTGATATTCATTAAACTTTTCAGTGGCATGTTTCAATCTCGATTGTGCCCTCTCAAGTTTTATGAATGGGATGCCGAGGATCACAAAACAAGCTGTGAATAACCATGCAAATATACTTGGTACCCTTAATATTTATAACTCAATCGATGTGCCGGTTAACCATACGCGCTCCACCGATACTATGATAAAAATTAAGTTACCCTTTGCCTACCGTGTTAAATCAAGCTAGTGTGTCGGTTAACCATACGCGCTCCACTAACTGACTTAAGCAAAGTGCAAAGTGTAATTTCATGGGTTAGCACCAAATTCAAATTTTCCCTAAGTAACTAAGATTGAGAATTTATAAGAGTTTAGTTACTTAGTATTTATCATTATAGTTTTAATGAAGGGAGAATTTTATTCCTTGTCCTACCCGTTCGACTAACAACCCTCCACCAGTAAAGGAAGCGGTGGGTGAGAGTGGACACTCATTAAACTGCAATTTTATAAGCAGTAACCATATACCCGCCTTATAGACCGACTTCGTGAATGATGCCTACTAACGATAAGACTGACTTTATTCTTATACATATATATATATATATATATATATATATATATATATATATATGTATATATATATATATATATATATATATTAACTTATAATACTATAAAGTATAAGAGTTGAATTTTAACTTTTAAAATTCTAAGTGTTTAACTTAGAATTAAAGTATTCATGAGGGGAAACTTTACAAATTCCAAAACTTGAGGGCAAGTTTTGAACAATTCAAAAACTTTTCAATTCCATAACTTATGTGTTTAAAGTAGTTTTAATGAAAAACTCTTCAAGTTCCATAACTTGAGGACAAATTATGGAAGACTTTAAAACATTTAAAAATGAGACTCTCCATTTTTCATATCTTATAGAAATCTTGAGTCTTCAAGAATCATAAATGTGACTTTTCATATAACTTGAGGACAAATTACAAAAACACAATTTATGAATAACTTTTAGATCAATTTGGATTGAAAACACATTATCACATAATTTTTCTATTAATTTAAGCAAACTCATAAGAACAAGATAATTCAAATCAAACAATTTTCATGTAATTAGCCTAATCATTAAACTAATACAAAACATGAATCTATTGATAATTATCTTTCGAATTGGATTAGAATGAACATTACCTCATCAAAAACAGGTTTATAGGTTCAAAAACAGCTTAGGGTTATGATTCTAGTCCAATTCCAACCTTAAAAGTTAAAAATATGCTGTCAGGGGCTCCTAGTCATCCAGTGTATTAACCTAATTGATGAGTAGAATGATTTTCTTCATGGACTTGGCGAGTCCATCAGTGGACTTGACGTTTCCAGTGCCCAGACAGCCAGAAAATCGATTTTTTTCAGCTTTTTCAGCAATTTGCATCAAGTATAATTGAAAACACGCCTAGGCTCTGATATCACTGATGGTTTTTGGGCATTATAATACTCCTAAGGTGTACATGCAACCCTAAAATCCTTGGATCTATTTTTTCTCTATTATACATGCAAATATCAATTTTCCAAGGTATTATCCTAACCAGCATATTATGAAGTACAAGTAATATAAAATCTAGTAGAATAACATACCTCTTTGTTGTAGCTTGATTCCATGATGCTTAGGAGCCTAGTGCCTCAAGTGTGACACCCCAAATGGTTCACACAACATCATGAACACTTGGAATAACATTAGAATTAGGATACTTGTACAAAATTCGATTTTTCCCTCTTGTGTACACACACTAGTCACACTTGTTCCACTAGTGTCATTTCATGAACCATAGACCTCTTTATATAGTGTGGAGGATTAGGGTAACATTCATGTAAACCCTAATACCCATGACCTTTCATTTCCATAGGATCCATGGGTTAAACACTCCATAGACTATTCATGAAAGCTTAGCCCAACCTAAATGAACTTGGTCCACAACATATATAGAAGAGTCCATATTTAATTAGTTCCTTTTGATCACTAAATTAATTCTTGATCAATACTAATTAAATAATATGATTTCATATTAATATATTAGAATTTATAATATATTAACATAAATCACTAGTATCCTTTTTCTCATTTTGTCTATCCACTTGTTCCGATGCCATGCAACCCAAATGGACCATGCCAAGTCGGGTCAAGTACATACCAATTATAGTTATGGACATAGACACTAATCCAACAACATCATCATGGGTTTTTCACACAGATACCTGAGAGGAAGTATGTTAGAGAGCGTGTCACTTTTGTGGAGTCTTTCAACATTCATTAGTTGACTCCTCAAACACTCGAAGACATTGCATGTGAATTTGGTATTAAAACAAAGTTAAACTGGTGTTCGCTCATATGTGGTCAAATATTATATTATGGTCTCATACCCCTTCACAATTAGTACGAAATTCAATGTTTTAAACTAAGTATTTATATTTACATGTTAATCGATCAAGAACCACCAAGTTGTGATATTTTCTAGCCAGATACACTTAATAGAGCTTAACCCCCCCCCCCCCCCCAAAAAAAAATGGAAATCTTCTTTATAAATTTGCCTTCGTGAATCCGGATTCAAATCTCGAAAATGCTATTAACTACATTTGGGAACACTATGTTGTTTGAATTCCTATATGTTACATGTTACATGGGGTAGAATATGAAATAAGTTTAGTTATATATTGGAAGATTATATGATATAAATGAGAATAACTATTGATGAAAATATTTTCCTTGTGTTTTTGGTTTTTGTTTCTTTTACTATGAAGGAAAACATAAGGAATGTATTTTTGTGTTTGGCTTCCAAACAAAGATATAATGTTTTCTTTTGTAATATTGTAACACGTGATTTCCAAAATGAATTAGTTGAGGACTTAAAGGGATCAAAGGTAAGATTTTTGGGAAAAATTTACGCCACGATGTGGTGTACGGAGGATCATGACGTGGCATGCCAATTATAGGGAACACGTATTTGATGGTCGCTACTATGTGAAAAGAAGGAGGCCATGACGTGGAAGATGTTGTAGCTGAAGCCCATGATTTTTAGGGTTTTCTCCATGTTTAAAGGTTTTAATCATGGATTATGGTATCCTCGACAACCTCCAACCCTTCAACATGAAACCCTAGCCTCCATGCATGTTTGAGAGCTTGTTTACTTGATTTAGATCTTATTCTTTGTATTTTGGCTAAGCTTGAGGAAGAAGAAAGTTCATATTGGTGCAAGGAAGCAATGAATTGGATTAGATCCATCAACATCTTCTTATTTTTGAGTTATTTGAGGTATAAAGTTCATACCTTGACCCTTATTCTTCTTGTTTCAAGTTTGAGTTCATTTTAGAGGATTTTAGTCCCTTTATTGGATACTTTAGGATCTTGAGAAACTCTAGAGCTTGTTCATGGCTCTCAAATATTAGGTTTCTGAGAAAAGAGAAAGGAATCATGTTTGGAGCTAACTTGTGCACATGCACAAGGTTTGGTCTCATTAATGACTTAAAGGACTTAGGGTTGTAGATATTGCCTTGCGGTGAAGTTATGGGTTTAGATCTGTAATATTAAGCACTTAATGAAGATTCTGACGTTCTACCAGAAACCATGATGTGACCAAGGGCATTCCACGACGTGGTGGTGACCAAGAACTTTCCACATCATAGCTCGGAGTTAGCCACAACATGGTGGATGTTGACCGATTGGCCATTGAATTTCGTTGGCTGTTGACTTTTTGAATAGTTTGACCTTGGATCTAACTTACAAGTTTGGGGTTGTTGATCAAAGAGTGACCTTTGCTGGGTGATAGTTGGTTCGCGAGTCTGTCCAATACAAGGAATTAAACGTGTTGCAGTATTCTCTAGTTCTGCATTTTAGGTGAGTTTCCTCACTATATTATGTGTTATAGTGTAAATCGTTGTATGATAATATATTGGAGTAGTGGTATGTTGGTTAGAGTACCATAAGGTCAGTGATCGTATTGTTGAGTGCCCTAGGGGGTTGTATGTTGTCATGTAGGATAGCCCGAGAATTCTTGATCTCTACATTCTGTCTTGTTCCTTGTTGGGTTGTGGCTTTAGATTGGGATCAACTGTTTGATTGTCTATCTCACCTCTGATTACATATAGCTATACAAACATTGGTGTCTGTTAATTGTTGCGTAGTGTACTGTATAAGACCTTTTATGTGGTAGTGCACTATTAGACATTAGATTAGGTTGGTATGTGATTTCCAATATGAAATCATATATATATATATATATATATATATATATATATATATATATATATATATATATATATTAGGGTTTCAAACCCTAACTAGTGAGGAAGATGAATTGATTCCATAGAGTTTACAGTGTAATGAATTTAGGTAGTATAGGATGATTAATTCATTTGGGGTATAATAGATTTTGAGATAGAAATTGAGTTTTGGGTCCTTTTGAGACATGCAAAGGCTCAAAGTTAAGAACTTTATGGATTCGGTCGTTTATTTAGGCTTGGATATGAAATTTGGCTGCTTAAATGCAAGTATTAAATAGTTAAAGAAAAAGTGCTTAATAAGAGCGTACACTGGGCGTACTCAAGAGTACGTTGCACATACGTGCCCTTGTCCGTAACCATACATGCAACCTACTACGCAAGGTGAAACGTCCCAAAAATACGACCCAAAAATTTCGTTTTTTCAATATAATCAAAACCATAATCTGAGTGTCATATCATAAAACCATACGTGATGTATCCCAAACATAATAAAAGAAAACACTGTGCGGAAAACTGTATCGTAATATGTCAAATCAAAACAAGCTAAATCAATTCCCAGGATAAAAGCTAAAGTTGTGGTGTGTGCGATGCTATCACTCCGAGCTCTTCCCTTTGCTTGCGGAAGTACCTGAAACCAAAACTGAAACTGTAAGCACGAAGCTTAGTGAGCTCCCCCAAGCTACCACATACCATACAATATATAAATAAGCACATACTGGGCCTTGCCCACTGCATCAAACAACTAACAACTGCATCGGACCAAAGTCCGGAAACTACTGCTACTAAACGGGCCGGCATTGTGACCTTAGACCAGTTCCTACTAGAAGGAAACTCACCTCGTAAACTGGCTGCTGAGTGTATGACTCTGGAATCTAACCGCTGCTGCTCCGGTATCTCTCTGGCTACAAGTCCATAAACACACTCAATCAAATACTAAACATTGCACTTGGGTAAAATGACTCTTTTACCCTTGGTCATAGTCAACTCTCATTTGACCTGACTCGCCGAGTTGGGCCGCCAACTCGCCGAGTCTCTACTCTCACACCTCAACCCTACTCCCTGCTACTCGTCGAGTATGGCATCGACTCGACGAGTACCCTCTTGATCCAAGAACTCAGACAATCTTCATCCGACTCGCCGAGTCATATGAACAACTCGACGAGTTGTTCTTGAACTTAAGAAGATTGCCTTGGACTCGCCGAGTTGTATGAACAACTCGCCGAGTCCCCCCATTACTGAGTCTACCCTCAAACTCGCTGAGTCCACTCCCTAACTCACTGGTCCCACTCGACACCGCTAAAAAGGAAGAAATCGGGGACTCGCGACTCGACTCGCCGAGTCATTCTTCCGACTCGCCGAGTCGCTTGCATGCAGCAACTCAAAACTTGATTCTGCTTGAATCCAGTGCACAAAACTTATAGATCTGGACTCCCTTAACATGATTAGCACGTAAAGATTCTATCTTTACGTGCCCATATGCATCCATGAAGATAAAATGGCTCAAAAAGCATAATAAAGGCTAGATCTAGGGTTAACAAGCAACATGGGGCCATAAAGCTAACAGATCTGAGCTCCTGGAGCTCAATCTTGCCTAGATCCAGAGGCCAAATGTCTTAATACGACATATAAGGCACATAAGAGCTTGGGGTTTTGACCAAGAAAGACCCAAATGAAGTTTTAAGCATAGAATCATGGGGAAAACGGGTTATACCTCAAAAGAACTGCTGGAAGAACACAATAGTTGCTTGGTTGGCTTTCCTTCTTCTGGATCTACTTCTTTCCTCCTCCAAAACCTTCAAAAACACCCACAAAAGTCTCAAACTCTCAAGGAATGGCTTAGGACGAGGTATACAGGGCTCTAAGGGTGAATGGGGGCTGGCTTGGGGCAGTTAAGTTGTTTAAATAGGGCGCAAACCCCCGAAACTTAGGGTTTCATCCAACAGCGGCGACTCGCCGAGTCTAGGATATGGACTCGCCGAGTCACCAACTTAGAACGTGACTTGGATCGCGTCTCTACTCGGCGAGTCGGACCCATGACTCGCCGAGTCCAAGGCTAAAATGGGAAATGTTCGAATAAGATTTACATACCAGAAACCAGGTGCTACACAAGGCGTACGTCTGGTATGCACAACGTACCAGGCTTGGAGTGGACTTTTGTGTTATGGGCCATTTTCGGACTAGTGGAGTTTGAGACTTATTGGGCCATCAACCAATTTACTTTTGGACATTTCTTGGCTCTGGGCCTTCTTGTGTTAAGGCCCATAATGGGTTTTGGGTATCTTTTAGAGCTTAGGCCATATTAGGCTTTTTGGTGCTATTGGATTGGGCCTTAGATTTTGGGCTAAGTGGGAAAAGGGTAAAATGGACTTTTAACATAATTGTTGGACAACCGGACGAGGATTTCAGCTATAGGTTGTGGACCAATTATTAATTGGGTATTATTTGATGAGGTTAGTGTGGGAATTTTCCGGATCAGCAGTCCGAACTTTTATCTGAGATATTCAAAAGCTTGATGTGAGTTTCCTCACTGTTCTTGGCGGGTCGAAGGCACCAATGCCGGCCCATGGTTTTATTACGACTAGGATGCTAGTTGTCTGCGTGACTCTTGCATATATATTATGTGATATGTACACCAGGCGGGGTCCGATTCAAGGTGGGGCCTAATGAGTATATTGTATGTTATTTATCTTTGTGATTCTTTCATGTGTTTATGTGTATGTATGTCTACCGTATAAGGCCCGATGCCAAGCGAGGCCTGATGAATGTGATGAGGCGGGGCCTATCTCATACTACTGACAGATCTGTTCCGAGTGGGGCTCGATGTCGGGCGGGGCCCATTATATGTTTGATATGTATGGTATGTGGTGTTTTGGGTAAGTCACTAAGCTTCACGCTTATGGTTTCAGTTTATGTTTCAAGTACTTCTGGTTCGAAGGGGAAGAGCTCGGGATGACCACATTGCACACACACTATGATTTCCACTTTATATAACTCTGATGTATCGGATTGGTTGTTTTACATAATCTGATTTTCTTGTATGGTTTTATAAAAAATACATATGGAATGATGGTTTTATTATAATTAAAATGAAAATTTTTGGTCTTAATTTTTGGGATGCTACAGTATGATTTGAATCAAAGTTCGGAAGTGGTTTTGGAAAGCACTCTTTGTTGTTTAGTTAAATGTCTATATTTGCAACTATAGTTACAGACTTATCCAAGTGGGAGACTGTTGGATTAAGGTGTCTAAGCCAATAACTAAATTGGTATAAACATGTAATTAGAAGCAAAGTCGTTTTTGGGTTTCCCTCATAACTAGAACTTGATTCAAATGACATTTATATAGAGTGGGTGATTTATTAATTTATTATATGATTAATATATTAATTGGAAATAGATAGATGATTTATTAATTTATTATATGATTAATAAATTAATATGAGATCGATTGTTAAAGTAACTAATTTATTAATTTACATAATTAATAAACTAATGAGAAATCAATTAGAATTAATTAATTATTAATAAGAATTAATCTGGAATTAATTTGGGATTAATTGGAATTAATTAAAGGTGCAAGGCATGAATTGTAATTGTTCAATAGTTAAACAAAAGAGGTAATTCTAGAACCATCCAAGGGTGGACGGTTTTGGGAGCCCTTCTAGGGTTTCCAGAAGCCTCCTATATGTTGATAAGTAAAGGATTTCAATTGGAATTTAATCTATTATTTAATTATTCAAATTTTGATTTGTCCCTAAGTTACCTAAACTATAAATAGGTCCCCTTGGACACTCAAATTCGTGGTTCTCTCTTCCAAGAGGGTTATAAACAAAATTCTCCTTTCTCCTCAAGTGGCTTCTAGTTTTAGGGTTTGGGTGTGAGCCACTAGAGGCATCATCTTTTTGGTGCTAGCTTTCCAAGCTCTTTAAAGGAAGGACTGAAGTAACTTGTTTGCTATAACAAGTTTAAGATATGTAACTATACTTTGTGATTTTTGAAATTTACTAGGGTTCATCATAGTTTTGTTATTCAAAGTATGTTTCCTTAATGTGAAGACATAGATCCTTTTAGGTTGCATGTGCCCTTCTTAATTGTTAGGTGATTTTTTGTATTGAGCATTTTGTTATAACCTAATAAACCCATCAATAAAATGGAACGAGAAATGAGTATGAGGTTAGAGAGAAGGGTATGAGAAGAGGTGAACATAGAGCATGAGAAAATCATGAGATGGGATGAGAGGAGTTGTAGATAGATTAAGATAAGAGTATGAGATGAAATGAAGATAGAGTATGAGAAAGTATAAGAGGAGCACAAGAAGAGTAAAGATATGAGGTGAGAAGAGTAGATGAGATGAGATGAGATGAGAATAGAGTAGATGGTATGAGAAGATATGAGAATAGTGTATATAAGATGAGAAAGGATTCAAATAAAGTATAAGAGGTATGGAAAGAGGAGAACAGAAGAGTAAAGTATGGGTAGAAGAGAACAGAATGTTAGAGTACGAAAAAAAAGACAAAATAGAAGTATAGCATGATGACATGAAAATAGAGTACAATATAACTCACCAGACCTATGGTATGATGTTTTATATATTTTCATGTATTGTAGGTTCAGGTAGTATCCGTTGTATGAGAGGAGATAGAAGCACCAAGGAATTGAACTAAAAGTAGATTTTATTTTGGTATTTTTTATCTTGCTTTAAATTGTGGTTATGATATATTGTAAACCCGATGATATCTTCAGAGATAGTCACTATATAGCCCAGAAAATTTAGGCCCCTGGAGACGTGGGCCCTGGGCGGTCGCCCGGGTTGCCCACCGTCTGGACCAAACTTGCTTGGGAGGGTCTTGAGTCATAAAAATGGGTGGTTTTGCTCCATGCATCTTGTAGAATGACTTAAAGGGTTAAGAAGTTGAGATAAGCACTTAATGGGCATGCAAAGTCATAAAGTTGGAAACTTTATGACACTAGAGTGTATTTTAGCCTTGGATCTAAAATATGGATGTAAATGCTTAAGCCATTAAGCACTTAATAAGTTTTGAAGTTGCTGGGAGTACACCCCGCATACGTGGTAGGGTCAACATGCGAGGGGTCAAGTACGCCCAGCATACCTTCAAAGTACGTCCTACGTACTCGTAAGGGGTCAATCCGAATGAGTTGACTCAGTTAGGTTGACTTGGTTGACTTAGTAAGTTTGACCAGTTGTCTTTAACTTTGTCTAAGTTTGACCTTAAGTGTATTTTGGGAATTTGTATTGAGATTGGCCATTTGGTTGGAATAGTAGGCAATTGGAGCTGAGATTCGGAGTTGAGACCTTATCAACTTTTGCCCAATTTGCAAGTTGAGTTTTCCTCACTATACTTATGGGTCGAAGGCACCACGTGTGGCCCATTGGTTTGATATTCGCTGTTATGATGAATATGGTATAGATATGCATGTTTATGCTAGTTGCCGATATGCTAGTCTGGTATATCTGTAGGACTACCTATGATTCTGTTTGCATGATTATCTGTATATGTGTATTATTTGTTATCTGTCAACATATTGTGTTGGTTGGAGGTTGTACTGCTCCGTGCGGTAGCCAGCAAACCTTGAAGCATTCCAGATATGAGCTGAGGGTCGAGTAGGGCCTGCTAGACTCATAATGAGGGCTCATGAGCATTCCAGATACAATCTGAGGACCAAGTGGTATGCCAGACTCATACTGAGGGCTTGATGGTGTTTCGTATGAGGACTGATCTAGTGGGGAGAAAGACAAACTTAAGTTGTGGGACCCGAGGGACAACTAAACTTATATCGTAAGCTCAGGGGTAATCTAGTCTTTTAGTTATTGACCCATTGCATGTTGTTATTGTATATATGTTAGTTAGCTATGTGTTGGTATTTTGGGGGAACTCACTAATCATTGACTTACAATTTTGGGTTATGTTTCAGGTACTTCAGATGACCACCGGAAGGAGAATGCCTGACCATACACATCTTCTTGTTATGATCTATGATTTTAGGAAAACTCTGATGTTGGAAATGTTTTGGAAACTGTTTTGTAAACACTTTATGGATTTGGGTTATATTTTAAAAAGTTTAAATTTATCATCATTTTATTAATGTTACAAGTTAGCATCAGAGCCTTGGTTTGAGTGAATTGGAGGAACACTCGTGTGAATCCAGTCTCAAACTAAGGGAAAAGATTTTAAAAATGATTTTCAAATTGTTTTGAAAATAATCAAAGAGGATGCAATGTGTACGATCAGTCAGAGCCAGTAAGTAGACCCCAAATTACCACACAGTTAGTTGATCTTGTGATATGATAGATCTATATGCTAGTGATAGGCTAGGGATCTTCAGGAATTGCATGATTATATGATGCCTGATAGCCTAGGGTTCTTCCTTATATGAAAATGACATCATTACTAAAGTTTCTCAGTGTATGCATCATAGTTATACATAACCAAAATTATATGGCCTGAGAATGTTTGGTTTGGCCTTATTTCCTGTTCTTGTTTGATGAAGGGCTTATGGTAGGATCAGATATTCGATTATCTATAGGGTCCAATATTATGTATGATTAGCATACGCGAGTGCTGCAGGGTTGGTAGAAGTTTCATGGACAACTTGTGTGGGGTCATCCGACCAGTTCGTGATGTTTAGCCTTCCTTTAGGGAGTGAGGATTGGGCGTATGCGTCTTCTAGTGTGTATTGTTAGGGTTGTTGTGATGATCCTTGAGAAAAATACGGGTAGGTGTGCAATGTAGTATAGGATTGTACTACTGGCAGCACAGGACTTGTACGCGTAACAGGGAAGTCACAACCCTTAGGGCTTTGTAGGGAGTTGGTTCCCTTGGTATGATTTGGTTGTATTATGATATCTCCCTAGTTTATTTTCAGTATGGTGATGATGCGACGTTTCGAGGGGCAGGTGGCCAAAATGGCCCAATTATGTCCGAGGACAGGATTAGGGAGATCCTTCAGGAGGAGGTTGTTGCTCAATTTCAGGTGCAATTTCTAGAGATGTTTGGGTCTATTATGATCACCATGGTGGAGTACTTTGATGAGCGATATGATGCCCTCTCTAAGGCTGATGCTGCTGCAACCACCACAACCGTTGCCACTACTGGGGTTGGTGCTGGGAGGGTCTTGCAGTATAGGGACTTCAACAATATGAATCACTCGAATTTCAATGGATTTTAGGATCCGATCAAAGCCATGAGGTGGTTGTCTGACATTGAGGGGTGCTTTCTTCACTTGCTGTTGCCCAGCTGACCAGAAAGTCAGGTGCTCGGAACCTTATGAGGTCAAGAGCGAAGGATTGTTGGAGACTTGTTACCAGCTCACACTCCCCTGAGCAGAGGACTGTAGTGTCTTGGGAGCAGTACTTGGAGATGTTTCATTATATATATGTTCCTCTGGTGGAACGTGAGAGGTTTGCACAAGAGTACTTGGATTTGAGACAGGGGACAGAGTCGGTGACGGAGATCACCACGATGTTCATGGAGAGGGCCATGTTTTGTCTTGATTTTGCTGCTTCTGAGCAAGCTCAGATGACCCATTAAGTGGGCATTCTCAATACGGACATCAGGAGGTTTGTATCCACTAAATGTTATGGTTCATTGTTGGAGTTGCAGGAGGCCACCATACGACATGAGATTGAGATGGAGCTCCAGACAAGGGAGTAGAGACCGGCCCTGGTGCAGTCGCTTATGTCAAATCTAGGGGTTGGAAGGGATGCACTTGTGGGAAGTGTGGCCAGGTTTATGAGGGTGCTTGCTATTCATCTTTTGGGTGCCACAATTGTGGCCGGTAAGGCCATATGGTAAGGGTTTGTTGTCATCTGGCTCCATTACTCAGCTACAAGATTTGTTACCACTGCGACCAGGTTGGCCTTATGAAGTCCAACTGCCCCTTGCTTGTTGCTAGGCCGGCACAGGATCCAACGCGAGCTACTCTGAGGATCACAGATGGGAGTCAGGGCAGGACGGAGCCCCTAAGGGTTCGAGGTTGTGCATTCCACCTCACGATAGAGGAAGCCAGGTCGACACCAAACATCGTAACCGATATGTTTCTATTTATTATTTTGTTGATTAGATGTTATGTTGTGTTCATGTATATGCTCCTAATAGGTACGTTCTTATTGAACTCGTTTCGTACTCTTGAGTTATTTGACTCGGGCCTGAGTCGGTCCTTTGTATCTCGATCTTTCAATAGGGAGTTTGATATGCCTATTGGGGAGTTGGAGTGTCCGTTACAAGTTTCTATCGCCAACAAACACGGGCTTTCTACATCTACAATATATCAATGTTGTGTATTGTTGATCTTCGGGGTAGCTTATCCGATTGATTTGATCCCTATTCCCATGGGGGATGTATGCATGATAGTGGGTATGGACGAGCCGAGCTGGTGATAGCGAGTGGTAGTTCAAACCATAAGTAGGGGAGAACTTGTTATATATGGGAAGGGCACCGGGGTTGGATTAGGGTTTTGTTCGGCAGTCAGGGCTCGCCAGTATATTCAACATGGGTGTGCAGGTAACTTGACTTATGTGGTTGATACTCGGGTTGGGGATCCAATTTCGGTTTCTGAGGTTCCAGTCGTTAGGGAGTTTGCATATGTGTTTCCGAAGGAGTTACATGGTGTGCCTTTTGAGAGCCAGGATGAATTTAGGATTGATCTTGTGCCGGGTGCAGCCCCGATTTCCAAGGCGTCGTACCGCTTGGAATTGCCTGAGATGCAGGAGTTGTCATCTCAGCTGCAGGAGTTACTAGGCAAGCAGTTCATCAGACCGAGCAGTTCTCTGTGGGGTGCATCGATACTGTTCATCAATGAGAAGGATGGTTCACACCAGATGTGCATTGATTAACGGGATTTGAACAAGTTAACAGTGAAGAACCTTTATCCTCTTCCATGGATTGATGACCTCTTTGATCAGTTGCAGGGTGCATCTTGGTTCTTCAAGATCCATCAGAGGTATGGGTATCACCAAGTGAGAGTGAGAGAGGAGGACATGGAGAATACCACACTCTAGACTCCTTATGGGAATTATGAGTTTCTGGTGATGCCATTTGGGATCACTAATGCGCTTGATGTATTTACGGTCTAATGAATCGGGTATGCAGGTCAGTGCTCGACCGATTGGTTATTGTGTTTATTGATGATATCTTGGTGTATTCCAAGATTGGAGAGCAGCATGAGGAGCATCTTCAAGATCGTTTGGGGGTTTTGAAGCGAGAACGACTTTATGCCAAGTTTTCGAAGTGAGAATTTTAGTTACGAGAGGTCCAATTACTTGGGAACCTCGTTAACCAGAATGGGATTTTGGTCGATTAGGCTAAGATCGAGGTTGTGATGCAGTGGGAGGTTCTGAAATCTCCCTTAGAGATAAGTGTTTCTTGGATTTGGCAGAGTACTATCAAATATTTATTCAGTACTTCTCCAAGATTGCAGTACCCTCACTCTTCTGTCGAGGAAGGGGGTGAATTTACGATGGGGCCCTAAGTAGCAGTCGACATTTGAGACTCTTCGACAGAGGTTATGTGAGGCCCTGGTATTGACCCTCCCGGAGG
The DNA here is from genome assembly GCF_052625555.1 of Lactuca saligna. NCBI lineage: Eukaryota > Viridiplantae > Streptophyta > Magnoliopsida > Asterales > Asteraceae > Lactuca > Lactuca saligna. Next base: position 37,393,982 of record NC_136424.1, read on the forward strand.
GAGTCGAGGACTTTATGGTATTCTGTGATGCATCCATCACCGGTTTAGGGGTGGTCCTCATGCAGAGACGACATGTGATTACTTATGCTTCACGGCAGCTGAAGCTGCATGAGTCGTGATATCCCACACATGATCTGGAGTTAGGGGCAGTGGTGTTCAATCTCAATATTTTGAGACACTATCTATATGGGCTACGTTGTACTATCTACATGGATCACAAGAGTTTGAGATATCTGATGGACCAGTCGAACCAGAACATGAGGCAGCGTAGGTGGCTGGATGTGGTCCAGGATTATTACTGTGAGATCCTTTACCATCCGATTAAAGTGAATGTGGTGGCGGATGCTTTGAGATGCAAGTCAGTTGGATATTCAATCGGGGAGATGTGTGTGAGGATATCGATGGATTCTCTGCTTTTAGGTTTGATCAGGGAGACTCGGGTTGAGGGAGCCCGGAAGGAGAACTATGGTGGGGTCAGGCAGATTGTGTTAGAGGAGGTTCATAAGTCTCACTTTTCTAAACACCAGGGAGCCACCAAGATGTATCGGGATTTGAGATTAAGCTACTGGTGGCCATGTATGAAGAGGGAGATAGCCTGATATGTTGAGAGATGCTTGACTTGTAGGATGGTCATGGCTGAGAATCAGAGGCCGCAAGGTAAGCGGCAGCCTTTGGAGGTCCCCATGTGGAAATGAGAGCAGATTACCAAGGATTTTATCACAAAGTTTTTGAAGACAACAAAGGGTTTTGATGCTATATGGGTCATCGTGGATCGATTGACCAAGAGTGCCCGCTTTTTTGCTATCTGGGAGAGTTCTTCGGCCGAAAATTTGGCCGATGTTTATGTTCGGGAGATTGTTGCTCACCATGGGGTTCTCGTCTCTTTTGTTTCTGACCGAGAATTTCAGTTCACTTCCCGATTCTAGCAGTAGTTCCACGAGGAACTGGGCATGAGGCTTCATTTCAACACTTCTTATCATCCGCATACCGATGGGCAGAGTGATCAGACGATAAAGAACCTTAAGGATATGTTGCAAACCTATTTTAATGATTTTGGTGGGAGCTGGGATTCCTACCTACCTCTTGTAGAGTTCTCCTACAACAATAGTTATAACTCCAACATTGGTGCTCTGCCTTTTAAGTTCTTGTATGGCCAAAGATGTTGTACCCCAATTTGGTGGGGGAGGTTGGTAACAGGGTTATTGGAAGGACCGAAGTAGTCCTTCAGACCATGTAGATTATTCAGCAGATTAGGCAAAGATTGTAAACCGCTCAAAGTCGGCAGAAGAGCTACGCCGACCGGTGCCGATCAGAGATGGAGTTTCAGCTCGTGAAGGTCTCACCCTGGAAGGGTATGACCCATTTTAGGAAGAGGCAAAGTTGGGTCCAAGGTTGCTTACAGGTTGGATCTTCTTGATGAGCTCAGTTAGAATCACAACACTTTCCATGTTTTGTAGTTGCGAAAGTGCATATTGGATGATGAGGCAGTGGTCTCCTTGGATGATTTTCTAGTTGATGAGCGCTTGAACTATGTTGAGAGGTCGGTATTTATTGTGGAGAGAAAGATGAAGTTATTGCGCAACAAGGAGATACCTTAGGTAAAGGTACGGTGGCAACACTGGAGAGGCTCCAAGTGGACCTAGGAGTCAGAGGCTGAGATGCGGGAGCATTATCCTGACTTATTCGTCGTGACAGACTTTGAGGATGAAGTCTAAATCAAGTTAGGGAGAACTGAACATCCCGATGTGAGGTACTTCTAACCTTAACCACTTTAATTCATTTATGTTGCATTTTGGTCCCAAGTTCAGGAAATGTATACAAAAGGGCCTTAATGGCATTTTTGGAAATTTGAAGCCTTCGAAGTATGCCATATGTACGTGGTGTAGATTGAGCATAGTAGTGTGCGTCCTAGTACGCTGGGTGTGCATCAGTGTACGATGGGGGTACTTGCAAAATGAGGAAACCATAATTTTTAGGATTTGGTCGTTATTTAAGCACTCTTATGGACTCATTTCCTTCACCTTAATACGTCTTTGCAACCATAATATCCTCTTGAGAAGCCATTTCTAAGCTTGTGTGTATGTTTTGGTGCTTTTGAAGAAGAAGGAATGAACAGAAGACCACCTTGAAGGAGTGAAGCTTTCTAGATCCACGATCACACCACCTTTTGGCACCATTTTGAGGTATCAAGATCTAAACTTGGTGTAGTTTCTTGTAGATCTTGTTTTGGGTTAGTTTTAGGTTCTTTTTGCCCTAAATGTGGTGTTTTAGGAACAAAGCATGTTCTTAACCCACTAAGCCTTCCTTTCGGACCCTTGGGAGGGTCTTGAGTCGTAAAAATGTGTTTCAAATGGGTGGTTTTGCTCCATTCATCTTGTAGAATGTCTTAATGGGTTAAGAAGTTGAGATAAGCACTTAATGGGGATGTAAAGTCATAAAGTTGGAAACCTTATGACTCTAGAGTGTATTTTAGCCTTGAATCTGAAATATGGATGTAAGTGCTTAAGCCATTAAGCACTTAATAAGTTTTGAAGTTGCTGGGAGTACGCCCAGCGTATGAGGTCAACCAGCCCGATGATGGTCAACATGCGAGGGCTCGAGTAGCGCAACGTACCTTCGGAGTACACCCTGTGTGCTCGCACAGGGTCAATCCAGATGAGTTGAATCGGTTGGGTTGACGCACCTGACTTAGTGGGTTTGACCAGTTAATTTCATTTTGACCAAGTTTGACCTTAAAGGTATTTTAGGAATTCTAATTGAGATTGGTCATTTGGTTGGAATAGGAGGCGGTTGGAGATGAGATTCGGAGTTCAGACCTTATCAACTCGTGCCCAATTTACGAGGTGAGTTTTCCTCACTGTACTTACGAGTTGCAGGCACCAAGGTCGACCCATTGGTTTGATATTCAATGATATGCTGGGTATGGGATAGATATGCATGTTTATTCTAGTTGCTGATATGCTAGTCTGGTAAATCTGTAGGACTACCTATGATTCTATTTGCATGATTATCTGTATATGTGTATTATCTGATATATGTTGACATATTGTGTTGGGGTGAGGTTGGACTACTCCGTGCGGTAGCCAATAAACCCCAAAGCATTCCAAATATGAGCTGAGGGCCGGGTAGGGCATGCCAGACTAATATTGAGGGCTCATGAGAATACCATATACGAGTTGAGGACCAGGTGGTATGCCAGACTCGTACTGAGGACTTGATAGTATTCAGTCCAACGACTAATCTGGTCGGGGAGCAAGCCAGACATAAGCTATGGGTCCCGAGGGCAAGCCAGACTTATGTTGTGGGATCAGGAGTAATCCATTCTTTTAGTTGTAGTCCCATTGCATCTTGTTATTGTATATATGTTAGTTAATTATGTGTTGGTATTTTCGAAACTCACTAAGCGTTGGCTTACAGTTTTGGGTTATGTTTTAGGTACTTCAGATAACTGCGGGAAGGCTAAGGCGTGACCGTACACTTCCTCTTATTATGATCTATGATTTTGGGAAAAATCTGATGTTAGATATGCTTTTGAAACTATCTTGTAAGCACTTTATGGATTTGGGTTATATTTAAAAAGTTTAAATTTAATATGAATTTATGAGTGTTATAGAATAAAACGTATGCTTATTTATTTATTTATTTTTTTGGTTTAAGTATCATTCATATATGAATGTAACACATAATAAATATTTATTATCTAAAATATTTTTTACATCATCTTTCATAACAGGTTATATTTATATATGAATAAATCATATATTAGTTTCCATCATATATTATATTCATATATGAATATTAATTTATCAAAGTTTTGTTACAATTTATTTGTTATTTATATATGAATAAATAGTATATTAATAAAAGACGATATATATATATATATATATATATACACACACACACACACACACACACACAGAAAAGAAAAACACTACAAATCATAAAAATACATTTAAAAAAACAAAAAAAATACGTAGAGATCACAATTTTTTTTTTTTGACTTTATATTCTTAAAATTCAAAACTTTTTATATAATTTCTGTATCATCCCAAAAGTATTGACCGGATATTTTTGGTTTTAATTATGTTAGTTATAAAATAGTTTACTGAATAACATTATCGATATAATATCAATCCATAATCCCATAAGTCAAATGTCATAAAACATGTCGTGGAATAATAATAATGTCAGAGTACAATCCCAATAACATCACAGTGCGGAAATAATGTGTGCGATGCGTTGCTACTATGCCAACTCATTTCCCATCGAAGAGGAAGTACCCGAAACCAAAACTGAAAACAGAAAGCACAAATCTTAGTGAGTTCCCCCATCATACCACATACCATACAATAACATATCTAGCCAGACATATCTGGGTGTTGGCTTCCCATTTGGTCTATTTCAATCGGATACTTTGCCTAGCATATCTGGGTGCTGGCTTCCCCTTCGGTCTATTTCAACCGGATAACTGCCTAGCATATATGGGTGTTGGCCTCCCCTTCGGTCTATTTCAACCGGATAACTGCCTAACATATCTGGGTGCTGGCCTCCCCTTCGATCTATTTTCAGCAGGATATCGGGGACTATTTCACCCTACCACTACCACATAGAATCATAGCATACTGGCACATAGAACATAACAGATAGTGGCATACCAGACAATTATCACACATACAATCATCTAACTACATGCTACTACCAGTGGGCCGGCATTGTGGCCTTAGACCTACTTCTACTGGAAGGTAACTCACCTCGTAAAGCTGTGTATCGAATCTCATGGAAAGTAATCTCTAAAAGTTGGGCCGTGTTCCCTAAATGGGCCCATTACAAGTCCAAACGTTCTTAGTCCAATAATAATTTCAAAAGTCCCACCATGGCCCAATAGGCCCAATGCTCAACTTCCAGATTCCCATGCCCAAAACTATACTCCATAGTGGGCCACAGGGCCCAATAGTCTAGGCCCAATCCACTAAGGCCCAAAAAGCCCAATGTAGCCACTCTGCATGTGTATGCACGACGTACTTGGCATGTACGCCTATCGTACGCTCGCCTTGATTGTGAACGGAAAGTTGACCCAGTACGCGCAGCGTACCAGGGTGTACGCTTAGCGTATTGGCTAGCTTTCTTGGGACTTCATTTGTGACTTAATCCATTAAATCCTAACATCGAAAAAAGTAGACTCATGTCATTTAGGACCTCCTAGTCCATAAAGTCAAAAACTTTGTGTGCTTGCATGCATGGTTGGGAGTCAAAACATGATTTTGGTCCTTTAACAAGCTTTATGACCATTAAACACTTGTACGGTTTTGGCTTAACCATCAAGGTCCGATTTTTATGACTCTTAGTGCCTCTAAGAGCCCAAAAGGATAGCTCTTATGGTCTGAAATCATCAAGATGCAAGAAGCCTCGACAATGGAGTCCAAAAGTGGCATAAAACACCCCAACATCAAATCTAAACATGCAATGATAAAGTTTGAAGCTTGATACCTCAAATAAGTCATAAATGGTGCTAATCTTCTGGATCTACAAGCTCCTTTTGCTTGCTCATTCTTCAACCTTATTTTATTCTAAAACACCAAAATCACACAAAGAAGCTCTCAAATGGCAAAAATACACAAAAATGGGTTAGGATTTTCGAGGTGGCTGCTTAAGAGTGATAGGGAGGTTGGTCCAAGGCATAAGGTCCTTAAAATAGGGATCAAACCCTAAAATTTAGGGTTTAGGACCGTGTACGCTGCGCGTACACTTTGGTACGCTGGGCGTACGTGCATGGCTTCGTCGCCCAATTCTCACGAGTACATTGAGTGTACCTGGCATGGTATGTCCTGCGTAATGCCCTTCTTAGCCCAACTATCGTGGCCCAAACCAAAACAACCCATTATTCAATAAGATAAATAATATTAATACCAGGTAAATCCCAAATGTTACAAATCTCCCCCACTTGATTTAGACTTCATCCTCGAAGTCCGTTGATGCTGCTGAAAATAACTCGGGGTAGTGCTCCCTCATCTCATCTTCCGGTTCCCACGTCCATTCCGAACCCTTGCGGTGTTGCCGCTGCACCTTCACTAGTTCTACTTCCTTGTTCCTCAGCGCATTCATCATCCTATCTAGAATGGCTATCGATCCCTCGATGTAGTTTAGGATGTCATCCACCTGAATATCCATGAAAGGCACCATTATAGAGTCGTCTACCAGGCACTTTCGCAGCTGGGAGACATGATAAGCACTGTGAATCTGGCTAAGCTCGGCTGACAGATCCAGCCTATATGCCACATTACCCACCCTGGCTGCAACCCTAAAGGGACCGATGTACGTGTGGCCCAAATTGCCCCTCTTCCTGAATCAGATGACACCTTTCCAAGGTGACACCTTCAGGAGGACCATATCCCCGACCTGGAACTCCAGGTCCGAACGACACTTGTCGGGATAACTTTTTTGCTGACTCTGAGTAGTCTGAAGCCTACTCCGAACCTATTGGATCCTCTCCGTCGTCTTGAGTACCACTTCGGTACTCTCCATGACCCTCTGTCCAACCTTTCCCCATCATATTGGGGCCCTACACTTCCTCACATATAACATCTCGAAGGGAGGGCGGTAAATACTCGCGTGGTAGCTATTGTTATAGGAAAACTCTACCAAGGGAAGGTAGGTATCCCATCTACCACCAAAGTCTAGAACACAAGCCCGCAACATATCCTCTAATGTCTGAATGGTCCGCTTGCTCTAACCATCTGTCTGTAAGTGAAAATCTGTGCTAAAGTGCAGACGAGTACCCAACTTGTCGTGAAACTTCTTCCAGAATCTGGAAGTGAACCACACATCTCTGTCAGAAATCACGGAGATTGTAACTCTGTGTCGGGCTATCACCTCTCAAGTATAGATGTTGGCTAGCTTCTTGACCGAAATACTCTCCAGGATCGGTTTGAAATGGGCACTCTTGGTCAACCGATACACGATGGCCCATATGGAATCCACTCCCCGTGCGGTCCTGGGAAGCTTTGTGATGAAATCCATGGTAATATATTCCCATTTCCACATGGGGATGTCCAACGGCTGCAACTTGTCATGAGGCCGCTGGTGCTCTGCGTTGACCTTCCTGCAGGTCAGGCACCTCTTGACGTACCAGGCTACATCCCGCTTCATGCAGGGCCATCAGTAGTAAGGACAAAGATCTTTGTACATCTGTGTCACCCCGAGATGGATGGAAAACCTAGATTTGTGGGCCTGATCCATCAAAATATGTCGTACTCCTTCCCAATACGGAACCCATACCCTCCCGTGTAGGGTCAGTAGCCCTCGTCTATCATAGTCAAACGAGGCCACCTGGATTATGATCCGCTCACACCTTCGGCGCTCCTCCTTTATTTCCTCTACTTGCGCCTCTCGGATCCACTCCAAAAGTGGAGTCACCACTATCATCCTCAAGCAAATATCTCTAATCGGGGTTGCCTTGCGACTAAAAGCATCTACCACAACGTTGGCCTTCCCTAGGTGGTATAGGATCTCACAATCATAATCCTTCACGACATCTAGACACCGTCGCTGCCTCGTGTTCAGGTTCGGCTGATCCATGAGGTACCTCAAACTCTTGTGGTCCATGTAAATGGTACATCGGACCCCATAGAGGTAGTGTCACCAAATCTTGAGGGCGAAGACAACCGCCCTAACTCCAGATCATGCGCCAGGTAGTTCGCCTTGTGAGGCTTCAACTACCTCGAAGCGTAGGCGATAACATGCCCTCCCTGCATCAATACCGTGCCCAACCATGAGATGGATGCATCACAATATACTAAAAAAATCCTCCACACCCTCTGGTAGGGCGAGGATCGAAGCCTTGCATAGCCTCTGCCTCAATGTTTGGAACGCTGCCTCACGCAACCAGAACTCACACTTGGAGAACTTGGTGTACAAGCTCTCCCTACTTAGGTATCCAAAACCTCTCACAAGTGCTCCTCACGTTACTACTGCGTCTTGGAGTAAACCAAGATAACATCAAGGAAAACTATCATAGATCAATCCATCATTGGTCTACATATGCAGTTCATGAGGTCCATGAACATGGCAGGAGCATTGGTGAACCCGAAGGCATCACCACAAACTCGTAGTGGCCATAGCGACTCCGATAAGCAGTCTTCTATACGTCCTCGTCTTTGAACCTCATCTGATGATAGCCAGACCGCAAATCTATCTTTCAAAACCAAGATGCCCCCTGAAGTTGGTCGAATACATCATCAATCCTCGGGAGTGGGTAACGGTTCTTCAAAGTTACCTTGTTCAGCTCCCGGTAGTCTATACACATCCGATGCGACCCTTCCTTCTTCTTCACAAAAAGGATTGAGGCTCCCCAAGGAGAACTACTTGGCCTGATATACCCCTTGTCTAGTAGCTCCTGCAGTTGTGTAGACAACTCCTGCAACTTGAGAGGAGCCAACTGATATGGTGCCTTGGCTATCGGAGCCGCACCAGGAACCATGTCGATCCTGAACTCTATCTGTCTCTACGGAGGTATCCAAGGTAGCTCCTCTGGGAATACATTCGCATAATCTCGCACCACTGGTACATCACTCATCGTCGTGTTACCTGCTTCCCGGGTATGGATAACATAGGCGACATACCCTAACCAAACCTGCTAAAGGTAACACTTAGCTCTCACCGTTGAAAATAAAGTTGGTCCATGCTGAGGCCTCTCGCCCTGAATCACCAGGTCTCCCTCACCTGGGGTCCTAACCCAAAAAAACTATTGCGCGCAGTCGATCACTGCCCCATTGGGGCTCAACCAATCCATGCCTATAATAATCTTGTTTCCACGCAACAAAATGGGAACCAAGTCTACTAGGAATCGCTAACTGCCTCCTACCAGTCCCTCGCCCTGTCCCTCAAACATCCAGCATCATATCGAACCTTTGACCCCTTAGGGAAGAGGCTAGGCAACTGAGCAGACTTCGTGTCTGCAATCCATCTCCTGGCAATGATGGGGTCCTTCACCCCGTGAAAGTCTAGCGCACCACACCCCCTGAAGTCCTTGAAAGACAGTGTGCGCGATCATGACTGGCCGGATGCCATGTTGCTCCTAAATGCCTTGAGGCGATCCTCCATCAACTTGATAATCCCCTCCTTGATCGACAAGAAAATCATCGGGGTCGACTCACGGATGCCTTTCGTGATCTCTAATGCGATGAACTTGCGCAGTCTCTCATCAACTGATTCGGATTCTAAACCTGAACCTGATCTTGATCCTGATGCCAATCCTCCTGCTCCGTGACGTGTAATCATCACCAATCTGAAACAAAACACATAATCGTCAGGGTCATACAAAACCTTGAGAGGTCTCACACATTCTACAAGTTCCCTGGTTCTATCTTAGCCCTCCTTGACTCGAGTACGTATCCTCTGTTTTCAGTAGTACTGGCCCATACTACCTTCCACATATATCCGTACTTTCCTCAAGGATTTCTTCGACTACACCAAGTCCCTTATACTAGGGTTGTGCTCTTTGCTAGTCTCATCATAGGCTTACCCCAGGGTAACTCTCCGACCTACTCTCCACCATTAGCTACATAAGAAATTCCTATCATCTCTCCCTAACTAGCTCGCGAACACCATTACATATTACTAAGACCAGATAATTCTTCGAATGAGAGGTCTCTCCCCGCAACAGTTAAACTCATACGAGAGCTACGAAGTAGGGCTGAACCTAACCCTCTGAAATTGTTAAGTCCTCGTAATATGTAACTTAACGTATTCATTTACTAGTTAATTAAAGATAACTAGGACTCCCTAGCACAAAGCAAGCAACATTCAGGCATTGAGTAACCCAAACCAAGCATATCCTATCCATGCTATCATATTACTGACTAATCAGTACTACCGTGCAGCTTAAAAAGCAGATACAACATGCATATCAGCCATCTTCCAAGATCCTTAACCCTAATCTAGCATGCAGTTCTCATACACATATACTAGGCATAAAAGGCATCCTTCCTAGATCCTTAGCCCTAATCTAGCATGCAGTTCTCATAATCATATCATATCATAAGATAAAATGTATGGGTCTCTTGGGGACACTTACTTGACTTCGGCCGGTCGCGCACATCACACACCACGATCTTTCTCGAAACTTTTTACATTAACTTTTAGAAAAACCATTGTCTTGTGAAATTTTTTTCAAACCCTCGGTTTGAGTCCAGACACTCCCGAAGTTATGTCCAAATCCCTCAAACCAAGGCTCTGATACCAACTTATAACATCCCAAAAATCATGACCAAAATTTTTTGTTTTTAATTATGTTACTTATAAAACAGTTTACTGAAAACAACATCGATATCATATCAATCCATAATCCCATAAGTCAAATGTAATAAAACATAAAGTGGAATAATACTAATGTCATAGTAAAGCTGCGTGTCGAATCTCACGGAAAGTAATCTCTAACAGCTGCTTCGATGACTCCCGGCTATCATAATCACAATAATACTCAATCAAAATCTATAACACTACTTACAGTAAAATGACCATTTTACCCCTTTGGCCTAATTTGAACATTCATAAAACCCAATTCTAACTTATTAAACCAGCCCACCTATGGCCCATCAAAGGATCCTTAAGGGCCTACTAATGGCCCAATTTTCTGAGTTGGGCCATATTCCCCAAAAGGGCCCATTACAAGTCCAAAATTTCGTAGTCCAATAACAATTTCAAAAGACCCAGCATAGGCCAATAGGCCTAATGCTCAACTTCCAGATTCCCAAGCCCAAAACTATACTCCACAGTGGGCCATAGGGCCCAATAGTCCACACCCAGTCCCCTAAGGCCCAAAAAGCCCAATGTAGCCACTCTGCATACGCACACGCGACGTACTTGGCATGTACGCCTGGTGTACGCTGGCCTTGACTGTGAACGGGAAGTTGACCTAGTACGCGCAGCGTACCAGGGTGTATGCTTAGCTTACTAGCCAGCTTTCTTGGGACTTCATTTGTGACTTAATCCATTAAGTCCTTATGTCCAAAATGTAGATCAAGGTCCTTTAAGACTTCCTAATCCATAAAGTCACAAATTTTATGTGCTTGCATGCATGGTTGGGAGTCAAAACATGATTTTGGTCAATTAACAAGCTTTATTACCATCAAGCACTTGCATGGCTGGGGCTTAACCATCAAGGTCCGATTTTTATGACTCTTAGTGCCTCTAAGAGGCCAAAAGGACAACTCTTATGGTCTAAAATCATCTAGTTGCAAGAAGTCTCAACAATTGAGTCCAAAAGTAGCATAAAACACCCCAACATCATATCTAAACATGCAATGATCAAGTTTGAAGCTTGATACCTCAAATAAGTTAGAAATGGTGCTAATCTTCTAGATCTACAAGCTCATTTTCAATACTTGCTCCTTCTTCAACCTCATTTTCTTCTAAACCACCAAAATCACACAAAGAAGCTCTCAATTGGCAAAAATACACAAAAATGGGTTAGGGTTTTCTAGGTGGCTGCTTAAGGGTGATAGGGAGGCTGGTCCAAGGACATAAGGTCCATTAAATAGGGATCAAACCCTAACATTTAGGGTTTAGGACCTGCACGCGTACACTGCGTATACCCTTTAGTATGTTGGGCGTACGTGCATGGCCTCCCCGCCCAATTCTCTCGAGTACGTTGAGCGTACCTATCATGGTACGCCCCGGGTAATGCCCTTCTCAGCCCAACTATCCTGGCCCAAACCAAAACAACCCATTATTCAATAAGATAAATAATATTAATACATGGTAAATCACAGATGTTACAATTTCGCTGAATTTTTTTGAATAAAAACCAAAAAAAAAAAATTTAATTTTTTAATTTTGTTTCAGCGAATTTAAAAAAAAAAAGCTTCGATTTTTTATATATAAAGTAAAATAAAGATTTGTGATCTTCAAGTATTTTTTATGCATTTTATGATTTTTAGGGCTTTTTTCCATATATATATATATATATATATATATATATATATATATATATATATATACCGTTGAGATTAAACATAAAATAGAGATCTTGAGATTCAACCTCAAGCATATATTTCATATTTGTCGCTCTAACCCTCTGATGTATCGGCACGACATGTTAGTTATAATCATAAATGATTATATAGCACTGCTCATTCCTTTCTCCTCTGCTACCATCCCCACAATCACCACCATCATTATCACCACCTCTGAAAACACTTGATCCCACCAGTATCACCTCCGTCACTTATACCATCGTTATCTCTGTCATCAGTACCTATTCTGCCAGCAACTGTGATAATCTTTTATAATTACTCAGTCTGTGAACAATCATATATGTATAATCATTTATGATTAGGCATACCACCTTGCTGCTGGTACACTGGAGCGTTAGAGCGACAAATGAAAAATATGTGGGTGAGGTTGAATCTCAAGATCTCTGCTTTTGTTTTGTTTTTAATCTCAAGTGAACCGTCCCATATATATATATATATATATATATATATATATATATATATATATATATATATATATATATATACATTCATACACACACACACATATATATATATATATGTATATATATATGCATAAAAGTAAATTCAAATAAAAACAGTAAACAGTGTGAGAACATAAAAACACTATGTTTGTGTTATTATTTTGTTATGAATGTTCTATATGTTTATTGTTGAAGTAATTATAATATGAAAATTAAATTTTGATTATTAATATATTCATTAGAATGTTGCTATTCTAGTATAAATTTACATATGTGCATTTTTGTAGTAAATACTATAATTTAGTTTTAACTTGCGACTATTCATTTATTCATTGCTGAATAATGACATAAAGTTGTGCATACAAAATTCATTGCAAAATAATAATATAAAAACAAGGATTCACGTGTTGCCTTGCAATGAATGTAGTAAAGGTACTGGCATTTGGCTTTCAAATAAAGTGAAAGATTCTATTAATGTGGTTATTACTAATCTTTCCATGTATTGTTTGATGTTTCATTTGTGTATATAAAGTTTCTTGACTAATCCTATTTTAATTTTTTTTATGTAAATATACCTTTTTAAAAACTTCTATTCTTACCCAGCTAACTACTTTCTTCCTAAAATGTCTTGTAGGATGAGATTAACAAGTTAGTGACTTCTATGGGAGGTTCGTTACAAACTAAAGCATCATCAGACATTACCTTTGTCATTATGAAGAACGTACCTTCACCATCCATATTTAAACATCTATGTTCAAAATAAAGTGGTCAATATTTTGTACACAGTTACTAAAACCTTTGTACATGCTTTTGTGTCAAATGGTAATATATTGCTATTTCCCACTGTTTGATAACCTTGGTACCTGATATAGGCTCATTTTGACTGTTGTTGTAATATTGTTATTTGAAGCCTTATTCATACAAGTCGTTTGAAGGTTATTCTTGATACTTTGGAAATGCTAAAAAAACCTGATGTCAATGCAATGTTCTTTAATTTGGATTCCAGGTGTGTAGTCTTAATTAATTTTAGATTTCTTAGTTTTTTTTAATGATTTTTATGAACAAGTTTTTTATTCTCCTACAGTTGCTTTATGATTTTGTATTTGAATCCCCTCACATTAATTTGGATTCCAGGTGTGTAGTCTGAATTATTATCTTTTTTTGTCGTATATAATATCCATTATATTAATTTGGATGTGATTCATATATTTACATGTAAATCACATGTGAATCATATGTGATTCACATGTAAATCATATGTCATTCACATATTAATCATATGTAAATCATATATGAAGACTATGTGATTCACATATAAATCACAAGTGAATTACATATGAATTACGTATATATGTACACATTCATATGTTATTCACATGTGATTCATATGTGAATCGCATGTGATTTACATATGATGTCATATGTAAATGTGATTCATACGTGAATCGCATGTGATTCATATGTGAATCGCATGTGATTCATATGTTAATCAAATGAAAATCACATATGTATTTTTGTGAGTGTTTTTGCATCAATCAATTTTTTTAAAACTTTCTTGTAGATTTGGAAGAAATTGTGTTGAATATTTAAGAAGTGAAAATGATAAATTGAAGAAAATAAGAAAATATTCATACGAAGACACAAAAACGCTTTGAAATTTATATTATTTTTTATTTATTATATTTTATTTTGTATCGAATAAAATAAATATACTATTATGTTTATCGATTGATTTATAAAAATAAGATTTTTTATTATTAGTTACGAATATTATAGTATAAGAATTATTGAATATATGCATTTGAAAAAATATGCATATATGCACCAAAATTTTTAGTTTTTTTAAAAAAGAATAGAGTTTTTTTTAATGCAAAAACTGCGTGTTTTTTTTTTTTTTTTTGAAAATACTGTATCTTTCTTTAAAAAACGGGCAATTTTTTTGAAAAATTGTTTTTTTATTTAAAAATTCAGTTTTAATAAAAATTGCAATTTTTTCGAAAAAAATGTAGTTTTCTTTAAAAAAAATGCAATTTTTATTGGAAAAAATTGTTGTTTTTTTAAAAAAATGTATTTTTCAAAAATTCATGTTTTATTTATAAAAAATTTAAAAATCTGCACTTTTAAAAAAAATCAAAAAATACTACTTTTAAAAAAATATGAAAATTTGATTTATTATGTAATTTTTTAGACATTTATATAAATATATTCAATAGCACAAAAAATTAAACATTACATGAAATTGGTAAGATGACGATAATGTCCTTAATGAATTAATTTTGATCGAACATTGTACTTTTAGTTCTCGGGTTCTTGGGAAACTTTAAGTTCTAAACCGATCTCAACCATATATATATATATATATATATATATATATATATATATATATATATATATATATATATATATATATATATATATATATATATATATATGTAGGATATAGATCCGGTAAAAAATTTTTTTTGGTAGGAAGGTAAGAAGTTTTTTTTTCTACATATTTTTTAGACGAACAAAATAAATGAATCACTAGATGATTAATTTGTAATATGATTCACAAGAAAAAATTCTCAAAAAAACATCTTTATGATTTATTTTTAAGTAAATTAAGAAAAAATTCATTTTTATGATAATTTTAGTGAATAACAACAAAATCATTGTATAAATGAATCATCGAGATGTTTTTTTGAGAATTTTTTCTTCTGAATCATCTTACCAATGAATCATCTAATGATTCATTTTGTTTGTTCGCGAAAAAAATATGTAGAAAAAAAACTTGTTACCTTCCTACCAAATATATATATATATATATATATATATATATATATATATATATATATATATATATATATATATATATATATATATATATATATCCATTCTTAATAATTGCCTCTCCTACATGCCACATGTCACTTCTATATACTCCATCAATCCACATGTCTCTTTTCTGGTGCTTCTCTCCCTTTGTTTCCCGCTCAATCTTTTCCAATCCATTCCCCAAATCCCATAAAATCTGCTAAATTTTTAATTGCATTTCAGTCTTCCTATCTTTATTGAGGATGTTACGGGATTCGGTTTAAAGGAGATTTGGGATTCAATTTAATTAAGCTTTTAAATCCAATTTTCTGAAATCTCGGCACCATCTACTGTGACGATGGTTACTTATGAATTACAAATATCTCTTCTACAGGTTGGTTTATTTTATGAAGATGGAAGCCTTGTCGAGGCAAAAGGGATCGGAAGAAAAATACTCGATATGGTTTATAAAACCTACGAATCTGAAATGGGTGGCAAAGGTTTTGCGTACGATGGTCCGTTGGTGCTTTACCTGCAACTAATCTCGAGTTCAATGTCGTTCTGGAAAATGCCGCATCAAATAGGTAATAAACAATGTTTGACTTTTGACTTTCTTTTTAAGAACCATGCTGCTAACAATTAACAAACACGTGTTGTTTGTATACAACTATCCGAGGTGGAAGCCCAAGTGAAGGAGAAACCAAAAGATCGAGGCGTGTGCCTCAATCGAAGCAGTATAAGGTGACTTTAAGTTTTGCGACAAAGATCCCAATTCAAGCTATTGTTAATGCGCTTCAAGGTCACGATTCTGAGCAATTTCATGAAGCAATTATGGTTTTAGTTAGGGTTTTAGATGTTCTTCTTCGCCAACACACGGCGAAATAGTAAGTCATATACATATGTAAACAAGAAATTCTACTTAATTATTCATGTATTTGTATTCAATTATGTTAATCATGGTTTATTTGGGATTATACACAGAGGTTGTCTTCCGGTTAGACAATGTTACTTTCAAAATGATTCAAGGAACTTCATAAGCATTGGAGGTGGTGTTGTGGGTTGCAAGGGGTTCCATTCAAGTTTTCGTGCCACCCGATATGGGCTGAGTTTGAACATGGGTAAAAAACACTAACGATTTCATCTTTTTTATTTGTCTAATTTTAAAATTATAATGCTATGACAGATTATACTGATTATCAATGAACATTGATTTGATTCTATTACAGATGTATCTACTACTATGATCATCAAATCAGGGAAAGTTATGGATTTCCTATTTGAAAACCAAAACGTTCGCAGCTTAAGGGAGATCGATTGGATCAAGGTATAACAATTTTGTTCTGTTTTAAACTTATCAATTCAAAATTTCAAACATTGAATTTGATTCTTTTTTGGCGATTAGGCAAAAAGAATCCTCAAGAACCTTCGCGTCAAGACCTTACCCTCGAATTTGGAGTATAAGATCATTGGATTGAGTGAGAAAACATGTAGAGAACAGAGGTTAGTGAATTTTTTCAATTATTTCATGTCATTTAATCAACATTTTCATACGTTTGAAATCTAAATAATTAATTTTGTAGGTTTTCTTTGAAACAAAAGAATCAAAGAGATGGGTATAGCCCAAGTGAAGCCATTGACATAACAATGTTTCAATACTATGCTAATTATCGACAAATACACCTTGAATACTCTATTGATTGCCCATGTCTTGATGTTGGAAAACCTAAGAAACTAGTTTATATCCCTCTTGAGGTAATTAAATATATAAATCTTTTCAGATTTTGTTAACAAATGTAAGAAAACTGAAGATGGACATATTTTGGACTTGTTATTCAACTGGACTCCTATTTGATTTATGTTTTTAACTACCGACTCTTTCATTCCTATGTATTGATTTAATTTTTATGTGTCGATTCCATAATAATGCTTATTTCAGGTAAATTGCATTTGATTAGTCCATTGATAACTATAAGATAAATGATCGTTTTCTCATTTTGTGGCTAGGTAATTCCTTTCCTCCATCTCATTTTATTCTGTAATTTTCTCTCATTCAACCGATTGATTTTATATGGTTTAACTATAAATATTATTTATATGACTATAATCTATAGTCTTTGGTTTTATTCTTCAGATTGATGGAGATGGAGGCGAAACGTGTTGCATGAGAAAAGGTTCAAGAAGGTACAATCAATATTCGGTTGCTTTATATATTTTTCTATTTTTTAATTTTATCCATTTTCCTAACTTTTTAGGAACTCTCAAGTTTACCAACATTGGAGTTAATTCACAAGGATGGCAGTCCTTCTAGCCCTAATCATTTTTAGCTCTGGAACATTCTTTGTACATGAAAATTTTCATATTTCTTGATGCTTTTGTATACATCTATCAAAATGACCTACTTTATTGTTTTTATAGCATCATACTAACATGAAAAATACTTTATAACATAATACTTTCCAACAAATTTGAAAAACAATTTTGAAAATTGAAATGGCAATTTTACCCATACAGTATGATGTATACATCAGTGTTATAATTTAATAAAAAACTTATTAAAAAAACGAGTTTCTTATTTATTGATATCTGAGGCATTGTTTAGTTCATTACTATACATATCTACAACCTTGATCAAAGTATAAAGCCATATTAACAGAATTTTACAATGTACAACACTTGGTAAAATTTTCTTAATAGTTATTGTATTTTGAAAGTACGATGTTGTAATAAGAACAAGTGAAGATTACCAAAGACTTATTTTCATCCTTATTTAGGCCTTATAGTTTGATAAAAGTCTTATTTTTAATGAAATGACCATTTTACCCAACAAAGTTAAAACCCAAAATTTATAAATATTAATTTATTATATCATTATACGAGTTCATTTCTATTATGAATAACAAAAATTAAGTATTTTATATTCATTTTAATTATTTAAATTGATTTGACTACCAAACTTTGAAGAGGAATTACTTATTGGTCTGACTTATCTGTTATTTATTTATTTTTTTATGTTTTTAATCGTTATATTCAAATAAAAATCCTCATCCATACATAATCGGCTTTCCACCATTTTTCTTAAATTGAAAGGAGTTTCAAGATCATCCATATGAGAAGAATAATTGATCATATGTTGCCATAACAGTGTGATTGTAGGATGCTATAAGACATGGATAAATGAAAGTACATTGCTAAATCTTGTATTTATAAAAAAAAAAGCATAGATTTATGTTAATGTTTGCTTGACCCATTGTAGGTCATAAATGAAGACTTCAATCCAATTTGGAATGAGAGTTTTAACTTTGTTGTTGAGGAAGGTTTACATGATTAACTTATTGCTGAAGTATGGCACCATGACACATTTGAGAAGTAATGCACATTATATAGAAACAAAAAAAAGCAAAAAGGTAAACTTTTGTACTTTATCCGAATAAATGATATAAAATAGGGACTAAACCTGTTATTTTCTACTATTTTTTGAAGGACTACATGGGTATCACTTTTTGAGAGTAACGGGAGTTATATTAGAAAGGCAATATGAAGACAATATTCAAGTTGAGGTGTCACTTCAGGAAAACTTATCTTAAATCTCAAATTGTTAGCCACACTAAATTGATAAAACTTAACATCCCTTAATCGCTGTTTTTCTGGCTAATAAAGATCTTACCGGGAAATTTGTGCCAAGGGAAGGTGCATTTGGAGTTGTTATATTGGAAATATGCTATTATTAACCCATTCTGTTACAACTTTTCAACGATGTTTATGGAAAAAGTTTTTAAATGTGATTCAGGGGTTGAAAATGGTGATTTATTTTGTTTGTCTTTTTCACTCTATTCAAATTTATATTGTATTGTAGAAAATCATAATTTTATAAAATATCAACATTATACATAATATCGATTGGAAATTCAAACCAATGTGTTTGTTGTAGTTTGAAGTAATCATTATATCATTGTAAACTTATAGAAAAATGTCTATATTTATAAAAAAAAAAATTATTAGTCGATTATTATCTTATGATTTTATTTATAATTTTTTTTTTTTTCGTATTTTACCTGTGATGTTCACGGGTTATAACCTAATATATATATATATATATATATATATATATATATATATATATATATATATATATATATATATATATATATATATATATATATATATATAATATGGGTGTTTTTAAGTTTGTGACTTATATCGACTCGTGGAGTCGTGGTCTGGTACTCTCATTTGCCAACTTTTTACAATAAATCCCAAAAGAGAGTTCTTAAAATTCTTTGATTTCGAATGTGCGTTATCTTTTGTGAAGCATGCAGCGACGACCGTGAACACCTAGAAAACAAATGTATTCGTATGGCAGCCATTAAATTGAGGCGGATCTATATTAAATTGAGGCGGCAATAGATCGATATAGGTTGAGTTCGGGTTTAATATATTTATTAATTGAGTTGAAAATTTTAATCCAATTCAATTTGTTTATTTAAATGAGATGATATTTTCAAAATTCTACATTTTAGATAAATGTAAAATGGGTTGTCAACGAATTGATCTGTTTATGTAGTTTCCGACCTAACCAATAAAATAAATGGGTTAAACTTGTGTTAACCCATTGAAATCAATTAAATAAATTATATAATTAAATATTATACCACTTAAATTATTAAATGTAAATAAAACTTCATAATTATAACAAAAGCACAATCTTAATTCATAAATACAAATAAATTGTTCAAATAACATTAAAAATAGTTAGTTTTATAATGATTTTGGAGAGTAACCAGTATTATCGACACTATGAGAGAATAGAAATTAGGATTTCAGTTTATTTAACATAGATAATAATAATGTAACATTATAATTTACAAATTAATACTTTGATTAATATAGGATAATATTCATATAATATTAAATTAAATATACATAATAAAGTTAAATGGGTTGATGAGTTCATAACATGTTGTTAATTTTTATCCAACCTAACCTATTTAATTAAATCGGTTAGACGGATTGATCCATTTAGGTTAAATGGGTTGAAAATCTCAACCAAACCCGTTAATTTTGGGTTGGATTCGGATTTGATTAATAGGTTGGATCAATTTTTACCGGCTCTATCAATAAGACATAATCATAGGTTAAATATGCATAAGGTCTTGTATCAATGAATAATTAGGCTGTATATACCATCTTATTTTTTAGCTTATTGAAATTTAATGTTTATTAACACCATAAAAATCTATTATAGAAACTTATAAACTATTTTATAAATTATTTTTTAATAAAATATTTAAAATAACTTATTAATAAACTATTTTATAAACTAAAGCTAGCTTTTTAAAACCAAACACACTCTTAGATAAATCATCAAATCGCCAATTTACCTTTTAAGACCTTCTAAGATATGGATCATTCTTCTTTTTTAGTAAAAGAACTTTATTCCCTATTTCCCTTAATTACTTTAAATATTTAAACATACATGATGCTAACTAAAACGAATGAAATTAGTGATTAGAATGAGATACCAAAGCCATTATAAGAAAAAGAAGCTATTTAATCACCGACAAATGTCACTCTCATTATGACTTTGTTATAATACTTCTCCACCACATATAAACACAATGTGAGTGCGAGAAAATGTTTTTGTTTTTGGGTTTGTTTTTGGATCGATATGCATCCACCACCGTTGACGTAAAGTAAATACCTTGAAAAAGGTTTTTGTTTTATCTTATTAATATTTTCGTTTTGTTAAATCAGGTTGGCTGCTGGGTTTGTAACATGCGAGAAAATTAGACTAAAGAACTTCTTTATATAATACTGTTTCTTTTCTGACACTGATATTTATTTCAGTAAATGCATGAGAAACATTATAAGATATGTTCTATTGTATAATATAATGTTCTATATATATAACAAATGACGCCTTTTGTATGAGATAAGTGATTTCAAATAAAGAGTAAAGTACATAAATGGTCCCCGTGGTTCGGTGAAATAGGAACATGTAGTCCAACTTTAACAAAACGGTCAAACTCGGTCCTTGTGTTTTGTCGATATTATGGAAATGGTCATTCGTAAACAAAACGCCGTTAAATATATGTGAAATGATATTTTTATCTTTTTTTAATCTTATTTTATTATTACGTCCCAATTGCAAGGACCATTTATGTAACTTACAATTGAAATGAACATAAGAATCATGGCTTTGAAACAACCACCAACAACTAATGGGGGTTCAGTTGAGGCCAAGTGCTTACTTATGATCAAAAGAACCCATGATTGGATTTTACCAAAGAAAATACAGGATTCATTTAAAAAATGCAAAAATATAGGTTGGTTTCTATTTGTTGGTGGGTGTACATATTTGGATGTGATCATTTCCTATTTCAAGTTCTCCCATCTAAGTTATATGCTTCAATATTCTCTAATTAATGAAGAGAATGGGTTTAACTTCACTTGTTTCTTTATTTATACCTCAACCAATTCATGGCTTCGATGGCGTGCTTTAGCAATCAGAACTTGGTTGTGGAGGATAACCTAAAACTGATTTTGGAGTTCAGATCGTGGTTATGGGTGTCTGTGATCTCAGATAGTGTTTAGAGGAAGACGCGGAGAGGAAAATATGTATGATGTAACTAGTAACATGAATGGAATCAAAGACGAGCGGTAGTAGGTGATGAAGTTAGGGATATCAGTATGGTTTCAGGCAGTAGAGGGGGTTAATTATGGGAGATGAGGTCAATGTCGACGGTGGAGTTTGAGGCAGCAAAAAGAGAGCTTGTACGAGAGAGGCGGGCGTAAGGAAATGACTGGCTACTTTGGATTTCATTCAATGAATATTATTCAAAAAATAAAAATAAAGTAAAATACAAAAAATATTAAAAAGACAAAAGAAAGGATAAAAATGTCATTTCACACACACACAAATATATATATATATATATATATATATATATATATATATATATATATATATATATATATATATATATATATATATATATATATATATATAACGGCATTTTTTTTTGACGTCGTGTGTCGTACGACCATTTCTATAATATCAACAAAACATAAGGACCGAGTTTGTCCGTTTCATTGAAGTTGGACTATATGCCCATATTTCTCTGAACAACGGGTACCATTTATGTAATTTTGTCTAAAATAAATTTTACAAAGGTTTTATATAATGTTGTAGAAATTGAAAAGTGAATGTGTTAATACTATGCTACCAAATAGGACTAGTTACGTAATTTGATGCAAGTGATATGTAAGTAATCTTATATATTACCAAAAGCAATAGAATTATTTTATATTATATTATGTTTGTCGACTCAATAATTCCAAAAATACTACTAATGCATTTATGATTAAATCATATAGACTAGTGGTGGATAATAAACAATATATTTGGGAAGAGAACGAGCCTTGATAACTTCATTAATAGTGATGAAGAATAGTACAACTAGCAAGCAAAATGAAACACTCAAGAACCAAATCCAAAGCTAAAGGACATACCTCAAAGCAAAAGTTAGACATCTAGCTACACTAAAGAAATAACGACACATTATAATCCCTAGTCAACAATGTCACTTTCACTAATGTCTTCACTTATGCCATACACATTGTTTTTTTCTTTGCGTCCCCGCTTCCATAAATGGAGCCTTCTGAGTTTGATCCAGAAGTACCTCCACATCATCATATTTGTTTTCCTTTATGATTTGTTTAAATGTTTCAGCTTGGCATCAAGGTACCTCAACATTTATTGGAGGTGATTTTCTTCTTCCTTCCTCCCACAATATCGGCTAGAAAACTTGAGATATTTTTATAATGGGTGTTTGACCTTTATTTTGGCCTACATTGACTGTTTCTAAGGTATAATAAATGATTTATGTTGTTTCCCAACCATTTGAAAGCCCTCATTATCAATAACTTTGTTTGTTGGAACAATCATTAAGGAATAGAAGTAATTTCCACATAGATTGGGATACGAAGAGTGGTCATTGACAAAAGATATTGCAACTTTTTTGCAGGTACTTATAAGGACCGAAGATTTTTATAGGGCGTACTTGATGTTGACTTTTTAATTGTACACATATTGAACACTTTGAAATATACTTGGCCAATCTTTGGCTACGTTCCCAACCTAAAATAATGTATCTTTAAGTCTTGATATGTCTTTAGTTCTTTCGGGGTGAATGAAGTATTTAAACTTGTGAACATCATTCAGAAAACAATTTTCTATTTCCTCCAAACTTTGGGATCTAAATTCTTCCTTTGAATGTCTTTAAATCTTGTCTATTTTCTTCAAGAAGCACTTTTACATCTCTAGAAGTTGTTGCCAAAACGTGATTGTTATTAGAATAGTTAGATAAATATGGAAAAAGATGATTATTTTCATGCACACATTTGTTGCATACATATTCATCGGAAGAACTAGAGGATGAATCAATTTGAGTAAAAAGTAAGAGGGAAAATACAAACATTGAGGTGGTTGAGTGTTGCATTTATAGGACATAATTACGTGCAAAAAAAAAAAAAAAAAAGGAAAGGCATAAAGACGTTGCCAAGAAAAGAGAGAAGCAGGGAGCAACGTCTCTTTCAAACTGTAACAGGTTTAAATTGGGCGGTATTGACCTTGTTGGAATGTGTTCCTCGGCGGTAGGATCGGGTAAAGTTTGGAAACCGGAATTTAAGGATTATAAGACCCAATAATCAAACCGTTAGGAACCGCTTCCGGATATTGGATCGGGTAAAGTGGATACGGAACCGGTTGGAACCGGAAATTGTTAATTGCAACCGGTTTCGGGTTTTAAACCCGGATGGACCCGGAAACCAGAAATATAATAAAACATCGTATTTTATACAAATAAAACACTTAGAGTTTAAATTAAAACAATCTATTTTGCTAGGTAGGTTGTTTTGGATACTTCTTCAATTTAAGTGTACTATATCTCATTTTTTTGGCAATGTCTGGATACAAGAACAGTGGGAAATAGATTATAACTCTTGTTTTAGCAAATATTTTAGAGCAATATTCAAGTATAACGTGATATGCAAATATTGTTCAGATAAATACATGTAAATCAAATTAACTTTCAGCTACTTTAGTATTATTAATTAGACTATAGTTAGTAAAAAAAACGTTCAACATTATCTCACATAATCTAATTTATTAAGGCTAATTATATATTGAATTACGGGCCCCACCCACACTCAAGGAGATACAAGCCCCACCCAAACTCGGCTAACAAAGAGATATGAGCTCCGCCTACACTCCGCTGACTAGGAGATATGGGCCCCGCCCACACTCCGCTACTAAACATACATACAAGGATCACACAAACAACAAGTATAACCAAATATATCAGTCAGTCCTATATCCGTACTCTAAAATGTTATGAGATACGGACCCCACTCACACCCGACTAACTATGAGATATGGGCCCCACCCACACTAGGCTAGCTAGGAGATATGGGCCCCGCCCACACTCCGCTGCTAATCAATACACATAACATACATGGACCGACATTGGTGCCTTCGACTCGTTCAAACCAGGAGGAAACTTACCTCACTGTCGAATGATAGCTAAAACGTCCCTACCCGAAATCAGCTCTACTCTCTCCCTGAACCAAAACAACCCCTTAGATATCATTTCATACTTATAACCCTTAAGGGTCAACTTTGGTCAAGTCAAAGTTAAGGTCAAGTCAAAGTCAACGCTCTGAGTTGACTCAACTTGCCACGTTTACCCTTCAACTCATCGAGTTCTCATGAATCACAGAATCGTAAAATTGCAATCTAACTCATCGAGTTTTCCTCTAACTCGCCGAGTTCCTCCTTCTCAACAGAAATGAGACTTTCCTAGTATAACTCATCGAGTTCCCTTGTGGACTCGCCGAGTTTCGTTAACAGAATTGGGAATGACAACCCAATTCGTCGAGTTCCTCTATGAACTCGCCGAGTTCCTCACATTTCTAGTTTATTCAGCAATTTCCTCAAATCTAAGGTTCCAAAATATAGATCTACATTGTTTCCATGGCATATTTCTGTAAAGTTGACAAGTTGATGGCTTTGCACGCCTCAAAGGGACCAAAATCTCGAGATATAGCAACCTACTTCTATAGACATGGTATTTTCTTGGACAAGAACGGGTTTAGGACCCTTTTTATGAATCTAAGGGCAAAATAACACTGAGAATGGGAGTTTGTAGCCTCAGGACTATAAAGGTTATCATGCTTCCAACAATGGGGTCATAAAGGCCCGTAAAACAAGACTAAGAGAGATCTAAGCTATGAATCATCAAGTTAGGGACTTTTTACCTCAGAAAGTTGCCAAAGATGAACGAGATTCTTGATCTAGTGCTTCCCCTCAAGCTCAATGAGCTTCTTGTTCTTCCAAGTCCTTCACCAAGCACAAACAAACACAAAAACCCACTCAAAACCTCAAGTTTCTCACCAAGGAGCTCACAATACGAATTAGAGTTTCAGGGAGGCTGATGAGGGATGGTGGGAAGAGATTAAGTCCTTTAAATAGGGTGCAAAACCCTGGAAATTAGGGTTTCATCCCACTCGATCTACTTGTCGAGTTGAGGCCTCTCAACTCGTCGAGTAGATTTCTTAAATCACACGGTCCTGACAATCTCTACTCAACGAGTTTGGGGCTACCAACTCGTCGAGTTGCTCTGCAAACAAGAATAATATATAAATTAAACACGTACCAGGAACTAGGCGTTACACATAGGGTGTTTAGAAATAACAACCTTTGTAGCCTGTGGACCCTCTTGGATTTGGGGTGTTGAAGTTGTTGGCAAGAACAATAAGCTTGATCTTCTCTACAAGTAATCCACCAACAAGATAAGGTACTCAAAATGCTAATGTTCTTCTTATATGACTTTGGTCTTTAAGCATCAAGTGCTTAAAAAATTAAGCACTAGAAGGAAGACACAAAGTAAGTACTAAAAGCAAAAACACCAACTTCAAAAGTGGAGAGAGGCTCTCCCTTAGGTGCTCTCGGCTTTAGAGAGAAATAGAGAGGAGAAAGACCAAAAGAACTCTACTCATTTCATGCACAAGAGTCCCTTTTTATACACCCATGCAAAGTAAAGTCAAAACATTAAAATACTCTAAAGTATTTTAAAGCATAAAATGAAAGAGGGAAAAGCATGGACACCAAGTATGGAAGAAAACATAAGAAATCTCCTATACACTAGGCCATTTCGGCCATGATGGCTTGGAAGAGGCAAAATTTGTCTCCAACTTTATTAACCATGGTAAAGTAAGTCTTTAACTTAATCATGGTTAACCAATTGGTCCAAAACTTTGTACATGACTTATTATATGATATCATATCATATAATGGCTAGTTTCTAGTTTCTTTTATTATTATTTTTATAAAACAATAATTATTCTCTAATTAAATACAAGAGTTGAATTTATTTATTAATATCAAATATATAATAAATATTCAATAAGTACCAACTTGATTAAGGTGTAACCCTATAGGATCATATGTTATTAGCAACATCACTCAATAATGATTCATGAACAGTACCTTCGACCTGCAAGTATAGTGTGAAAAACTCACCTCTCAGTGTGAAAAGATCTTTGAATAGGATACAACTCCAAATATCAGCTCAACCGATCACTTATTCATCAAGAAATGACCAATCTCAAATACCACTAAAAATACTCAAAATACCCTTAGGTCAAAATTGGTCAAACCCTAGTTAAAGGTCAACGCAACAAGTCAACCCATCCAGTCGCCACGTTGTGGTTAGCTGTAGCTATGTTGTGGTGACTAGAGGAAGAAACAATCTGATGTCATCCATCCACCACGTCATGGTGACTGTTCAGACCAGCTTATTCTAATATGCTCTTAATCTATGAAACCAATCATTCAAACTTCCCATAAGGCATTCTGTCATCCAAAGAACCATAAAAATCATTACTTTATAGACATGCATATCATGAGCTCAAACTAGGTTTAAATAGAGTAAAAAGGACCAAGATTACATGCAAGAGTTCAAAACTCTAAGAAATTCCATATCCAACACTCCTAACCCCAAAGAGACTCTAGGGATCCGTAAAGTTGGCAACTTTTTTGAATTCCAACACTCCAGTTAGTCCCAACATGAAGAATAAGGCTTAGAAACCTAGATATACTCACAAAGAACTAAAAAGCATGGAACTTGAGGACTTACAAAAGTCTAGAATATGCATAACAAGAAGATGAGAAGAGTCACTTACTAAATCCAATACAAAATGTGACCTTCTTCTTCTTCTTCTAATTCAAAAATCAACACCAAAGATTCAATAAGCAAGTTGGAGGTTAGGGTTTGCTTGGAGGCTGAGAGAGTGTGATGGAGGCAGAGGGCGAGCAACCCTAGCCATCGCACTCCTTTAAACAGGGGTGCAAAACCCAGAGGCTAGGGTTTCTCATTAAACTGACACCACTACATGGTTAAAGGTCCCTACGTCGTGGTAGTCATTTAGAACCCATGATTAGAAAATGCTCTGCCGTGTCGTGGTGATGCTCCACCATGCTGTGGCCACCCCCAATTTAGATTTATACATAAAAGTTAATTTATACCTGCACCGGATGTTACAACAACCCTCAGGATTATTGAAACAACAAGAGATACCTGAATGGAAGTGGGAGCAAATCGCAATGGATTTTGTGACCAAATTGCCCAAGACTAGTACTTGTTACGACAATATATGGGTAATTGTCAATAGATTATCCGAGTAATCAATAAAAGACATGGATAAGATGGAGAAGCTGACCAGGATGTACCTTAGAGAGATATTTAAATTTTATGGGGTACCGTTATCTATTATCCCTAACAGAGATAACAAATTTACCTTCCGATTTTGGAAAAGTTTGCAAAAATCCCGTGGTACCCGCCTGGAGATGAGTACAACGTACCATCCTCAGACCGATGGCCAAAGTGAAAGGACCATCCAAATGTTGGAATATATGCTCAGAGAATGTGTGATAGATTTCGGCAATGCATGGGATACTCATCTTCCTTTAGTTGAGTTCTCATCCAATAATAACTATCACACGAGCATTTAATTTGCATCGTTTGAGGCTTTATACAAATGGAAGTGTCGATCCCCTATTTGTTGGATGGAAGTTGGAGATACCCAACTAGCCAAGAAATTTGCAAGGAATATCCTACAAACCGGTCTAGAGATTATTCATGAGACAACTGAGAATATAATTCAAATTCGAGAATACATGAAGGCAATGTGTGACCGTCAAAAGAGCTACGCGGATATAGGGTGCAAACCCTTGGAGGTCCAAGTCGGAGATACAGAGATGCTCAAGGTATCTCCTTGGAATGAAATTATAAGATTTGGAAAGCGAGGAAAGTTAAATCCTAGGTACATAGGACCATTCGATATCCTCAATGGGATTGGTTTGGTTGCCTATTAACTAAGGTTTCCTCAAGAGATGAATAAACTACATGATGCTTTCCATGTGTGTAATCTTAAAAAGTGTCTCTCTGATGATACACTTGTCATTCTGCTTGATGAAATTCAGATTAACCCTTAACTGAACTTCGTCGAGGAGCTAGTGGAAATCATGGACAAAGAGGTGAAATGGCTCAAGCAGAGTTAGATTCACATAGTCAAGGTACGATGGAACTCTAAGTGAGGACCAAAGTACATGTTTGAACAAGAAAACCAAATGAAGAACAAGTACCCTTACTTGTTCGAAGAAAGCCCGATGATAATATAAAATTCCAGGATAAAATTTTCTAAACACGGGGAGAATGTGACAACCGAGAAAATGCCTTCACCAACCACCATTAAGAGAAAGTGGGAAAATAAATATAATATCTTAGTATTATAATGTTTGATTTATGAGAGAGAAAAAATCAAATATGTTGTTACGTTTATAATTGAATCGACTGTTAGGCTAAAAAATAAGCTTCCAAAAAGTTGTACCATCATTTAAAATGGTTAATGTATTTAGAAAGTAGTCATTGACGTGATCCCATGGATATAAAATTTGTAAAAATCCGATTCGAATTGGAGGAGTTATGGATTTAGTGAAAAGTAAAAACCAACCACCTAATTAAAGTTAATTACATCAAAGCGGTACTTAGAGATTGGTTGAGTTTTGACTAAAAATGAAAAAGGGAGATTCGTAGTACTCCATGAGGTATAAAATTAAGGATTAAGAATGCTGAAAACGGGATCCGTATGCGAGAGAGACGATTTTTGTATAGTGATTTATTTTTACCCCTGTTAGGCATAAAATGGAAAGTCAAAACCAGCTAAAACAACCTAAAGGAAAGTTGTAGTACTCCTTGATATCATCACATAGATATAAAGATCGGTTAGATCGGAGCTCGCACGAAAGATTTATGAATTTTACAAAATCATTTCGTGTGCGTATAGTGCACACCTATACCCGTCGCGCACCTGACACAAGATTCGAGTAGATTGCGAGTGACGTGACCAAGTGGGGAGGTGAAACGTGGCAACTTATGGATGGATCCACGATGATCACATGTGACACGCACAGATATTGCACTGCATGCATCCTAAATCCCTGCCTATAAATAGAAGGCAGTGCAGACCCATTTCTATATGCCTTCTTTGAGTCCCTCTATGACTAGTCTCCAAGTTGCTGCTATCTTAGGCGGTCACCGGAGTCCCGAACCCGATTCAACCCTACATCTGCGGTTTCACGTGTCAATGGTGAGTTCATGGACCCATTTTACTATGTTAACGGTTTTAAAAGGGGTGGGGGGGTGCATGCTTATCATGTTGTTTTATCAAAATATATTTTATATATTAGTAGTCAAACAAATCATGAAACATTAGGATAATATACTCATAGATACTCTGACTGTTTGTAAGTTAGGATATTATGCCTAAAAGTTATGATTCCCGATATTATAAAAAAAGATTTTACCTAGATGTTATACTGGCCAATTTTCTAGGATAACATAGTACATACAAGTAATGTTGGTCAATTATATAGATATGCAGTGTACTTAGTTGGTACAATGCCGAAATATTTGGTTTTCGAATCAATCATAATTAGGGTATATATATAATTATGAGATATATGGATTTTAATTATCATATATAAAGTAAAAGGATTATATAGTGATAATTAAAGATTATATTAAACAAAAGAGCTAAACGAAAGATAAAATGCCTAAGGTTAATGTGTTAGTGAGCTTTTATTATTCATTATTAGCCTAATTAAATTTGGCTATCCTGAACCTATAATTGTTAATCATGCGAGAGCCAGAAAGATATGTATTTATCTATGACACCCCCCCCCCTCCTGTGATAGCTAGCTACAATCCCGACAGGATAACTTTTTTTTTCTATATGCAAGTATTATTCGACGTCCAATGAAGTGTCATGTAGGGAAAATATTAGTCCACATTGTTAATTATAGGGATTCATATTAGTATAAACTAGAAAAGATCCCCCACGTTGCGGGAGCTGGAAGGTAGCCCGTGATGAACCACAGGTAACTTTTTTATTGGTTTTTTACAAATATACACAGATAAACAAAAAGAGCAGTAGAGACACAGCCTACTTGCTTCACTCAATGCTTGTCGCAGTTTTGTGGTGATGTCCCCTTGTTTTTATCTTTTTGCTGAAACTGAAAAAAAAAGTTAAAGAATAAGTCAAATATAAGGACGCAATGGTTGATCGTTATGCAGCGGTGCCTAGCATTAGCATCCCTTGTTTTATTACAATCATGATCTCATTTTGGAATATCTTCTCAAATCCTTCATATGTCAACTGAGACGGAGTGTTGTTATCGTAACAAATTTCTACGCCTTACTGATATGGATTTCTTCAGGAGAGAATAATGCAAAAAGTAAGGACTATAATTCTTTGAACTATATATAGACGTGAACCTAAATTGTCAAAAATATGTTACCAACATATAAAATGTATATATTATAGATAATTAGAATGAAAGTAGAATGCTATTGTGCTCCCTAACTCATGTACATGACCATTCTTGGAGTCAATCCCTTGATACCATTCCATCATTTTTAGAAAAAAAAAAGTAAAATTTGTTTTATGATTATTACTTATATGTACTCTATAGTCTTTCATCTTGGGCTATCTCTTTAAGAGTGTCAAAAGCTGCATCATAACAGTTTATAGATCCAAATATTTACAAAAAAGGTAAAAAATGCATCCCTTTTTAAAATGAATCAAACCATTGAAATCACAAACAAAAATGTTTACACAAACAAACCTGTGTGTTCGATGTTTTCTTCACCACATCAAAAAAGGGTTGTACATAAAGAAGTAGTAGATCCAGCCAATCCTCCACATATAAGCTATAAAAAAACAATCTTAATTACTAATCAAATTCGATTACCTACACTTGAAGAGCAAAAGTAAAACCGTTGATTGAATAAAGGCACAACCTATTCAAAATGACATCCTAAACAAAACAATTAACATGTGACATCCCCAATTTCACGGCCAAAAAAGACCGGTTTTGTTTATACTTTATTTCAAAATTAGGGTAACCTTTTATTAAAAGAATTGCGGGATTTGTCCCAAAACAATAACATGATAAAGATTTATCAAAAGCATTTCCTTATAAATGTATTTCATTAAAAAGACTTGGGATGTCATGTTCGATACAGTACATAAGTATAAACAGTACATTATATGCCTTACAACAGTTATTTACAACTAATGGCCTATAATCCAAAAGTCCCTCATCATCATCATAATTATGCTCTGAGTCCACTACCTGTAAAACAGAAAGCTGAGTGGGTTAGGCTTAGGAGCCTGGTGAGCATATAGGGTTTTCAACCCACAAATAATAATAAATTTATTAATTTCATCGATCAACAATAAATTTATTAATTTCATCAATCAACAATAACCCTGATTACACATTCTCGTTATCCTCACTTTACATCCCTAAACAGTTATACAAGGGACCTAGTCTAAGGATTTTATCATTGGGATGGACACTACTACTAAGGGGGTTCCTCAACAATAAATGTCCTAAAGGCAACCATGAGGGGGATGGAGTACACCGGTGAACACATCGTTCACAACACCTACAGGTTGCGAGCCTGCTAGCGTTCCACTAGACTGTCTAGAAGAGTCCGTGGTCGTCATCCATACTCCGCTAGAAGACTGGAACAACAACAACATCGAGGCCTCTCAACATTTTAACACACATCAACTATTTTGTCTACCCATATTCTACCCAACATATTTGTAGATAAAATACATATACAGTTTATAACTTGTATAAAACATTGTATTCAACAATCATCTCAAATAAACAATCAATATAATTACACATAACACGTATTTTATATAAAATACTTCATATCTATGTGTAAGATGAAAGTGACTATATACTCACTTGGTTTGATGACAATCGGGCAGCAATTCGTTCCTTAAAATGATCGTTTCTGATAAAACCGGGAGTTTTATTGAGAAACCGGGATCTGCGAGAGTTGGAGCTTCAAAATCGAAAAGATAAAATTTTTCGGGTTTTTGGGCACTTCGGGACGTATTCCGGGATTTAAAAATGATATCGGGGCTTCGGGAGAAGTCAAAATAGTCAAAATATAAGTTTATGGGTGAAAAATGAAAACTTTTCAAAAGTAGTCGGGAGATCTCGCAGCCCCCCTATTTATAGGGTGCGAGGCCGAGGTCTCCGTGGCTGAGAAGCTTCCACGTAGCTGCTTGCGAGGCTCGGTGACGAAGGGAGGAGGTGGTTGCGAGGGAACGACGCGCGTGGCAGCAGCGAGGCGAGACACGGAGGCGGCTACGAGGCTCGGACGTGTCTCTGCGAGGTTCGGACACGCGGCAGCCACGAGGCGGTTTCTGATTGGCCGAGGCTTCGGTCCAAGGGAATTGCGACACGTTTCTGGTCCGGATTCGGCCACGTCCTCGGTGACGCAGCAGCTTCGTGTGAGGTGACGTGTCCGGTTACTGTTCATGCTAAAATTTCCGAATTTTCCCCGAACTTCTAAAATCCATAACTTTCGCATACGAGCTCCGTTTTTGACGTTCTTTATATGCACGCGTAGCTAAAATCATGCTCTACAACTTTCGTAAAAGATATCGGCTTTTTATAATATTTATTTTAAATGCTTATTTTTATTATTAATTAATAGAATCATAATAATTAAGCAAATAAGCATATAATTCACATAATATTCACATAATTCCTCTTTACTACAGACTATTACAACTTTATTAATGCTTTTAGCCCAGAAACACGGGCGTTACAATTCTCTCCCCCTTAGGATGATTCCGTCGTCGGAATCACACATCAGCAAACAAATACGGGTAGCGACTCATCATGTCACTCTCCGTTTCCCAGGTGAGATTTGGCCCATTCGTATGTTTCCATTGCACAAGCACTAAATCGACCATCTTGCGTCGCAACTTTTTAGTCTTACGGTCAACGATTGTCTCTGGTTCTTCGATTAACCTCTTGCTTTCATCCAATCTTAACTCAGATATTGGAATTATGTCGGGAATATCTCCTGTGAACTTCCTTAAACAACACACATGGAAAGTGTTATGAATACCATCTAGTTCTTCTGGTAGTTCTAGCTTGTAAGCTTGATTCCCAATCCTCTGAAGAACTTTAAATGGTCCAATAAACCTTGGACTTAACTTTCCCCTTTTACCAAATCTTATAAGTCCCTTCGACTTTAAGCAAAACGAATCACCAACTTTGAATGTTATCGGTTTTCTTTTCTTGTCAGCATAGCTCTTTTGACGATCCTGAGCTGCTAACATCCTTTCCCTAATCATTTTCAACTTTTCAGCAGTCTGATGGACTATCTCAGGTCCCATAAACTGCTTTTCTCCAGCTTCAAGCCAACAAGACGGCGTACGGCACTTTTGTCCATACAAAGCGTGATAAGGTGCCATCTTTATGCTCGAGTGGAAACTATTGTTGTAGGAAAATTCTACTAAAGGTAAATGTTCATCCCAGTTACCTTGGAATTCCAGGGTACATGCTGTCAGCATATCTTCAAGTGTTTGTATTGTTCTTTCACTCTGACCATCAGTTTGTGGATGGTAAGTTGTACTTAAACACAACTTGGTACCCATTTCCTCTTGTAGACTTTTCCAAAATCGTGATGTGAAACGACTATCATGATATGATACAATTATTAGAGGAACACCGTGAAGTTTCACAATTTCCTTCACGTAAGCATTCACAAGCTTATCCATAGACCATTTTTCATTAGCTACTATGAAGTGTGCACTCTTGGTGAAACGATCCACGACCACCCAAATCATGTCGTATCCGCTCTTTGTTCTGGGTAGTTTAGTCAAAAAATCCATGGTGATATCTTCCCATTTACCCATGGGTACAGGTAAAGGTTCTAAACTTCCATACGGTTTCTGATGTTGTGCCTTAACTCTTGCACATGTCACACATTCGGCCACATACTTAGCAACATCGAGCTTCATCATTGGCCACCAGTAATAGGGTTTTAAATCCCTATATATTTTCGTATTGCCGGGATGAATCGAGTACATGGTCTTGTGAGCTTCTTCCATCAGGACATCTCTTACTCCTCCCGTCGTAGGTACCCAAATCCTATCTTGGAATACCTTTAACCCTTGGTTGTTTGTACCGAATACTAATGTTTTGCCCAAACGTTCTTCTTTTCGGTCATTCTTCTCTAAAGCTTCTTCCTGAGCTTTCTTTATACTCTCCACAATTGTTCAGACAACCTCAATTCTCAACGCTCTTGGCCTTTTCTTTTCAAGGTTGACTTTCCGACTGAGAGCATCAGCAACAACATTTGCGTTACCAGGGTGATAAAGTATCTCACAGTCATAGTCTTTGAATAATTCCAGCCAGCGTCATTGCCTCATATTCAGTTCCTTCTGATTACAGAGATACTGGAGACTCTTATGATCAGTGAAAAGTTTGCACTTTGTACCATAGAGGTAATGTCTCCATATTTTTAGAGCGAAAACTACCACTTCCAACTCCAAATCATGAGTAGGGTAGTTCTTTTCATGCTCCTTCAGTTGTCTTGATGCATATGCTATCACTTTATCTCGCTGGGTCAGAACACAACCTACCCCAACTCCAGATGCATCACTATAAACTGCAAAGTCTTCAACTGCTTCGGGTAAAGAAAGAATTGGTGCTTCACATAATTTCTTCTTCAACTTCTCAAAGGCTTCCTTATGCTTTTCACTCCAAGTATAAGTAGCTCCTTTGTGGGTCAAGGCTGTCAATGGAGTGGCTATCGAAGAAAAGCCTTGGATAAATCTTCGGTAATATCCAGCTAATCCTAAAAAGCTTCAGATCTCCGTAGGACTTTTTGGTTGTTCCCACTTCATCACAGCTTCAATCTTTGCTTGATCAACAATTATTCCTTCTTGGTTAATCACATGACCCAAGAATTGGACTTCTTGAATCCAAAATTCACATTTGGAGAACTTTGCATACAACTTCTCCTTTTTCAGAACTTCTAGCACTTCACGTAGATGCTTTTCATGCTCCTCTTGGCTTTTCGAGTAGATGAGAATGTTGTCGATGAACACTATCACAGATTTATCGAGGAATGGTTTACAAACCCTGTTCATCAGATCCATGAATGTTGCAGGAGCATTGGTTAGCCCAAATGACATAACCAATAACTGATAATGTTCATATCTTGTTCTGAATGCAGTCTCTTCGATATCCTGCTCTCTCACCTTTAGTTGATGGTATCCCGACCTAAGATCGATCTTCGAGAAATAGCTCGAACCCTGTAACTGGTCGAACATGTCATCGATCCTTGGCAACGGGTACTTGTTCTTTATCGTTGCTTTGTTCAGCTCTCTGTAATCAATACACATTCTCATGCTTCCGTCTTTCTTCTTTACGAATAACACCGGAGCTCCCCAGGGTGATGAACTAGGTCGAATGAAACCGTTTTCCAACAGCTCCTGAAGTTGCATCATGAGCTCCTTCATCTCTGTCGGTGCTAATCGGTAAGGTGCCTTTGCTATCGGTGTTGTTCCAAGTAACAAGTCTATACGAAACTCCACTTGCCTATCAGGTGGTAATCCGGGAAGATCTTCGGGAAAGACTTATGGATAATCACATACAACCGGTATATTCTGCACCTCTTTCTTCTCCTTCTTAGCATCAATTACGAATGCCAAGTACGACGCACATCCTTTGGAGAAACGTTTCCTGGCTTTTATCAGGGAGCTAATTCCAAAATTCACTCTGCGTTTGTCCCCGTAGACCATAAATGATTCTCTTCCGGCTGGGTTCACCCTTACAATCTTTTTCTTGAAAAGAATCTCAGCATCGTTGGCGCTAATCCAATCCATACCCAAAACGATGTCGAAACCGTTTAACTCTATGGGTAATAGCTCTTCGTGGAATTCATTTCCGTTTAGGTCAATGACGATGTTCCTAATATGATTACTTATAGGTACGAATTTGCCACTGGCAAATTCTACAATTAGGGCATTATCAAGTTTTTCTACAAGTAATGCTAATTTCGCACCAAATTTATGCGACACAAAGGAGTAGTTGGCTCCAGAATCAAATAGTATGTTTGCAGGCAAACCATTTACAAGAAAGGTACCTGAAGCGATGTCTGATGCCTCCTTTGCAGCCTCAAGCGTCATTTGGAAGGCTCTCTCCTTCGGCTTTGGTGGTATGTTGGGTCTTCCTGCCTCCTTCTTCTTTAGGCAATCCTTTGAAATGTGCCCCTCCTCGTTGCACTCATAATAGACCTTCTTAGTGAATGTGCATTCTTGGCATAGTGCCTAGGCTTTCCACATTTGAAACAAGTGACCCCTCCGTCACACTTCCCAGAGTGCTTCTTCTTACACTTGTCACATCACTTCGCTTCTGATCCTCCTCCTCTCGAACGAGACTTCGAGAATCTACTCTTCTTGTTGGACTTCGAGGATCCATCGAACTTCCGTTTCTCACCAACCTCAGCCCTTTCTAGACCTCTTTCCTTTTTTGGTTCTCCACATTCTTAGCTGCTCGAACGACTAATTTCAGAGTGGTTGCCATCTTGACTGTTGGGCCAAAGTCAGCCGACAGTCTGTTTGCGAACTTCTCAACTTTGGAAAGTTCGGTTGGCACTAGGTATGGAAACAACTTCATCTTTTCCGTGAATGCAACAACATAGTCATCGATGCTCATTTTCCCCTTTTTCAAATTTTGGAACTCATTGTTCAGATCAATCAAATCTATCTCTGAACAATACTGCGCCTTCAGTTGTTCCAAGAACCCATCCCACGACATTTTCAGAGCTTCTCCTCGCGGCATTGTATCTGCCAATAGCTTCCACCAGGTCAAGACTCCAGTTTTCAATTGTCTCACAGCGAAGACAGTCTTCTGCTTCTCGCTACAATCGCAACTTTCAAACACCATTTCCATCTTGGAGATCCAGTCCATGATCTCAAAAGGCTTTGGGCTTCCTGAGAGACTTGGTGGTTTCGCACCCAAGAAATTTTTGTACATCCGCCCATCCTTGTTGTTTCTCCCTTCTGGGCCATCCCTTTGCTCACCTTGAGTCCCTATTTGACTCACTTGGCGGCTGTAGTTTCCTTCCTCGGATTGCTTGGGAATTGGCTCCATCGGTTCAACATGTATGATAGATTCATCCCTATTCTCGTGGAGAATTCATCTCATTTCTTCCCTTTGTTCAGCTAGCATAGCCTGAATTACGGCTTGAACTCCAGCCATGGTGACTGGCTCAGGTGCAACTTCTTTAACAACAGGTATTTGCTAAACTACTAGGGGTTGGTTCCTATCCCCATTTGCGTTTACGTTTCTGCTACGGGTCTTTGCCATCTTGATCTATAGACCGAATAAGGTGAATTTAGATCTTTATTCACTATAGACTCCGAAACGTTTACATGCTAGTTCTAATATCGTAATCATACGCTTAGAATCCTACACACATAAGGTTTTCTAGATCCGGTCGGCAACAGACCATAGATCCGAACAATAATATCATGTATAGCAAACACA
The DNA here is from genome assembly GCF_052625555.1 of Lactuca saligna. NCBI lineage: Eukaryota > Viridiplantae > Streptophyta > Magnoliopsida > Asterales > Asteraceae > Lactuca > Lactuca saligna. The sequence goes on from NC_136424.1 coordinate 37,432,255, forward strand.
TAACATTTAGCACATAAAAACATTTTAGGCATCTTTCCTAAAATATACTAGTGCTCACACCTCACAATCATCGCTTACCATTCTAAGTTTAAGTCTAGAAATCCTACAAATTCCTAGTTCGCTTAAACTAATGTTCTGATACCAACTGTGACATCCCCAATTTCACGGCCATAAAAGACCGGTTTTGTTTATACTTTATTTCAAAATCAGAGTAACCTTTTATTAAAAGAATTGCGGAATTTGTCCCAAAACAAGAATATGATAAAGATTTATCAAAAGCATTTCCTTAGAAATGTATTTCATTAAAAGACTTGGGATGTCATGTTCGATACAGTACATAAGTATAAACAGTACATTATAGGCCTTACAACAGTTATTTACAACTAATGGCCTATAATCCAAAAGTCCCTCATCATCATCATAATTATGCTCTGAGTCCACTACCTATAAAACAGAAAGCTGAGTGGGTCAGACTTGGGAGCCTGGTGAGCATATAGGGTTTTCAACCCACAAATAATAATAAATTTATTAATTTCATCGATCAACAATAAATTTATTAATTTCATCAATCAACAATAACCCTGATTACCGATTCCTGTTATCCTCACTTTACGTCCCTAAACAGCTATACAAGGGACCTAGTCTAAGGATTTTATCATTGGGATGGACACTACTGCTAAGGGGGTTCCTCAACAATAAATGTCCTAAAGGCAACCATGAGGGGGATGGAGTACACCGGTGAACACATCGTTCACAACATCTACAGGTTGCGAGTCTGCTAGCGTTCCACTAGACTGTCTAGAAGAGTCCGTGGTCGTCATCCATACTCCGCTAGAAGACTGGAACAACAACAACATCGAGGCCTCACAACATTTTAACACACATCAACTATTTTGTCTACCCATATTCTACCCAACATATTTGTAGATAAAATACATATACAGTTTATAACTTGTATAAAACATTGTATTCAACAATCATCTCAAATAAACAATCAATATAATTACACATAACACGTATTTTATAGAAAATACTTCATATCTATTTGTAAGATGAAAGTGACTATATACTCACTTGGTTTGATGATAATCGGGCATCAATTCGTTCCTTAAAATGATCGTTTCTGATAAAACCGGGAGGTTTATTAAGAAACCGGGCATTGCGAGAGTTGGAGCTTCAAAACCGAAAAGATAAAAAATTTCGGGTTTTTGGGCACATCGGGACGTATTCCGGGCTTTAAAAATGATACCGGGGCTTTGGGGGAAGTCAAAATAATCAAAATATAAGTTTAGGGGTGAAAAATGACAACTTTTCAAAAGTAGTCGGGAGATCTCGCAGCCCCCCTATTTATAGGGTTCGAGGCCGAGGTCTCCGTGGCTGAGAAGCTTCCACGTAGCTGCTTGCGAGGCTCGGTGATGAAGGGAGGAGGTGGCTGCGAGGGAATGAGGCGCGTGGCAGCAGCGAGGCGAGACACGGAGGTGACTACGAGGCTCGGACGTGTCTCTGCGAGGTTCGAACACGCGGCAGCCACGAGGCGGCTTCTGATTGGCCGAGGCTTCAGTCCGAGGGAATTGCAACACGCGTCTGGTCCGGATTCAGCCACGTCCTCGGTGACGTAGCAGATTCGTGCGAGGTGACGTGTCCGGTTACTGTTCATGCAAAAATTTCCGAATTTTGAGCCCCGAACTTCTAAAATCCATAACTTTCGCATACGAGCTCCGTTTTTGACGTTCTTTATATGCGCGCGTAGCTAAAATCATGCTCTACAACTTTCGTAAAAGATATCGGCTTTTTATAATATTTATTTTAAATGTTTATTTTTATTATTAATTAATTAAATCACAATAATTAAGCAAATAAGCATATAATTCACATAATATTTACATAATTCCTCTTCACTACTTCAAAATGAGTTACAAAGGTTTACCTAGACTTTTACAGCTTTATTAATGCTTTTAGCCCGAAAACACGGGCGTTACATAACAATTAGCACATTAAAGAACAATCAAGCCTTTATGATCAAACCCCAAATAAGGTTGAGTCATGCTTGAGAGCAAAACAATTTGTACCTGTGAATGTATGTCAAAAGAAGAAACAAACTTTAAGCACTATTGTTGAAATCCAACATTCTAACCTCATCATGAAGTTCTTCATAATTACGAGGAAATGGCACATCAAACGGAATCGAAGAAGAAACCAACTTAACACCAAATTGAACATCTCTACGAAGTAGATGGAAGTAAGATACTATAAAAGGTCGAAAGTAAAAGTAGAATTCTACATATTTTTCGTAATTTTCCTTTTGTAATCATCTGAAAGTCGATAATGAGGGTAATTTGGTCATTTTAATGAAAAAGAAAGACTCAAATTGAGCCGAATTTCTTCCACCCACCCTAAGTATAATGAAATTTGTTAAATGAAGTGTACTTTTACACATAAACTCAATGTACTTACAATATAATGCCATAAAGATGACTTGAGTGATAAAGAAATTCATTTTCTATGAATATCTGCAAAAGCAATCTTGCCCTGCAACATAAATTTGTTAACACAGGAAAATAAAAATAATTGGAAGATATAAAATATAATTTTGTAGTTTATATCGATTTTGAATTATAATTGTAAGATTTTTTAGCATCAGGAATGAGAAATCATCTATTATTTTTCCATTTATCAACAACCATGACCACCATTCATCTTATTTCGTAACATGGGAGTTTAACCAAGCAAGGGCAATTTGGTAATTTGGATATTGATATAACCGGATAAAATTTTGTAACAGAGTTATTTAGTGGATTGAAACCAAGAGCAGCTGAAGAAGGCAATGCAGGTTGATAAAAAAAACAACCCCTGCAATTAGCAAAACAAAATTTAGATGATCAATTTGATCAAATACAAACATTTACATGATGTTTTTGTCAAATATAAACATTTACATGACGTTTTGGTTAAATATACATGACAATTTGATGAAACAGAAACATTTAAATGAAAAAAAGTATAAAGTAAAAACCAAGTGAAAGTTGCCTGATGCTTCTATCAATCAAATTAATATAGAAAATTAGATAAACCACCTCTTAACCATTTATCAATACGCAATATATATATATATATATATATATATATATCATAAATGACAAAAAAAAAAAAAAAAACGGGATTCAACTGTAGCAAAGCACCACAAAGGAAAAGAATATTTATAAAAAAAATCGATTACATGAAGATATAGAGACCAAATTGTACATTTCAATTGTCAAGTTTAAAGTAACCTGGTTGTTTTTTTATGGAACGGTGAAATATTATTAAACCTAGCAAGACGCTAGAAAATTTTTACATCAAAATAGTATCTGATATAGGATTGTGAAGCCAAGAGCACCAACTAAACTTGGATTTTGTACACCTACTAGAAATCCAAATAAAAGATTTATGAACAACATCATAAAAAATCATAGATTTCTTAGGAGCAGCCACTCCAAATATCAAAGCATTCCTGAAATTCCAAATGCACCAGAAGGTAGTCAAGATCACTGCATAAAAGGCTTTATGCTGACCGATTCTCCAAGAGGTTGTGCCAGCCCAATTGATAAGAGAGTCCAAAGTCAATAGTGAAGGACAGTTAACGCCCCACCAGACTGCAATACGGGACCATAAAGCAATCAAATTAGAGCATTCTGTAAAAATATGATCAATCGTCTCCACCCTAGAAGAGCAACGGGACAAAGAATAGAATCCACCAAAATACCCCTATAAGGTAAACACTCTCTAGTAGGGATACTAGACAGTCTAATCCTCCAAATAAGAATATTAATCTTAATCGGAACCTAATTATTCCAACGCGTAGAAATGCCTCCATTACTAAGTGTAAAACCATCCTAAATTTTACAAGCCGAAGAAATAGAAATGGTATCTGACAGATCAATAACCCAACCCAGTCTATCTGGAACTGACCTGAGTTGGAAATTTTGCATAAGTAAAATAAAGTTATCCCATTGCTCCTGTCCCACTCCACCTTTACGAATACGTCTAAGGGTATTAACCCCCAATCCCATAGACAACCCATTAGTAATAGAAACATGTCTATGCAAATCCAGAACACAAACTCTAGGAAAAGAGGCAGACAGAGGCACATCATGCCAAAAATAAGTACGAGTACCATCTCCAACTCTAATGGGGTAAAGAGATTGAAGCTCAATATCTTTATGGTGTAACTGGGAGAACATACAAATAACCCCATTCCAAAGGCATTGACCAATAATAGGATAGCTCAAGCTCCTACAAGCACCATCCAATCCGTAAATAGATTTTATCACTCTAACCCACAAAAGGCAATGACAATGATAAAACCTTCACCACCACCGAAATATCATAGCCATATTAAAAGAGAACATACTACCAATCCTCAATCCTCCTTCGTCCCTGGAAGCTATAACTCTATCCCATCTAACCGAATGCATACGACGTTCATCCCCGTCTGCACCCAAAATAATCTTGCCCTCATTCCTTCTAAATCCTTCAAAATCGAGAGAGGAGCAAGAAAAATAGACATCAAGTAGCTCCCTATCGAGCCCAAGACACACTTCACCAGAGTAATATAACCTCCAAATGAAAAACACTTAGCCTTCCAATTTGAAAGCTTTGAATGAAATCTATCAATCACAGAAACCCAAGAAGAAGTTTGAGTCATAGCCTGACCCACCCGGATACCAAGATGGAAAAAAGGGAGAGTAGAAGCTGCACAACCAATCCTGTTAACCACAACAAGAACATGGGAAAAAGGAATTCCAACGCTAATAAATTTACTTTTAAATAAATTGATTTTAAGCCATGAAGCCAAGTAAAAACATCTGAGAATACGAATAAGACAATTCTCATTTTCAGGATCCCAAGAAGAGACCAACATAACATCGCCAGCATAAAGGAGATGAGAAATATATATTCCGGAAATAGAAATCCCTCTAAAAGCATTCCCCATTCATGCCCTTATCAAAGCAACATGAAGACCCTCCATAGCCAAAATAAAAAGAAAAGGGGACAACATATCACCATGTCTCAACCCACGATGAATTTGGCATTCATCAGTCAGGGAACCATTAACCAACACAGAAGCCCTAGCAGTGGATAATAGCTCCTTAATCTACCGGTACCACATAGACCTAAATCCTATAATCGACATAATTTCCAATAAGTAATCCCAAGATAACAAGTCATAAGCTTTCTCAAAATCCACCTTAAGAAACATCATAGGATTTTCGGAAGCCTTACTCCAAGCAACCTATTCATTCAAAAGAAAAGGACCATCCAAGATCTGTCTACCTTTGATAAAAGCAGATTGCTCAAGGCTAACAACACTATGGATAACCTCCATAAGACGGTTAGCTAGAAGTTTACCAATAATTTTGTATTGGTACCCAATAAGACTAATGAGTCTAAAATCTTTTGGAGTCTTTAGATCTCTGACTTTTGGGATAATAGTGAAAAATGAGGCATTGCATCCCTTTGGAATAACCGGGTGATGGAAAAATGATGAACAAACACCTCAATATGAGCCGAAACAAGATCCCAATATCTCTTCCAAAACCCAAAAGTAAAACCATCAGGTCCTGGGGCTTTAGTAGAGTCACAATCCCAAACTGCCCTTTTTATCTCCTCAAAAGAAAAAAGAGACTGCAAAAAATCAACTTGTAATGGGGTTAGAGTACTAAAAAAGCACCATTTGTTACAGGTCTCCACAAAGAACTCTCCTTAAATAAAGATTGAAAATAGTCATGAAACCCTTCTTTGACCTGGACCGAGTTATCCACCCACACACCATCAATCATGAGACCATGGATAACAATTTGTCTTGTTTTACGATTAAGAATTCCACAGAAAAATCTAGAGTTCTCATCCCCTTCAATGCCCCACTAAATTTTAGCCTTTTGAGCAAGATCAACTTGAATTAAATGATCAAGATCTGACATCTCCTTCAATAAGGAGACTCTTTGCTCTCTCAAATTAGCAGAACCTTCATCCTCCATGAGGCTAATATCAATTGACTCTAATAAATCTTGTAAATTCTTCCTTTTAATACCCACCATGTCCCGGTGATTAGAGTACCACACCTTGGGTTTACATTTAAGAAACTGAAGTTCTTTCTTAAAAATGACCCAAGGGACAGTCAACTCTGTCCCCACCAACGAATTAGACCAAGCGTCCCGAATGACATTATTAAACCCCTCCGTATCAAACCATGAATGAAATAAAAGAAAATGTGTGGGACCATAATCTACCCGATGCTCCAACAGAAGAATAGGACAGTGATCAAGAATATTCTTTTCCAAGACAATAGCTGAAAGATGAGGAAAAGAATCCAAAAAACCTTCCTTGACTAAAAATCTATCAATCTTGTTGAATTTGGAACCCCATTTATCACTCCATGTGAAACGGTGTCCACCCAAAGGAACATCCACAAGATCGAGAGAGTTAATAAAATCATTAAAAACTCTCACAGAAGACATATTGAAATTCGATCCCAATCTCTCAAACTCATCTTGAACTTCATTGGAATGACCTATAATAATAAATTCACCTGAAAAATTGGAAATAATATTATAAATTGCGTTCCAAAGAAGTCTTTTATTATTTAACCCTTGAGGTGCATACACAACAATAAAGATCACTTGAAGACCCGAACGAACCCACACCGCCTCAATAACAACAAATCCATCATGAACAACAACTAAATTTTGGGAATCAAATCTAAATCCCAAATAACCCCCAGAAGCTCCATTAGAAGGAGAAAATAAGCTCCATGAGAAGGAGAAAAATCATGCATACAAGAAGAATTACAATTACCCCAAAAAGATCTAGCCATAACTAAGTCAACGCACTCTAACTTAGTTTCTTGTATTGCTAAGAAATTAACTTTATGACGATTACAAATTTTTTTAATCCAAATCCTCTTATCTAAGGAGCCCGCCCCTTAAATATTTATTAAAAGACAATCCATTTTGGAAATTGCCTCTCAACGTGCCCTTTTAAAATTTATATAACACGATCCATGCAACCATCCATATTATACCCCAACGATTCTCCCACTGCAATAGTTTTTTTGTAATTCATTTAAAAATGAATTATTTTTATCAACACAATCTGATATACTTTGATTATTCCCCAAATAAGAAAAACACTTATTTGAGAAACCCGTGAGATGAGAGAGATCATCTTCAGAACAATTAATACCCGAAACTCGTCCAAAACCTCCAGAAAACCCCACTGGTTTACTATGAACCCGAACCTTAGAGGGAAAGTCTTCAATAAAAACATCATTATTACCCCCCTGAATTCTGATTAACTTCACAATTTTTTCCAAGAAGAGGAGACAAATTAGGAGGCAAGGCTGTCGAATAGCATCAGGAACAACAGCTGGAGCTGCTGGAGCAATCTTGATAGCATAGGATGTTGTCAGAACAGTGGCAACATGAGTTGCTGCCGTCGGAACTTCCAGCTGTGAAAGAGGATGTACTAGGTCATAATTATTAGGAACATGATGTTCGGAAGGAGTTGAAATAGAAACAACAACATGAGGTGGTGAATGTAAGTTTGGCTTCTCAATTTTCTGGAGCAGAATTCCGAGAATGCCCCTGAGATGAACACTTATGCAGCTTGATAGTTTTTTTTTTTTTTTTTTTTTTTATAAATAAGTTCTCTTCATTATCCATTTTTTTCCATTACATCATAAATACCAAAAGGATCTAGTGGGGCATCTTCCTTTTCAAGTAATTAATCATTACTACCATCTTGTTCTTATTCAATTCGGTAAGTTGCATCAACACTATCATTATCAATATTGTTAAACTCACACACGAATGAAGGATTTCAACTAGGAGCTTCTTTGATACAAATGGGGAATATTTCACCATCAATAATAACTTTGATCACTTCAGAAATTACACCAAGGAACGAGGTGAGAATACATACACGTGATTTATACATGTGTTCTCCTATGTTATCATCAAGATGAGCGATTGAACCCCATTTTGCCAAAATATGTCTAAAAGAATTTTTACTCCAAGCACGTAATGGAAGACCTTCGACAGCAACCCACACAATACGATCAGATGTCACAAAGTTTTTGTCCCATGTTCTTTTTTCAGAAATCCAATGGTTAACCGCATCACAGGTCAGAAAATTTTTACATGCTTCTTTGGACTTAAATTTAAACATCACCCATAGGCCACCCACATATCGAATAATAAAATTATCAAAACCTTCATCATGGCACAACATTCTCAAATTAGGAAGAGTACTAAAGTCACGAAACATAGCTAAATACACTAACTTTTTGTTGTCAATAACAAAATTCCCATAATCAAGAACAATGGTTGAATCTTCTTTTTCAGAAAAAGATTTCTCACTATGACCACCACTTACTACATTTGCATATGAAACAGAAAGATTCTCCCTTTTCTTCTCAACCTTTGGTGGTTCCCTATGGAAATTAAGATCTTTCTTAGGAGTACGAGGGACATAAGCAAACATCTTGTGATACCCGAACCACACGTCACAAAGATTCTTAATCATACGATCAACATTAACATTGGTTGGAAATCTAACAAAACCAAAACATTTCCACATATGTGACATCTTTTTGGAGATAAATACAAAACAAACTTTTCCAAACTGGGAACATGTACGCCATATATCAAAGTGAATAATATAATTTGGGAAATTCGTAATATAAAAGGAATGTGACTTAGAACTAGAAATTGCATGAAATCTTTCATTGGAAATCTTCCCTACGTGATTCTTGTTCTTCTTCCAACCCTCACCACACAAGGAATTTGAATGATTAGATAACCATTGGATCAATCAATCTTGATTAAAAATTCACCAAAGCACGCATATTTGTTTTGTGTTTTAAATAATCATATACTGATTCAGGTGAGAAAACATATTCATATGTGAATATAACGTGGTAATTTAGTTTATGCATTTCATCAAACAGTTGGAGTACATACAAGTTAACTATTTTAAAAATGTTAAAAACATCAAGTCATCAATTCCAAATCATCATATACTTCCGATTTCGATTTCAGATGCGACATCCTATGTCTGATCGATTTCTCATTTTGATATTGATTTCCGAAAATCCGATTGGGAACCTGTGAGTACCGATTATGAGTCCTTCAATGTCGACTGTAACTGTGAGTCCAGAAGTCCGATTCCAATTTCATGAACAGCGAAGAAATTCCGGTTTAGTTGAAGAAATCTGGATGATTATTGAAGGTTGGAGGGAAATTTTGATGATGAACGAACTGTTATCGATACATATTTGAGATTGAAGGTTATTAACATATTTACAAGTTTGCCACCGTGTCTTTTTATGATCAGATTAAATGAGTTGTCGGGAATGATTCCCATATTCTCAACCTTTTTTATTTTGTCAATTAAACTCACCTCTCTCTCTCTCTCTCTCTCTCTCTCTCTCTCTCTCTCTATATATATATATATATATATATATATATATATATATATATATATATATATATTCCAATTTTTTTTTTTTTACTTGGTGATTTAGTGGACTCATATGGAAAAGGGTCGTGACACATCATTGCCTCAAATGTTGAAATGTCAAAGTTTAGTGGTTGAGGGGTTGGTGTCAAACATACATCCATCAATCAATAAATGCATTTTCATATTAGATTGAATTTATAATATTGGGGCCTATTTTTATACATATTCTCGTTACCAACGTCTAATTCCATATTACATACTACATAGAGTAATTCATTTGATTATTAAATTTTATTATATTGCATATTTCGTTATTACCAAATATGAAATAACTATATTGTTTTCGTCTGTTTTTTAAATGAGATTTTATAATGCGTTTCAAAGATATATATATATATATTAAAAGTATTAAATATAAAAAAAATTATCAAAATTAAATACAAATACGTTTATTATGAAGATTATTAATATATTTAATTATGATAATATTTTTTATAACTAATATATTTTATATTTTAAATATGTTAATATTTACATGCGTCTTATATTATATGACCTGAAAATAAAAGCTGACATATGGACAAACTTGTAATCTAGTCTATTAAAAACTTCATGTTTAAATTTATAACCCAAATTTTTATCTATGAAGTTGTTTCTGTGTATAAGTTTTTGTAAAGGAAAAATGCAGAAAAACCCAATTAATTATACATGTATATGCAGAAAAACCCTTATATTATTTTTATATTCAAAAAAACCCTTATATTATTATTTATATTTCAAATAAAACCAAATTGTAGATTTTTAAGAGAAACGATCAGCTAAAAATATGATATGATATACATATCCCTTATACTTCTTTGATTATATGCAAAAACATGTCAAACCAAAATATATTTCGATTATTTTCATTCGATTGTATTCTCTATATGATTGATTTTTTCTTTCTTAACTAATTGTTTTTATCCCAATAAACACAAATGTAAGCGACATTAGATTTTTAGTTGTCAATTTCTCTTAAAACCTTGTATTTTGGGCTTTTTCGAATGGTAACTATTAATATAAGGGTTTTTCTGAATATAAAAATAATATAAGGGTTTTTCTGCATATACATATATAATTGGTTGGGTTTTTCTGCATTTTTCCCTTTTTGTAACTTTTTTTTACTTATTTTATTGACAAAATAGTTTTAGCTGTAAGTTAATTTCACAAATGAAAAATTTAACAGCATTACAAGTTAAATAACTTTTGTCGTTGTTATAACTGATGTTTGTGTAAGTAAAAAGCACAAACAATATGATAACACCTCCATTATTCTACTACACTTGCTTTTCCCCTCCAGCTACTTTTATGTTAATAATTAAAAAAAAATAGAAATAATTTAATTTTTTTTTAATATGAGTTCTCTTTACTCGTTATAAAATGTTAATTGGTATTAGCCTTGATATACAAGACATTAATAAATTCGTAAATCAGTTATTGATTCTTCTAAAAAAATCACTTGATAATTAATGAATATGCGAGTGAGTCTTCTTGACCCAACAAACCTAGAGATCATATTTGAGCTAGAAATAATAGAATAGGTTGTCGTATTGTCTAAATGGAATGTTGGCAAACATGTAAAAACAAATTGTGGATAAAGGTGAACAAGGGAGATTCCTCAGTTCAAATCCTACTTTCACATACATGCTGACATGACAATTTAGTCGACAATTCAATCCCATCTATATATGCAACTCATACCTACTAAAACTTAAGAAATGCTTTTTTTTTTTTTTTTTTTTTTTAATATATGACAAATCAGTAAAAAAGGATTTTAGGATAAATTAGAAATTGACGTGTAAACTTATGAATTTATGTAGCATTATCCGTCGATTTAATTAGCAATGATGTTTATATTTTATGCAAACAAAAATGCTATAACTTAAATTATATATAGACTATTTTATTTTAAGTGTGATAGTTTTAAATTTGATGGACTGAAAAAGGGACTTGGTAAGAAATGTATGATACTATGATAAGCCAGCAAACGTTGACAATAGGAGCCCATTAAAGGGGTAGGCCGCTAAGCCACTATACTAGGACTCAAGGTATATGTGAACAAATCGGATATGGATTATTGGATATCTAAGAATAAATTTGGTTCGGATTTATTTTATAACCGGGTATATGATAACCAGATAGGATAAGTCCGATCCATTGGATATGAATCGGATACTCAAGAACTTGACGGCTGATTTTTACCCAGGAATTTTATATGGTTTTTTTTTATCGGAATACATGTATTTGATTGATTTTTTTTTATTAAATAAAGAACCATGTAAAAGAAACAGGATGATAAAATATCCGAAGATATATACATGTATATTTAAAACATAAATCAAAATGTCAAATAAAACTTAAAAAAATGGTTCAAAACTGTTTTTTTTAATTGTTAAACATTTTAAATATAATATTAAATATAAAACATAAATCAAATACATTATAATCATATTATTCTAATTTCATTATTTTTTTTTAATTTTAAATACAAATAATTAATTCTTTAATTTAAATATAATATTTTAATTCAAAACATAAATTTGATATACTTAATTTGATAATAAAACCCTGTTTTATCTTTACTACTTATAAAAGAAATCTAACTATTTCTATAAATAGATTGAATATAATAATATTATTTTTTTAAGACGTCCAAACTATTAAGCTTGAAGTACAACCCATTTATAATATAATAATATTAAAACTTTAACCATATCCTTTATCCCTTAAAAATCTCGTATCAAATAAATAGAAGACTTCATTTGCAAATTGAACAAGTCAATCTCAACACTTCAGTCATTTGAAGTGGTCAATGTCAACAATTTATAGAGGATCTCTTCTCTCACATTGGTAACAAGCCATCTCATAATATCGCCCTTCCTCTCACCCACGACATGAACTTTCTTTTGGAACATAACATTTTTCTTTAAAAAAATATCGTTGAAAGAAGCTATTTGTCCCCGCCGCTGTGCGCGGGTAACGGCTAGTAATTAATAAAACAAATTACACAAATGGTCATTTAGTTTTACAATTTTTCCCTGAAACGGTCATTATGAACTTTTTTTTCCTCGAGATGGTTTTTACGAAGAAAAAATTGCACATAAACAGTCATTTTGATTAACACTATTAACTTTTCTGTTAAATTAAATGAAAAGACTACATTGCCCTTGCACATCATTAAACACATATCTATTTCTGCGTCACATAAATACTAAACACATAAAAACACACACCCTCTCAAGAACACACCACCTACTGCCACCATTAGCGACCACCACAGTCCATCACCATTGTCCCTCACAAAAGTCCACTACCATCGTCCACCTACTACCACCATAAGCTACTTGTTCCTTTGTCATCACCAAATATGTATTAAGCCTTCTCTCGCTGGCTCTCTCTACAAATCTACTACCGGTCTCTTCCTTAGATGTTGGTGCATCGGAATTTGCAAACGCCAAAGTAGATCTGATGGAAGAAATCTTAAATCCTCCTTAGATATCGGTTCATCGAAGCCTTCTCTCTCTCTCTCTCTCTCTCTCTCTCTCTTTCCCTCTCTCTCTTTCTTTCCATCTCTCTCTCTCTCTCTCTCTCTCTCTCTATTTTCATCGTCACCTTCCCTCAAAATCTGTAAGAAAACTTACAATAACAATCACGTTTTCCATCAAATTTTACCATCTTGAACTTTCAAAACATCATCCTTAACTTTTGATTTTCGATTTCAAGTATCAAGATGTTTTCTTTTTGATTTTTGAGTTCAAGACATGCCCTAACTTTTCAAAGTTTAACCTCGATTTGCATCAGATCCGCCATTGCTATTTGAGCATCAAATTTGTCATTGTTGTTTATCCAAGCTCGATTTTCAAGTTCAAGAAATCCTAATTTCATCAGATTTGCTAGTACGTGTGTGTGATTTGACCTCCAAGTGTGTGTGTGGCGGTTTTTACAGTTGTATCATTTTCCAGATCCGATGGTGTTGGTATGTGATTGAACTGCTACCAATATTTTTTTATCAGATTAGAAGATTGTGATAAAATAACAAAACCAATGAATAATGAGAGAGGAAGATAAGTAGAATCTATAAGACACGAAGCATGAAGAAGAAGAAGAAGAAGAAGAAGAAGAAGAAGAAGAAGAAGAAGAAGAGAGAGAGAGAGAGAGAGAGAGAGAGAGAGAGAGAGAATACACACCAATCTATAAGGTTTTATTATATATCAATTAAAAAAAAAAAAAAACTCATTAAGGGTATATTGGTAATTTCATATAGGTTTAACTATAAAACGTTAAAAGAGTTAATCAAAAGGACCAATATTGTGACAAAATTAAAACTAAAAGACTATTTATGTGCAAGGTTTGCTCCCTAGGAATCATCTTAGACAAAAAAAAAGTTTTGGTAATACCAATTTTAAGGAACAACTGTAAAGTTAAATGAATTTGCTCTAATTATAAATCTAATATATTTAATTTTCCTAACTTAAATAGGATGTTAAATTCTAAATACCAAATAATCTTAGAAAACATGTTCAAAGAATTTTCTTCTACATATGTAAAATCTTTAAATACAATACTAAATATAAAACTTAAATCAAAATGAAAATTAGCAAAAAATGACGATAAAAACTATTTTTTATAATAATTGATGTTTTTAGAAGAGATAGTTGTCAAATTATTTTAAAATTAGTAAAAGTTTGAATATAATGTTAAACAACCTACATCTAAATATCAAATTCGCACACAACTTGAAATATTCTATTGAAATTGTATGATCATAAAAGACGTTCTGGACTGATTAGCCATAAATAGTTTAACAATAAATGAAGAAATAAGTTTATTTCTATTTTAATACACAACATAAAAATACCGGTTACTGAGATAATATTAAAACAATATGTATCTTTATTATCATATATTTAAAAGTAATGATATTTTTTTTTATAACAAATTAGTTTACCACTTATTAACTAAGTTGCATGGAAACGAATATGGCAACAAGAAACGGATACATAACGGAAACGGGAAACGGCAAAACTCAAAAACTCAATATATGGATACGGCTAAGATACGACAATATATATATATATATATATATATATATATATATATATATATATATATATATATATATATATATATATATATATATATATATATATATATATATATATATATATATGAAATTCCAAAATAGAACTATATTGATGTAAAGTGTAAACTCAAAAAATACTAAATCTTTCAAAGGTAATTAAGAGATTTATGCAGAAAAGTTTCATTATTTTAGAAATATTTTAAATATAGTCCTAAAAGTTATTTTTTTGAACGGAAAAATCTCGATTTTTTAACATTTTGCCCGAATTAATGAAAAAGTCATTTTTTATATTTTAACATGAAATTACAGATTATGTGATTTTCCCAAAATAATGAGACTTTTCTGTTCAAAAAATATTTTTTAGGATTTTATTAAAAATGTTCCCAAAATAATGGGACTTTTCTGCATAAAAGTCGGTAAATAATTATCAAGAATCAAATCATTTTCAAAATCTTGTTCATCTACTGAAAGATCAGCAACCTCCAAAAAGCTTACATCTTCCGTAGAATCAAAAGCATCTCCACCCACATCCCACATCTTTACATCATCATTCGGATTCCTTGACATAAGTTGCATATTATTGTGGATGTAAACAAAGTCTTGAGCATAACTTGTAGTCAACTTGTTCCTCTTAAGTGAGTGAACAAATGCATAAGTACTCAAATTATGCTCAACACAATAAAAAGAATATAGGTTGTCCAAGTAATCTAAAAGCCAACGTCTGGAGAAAATGAGTGTGAGCACCAAAGTTAACCCACAAATTCTTAGGTTTCATAGTAGCCATCTTTGAAATGTTTGTTAAATCCTCAAAAGGATCACTCTTCATTGAAAAGATTGCATAATCATCAAGGACTTTGCTATACTCATCATCATTAGGAAACAAACTTCGAGAACATTTCATCATTTCTTGTGAAATTTTCTCCATTCCTATGTGGAACACATCTTGTAGAATCCTTAAGTAACCATGCATCACTATAATATCTATAACATTCAAAAGTTAAAACATAAATATATAATAGAAATCAAGTGTGTAATTTAAAATCATATACTTTGGATTTAAAGAGTGAGCTAAACAATGTAGGGGAGTGTTATTCATTGCCCATCGAGCCACTAAAATACGATGCACAACATCATAAAAGCAACTTATTTGACATGCCGAGCGTTGTTCTTTCTTTTAGATCTCAATCTTCACTTTCTCAATCATAGAATCCTACATCTCAGACACCAAGTGTAAACATGGCTTGTCAGTGTCACAAAATCTAATCATCTCATATATAGATCCAGTGAAACTAAGAATATATGCTACTTTGTCCCACCAATCATCATTCAAAATATATTCTTTCACAGAGTTTGCATTTGCTTTCTCAGTGTCATCTAATCTATAAGAATACCATTCTTCGCTTATGACAATTTCTTGAAGACCCTTTTTGATAATTTTTAATCTCTTGAGCATCATAATGATGTAGGCAAAGCAAGTATCGGCAATAAAAAAGCAGGCTAAGAGGATTAAACTTTGTGAACATCGAGAGTTTCATGTTATGGTTCATGATGAAATTCTTTATTGCAAGCACATCTTCATGAAATTTTTTTAACCAACTGCACCATTCATATGTTAGTTCATTTGTTTTCACATTCCTTGGTGAATAAACGTTCTTCAAAGCAAGATTAAGTGTATGAACAACACATGGTGTCCAATAGATGTGAGGATAATGACTCTCTATAATCTCTCCAACCGCTTTATAGTTTATTGCACTGTCAGTAATGATTTGCACAACATTTTGATGACCAATTTCATTGATAACTTATTTCATCAATTCAACAATATAAAATCTATCTTTTACTTCCCCAAAACAATTCACTGGCTTTAGAAACAAATGACCATTACCCGAGGTAGCCATGAATTTGATTAGAGGTTTTCTTGTAGTACAGTCCAACCATCACTCACAATAGTCACACCTTTTTTTTTTCCATGTAGACCTAAGTGGATCCAATAGCCTGTGAGCATTATCTTTTTCTTTTTGTAGTAATGTTGTTCTTAGCTTATTATAACTAGGAGGTACATAAAATCCTTGCTATTTCTTGCAAGATTAAAAGGTAAACCTCTTGTGTAAAACATCCTTGTTATTTCTTGATTCACTTGGTCCCTAACTTCAAAACCAAATGTTCTTTCAATAGGTGTTGAAATACCTTTTCTTTTCTTAAATCCAACACCAGCTTCACATGGCAACTCAACTTCTTTCACTTGTGACTCAGCTTTCTTCTCTTCATACGCATCTTGTGATCGTCTCATGTTAAGTTTGTCAGTTGTTGTTGGTTTCTTGCAAATAAAAATCTCAATACCTATGTTGCAAATAGAAATCCAAGGATGAGAAAATAAAAAATCAGAATAATGTCTTACACACATACACAAAATATTATAATAATTTTTTACTGCATATTTAGGAATCACTTTTTATTCTCATGCAGTTAAGCTGCAATTAATGAAAAGTTTATAGTAAAAGTTGCTAACAATATAAAGGAATAAATTAACATAAGGTATTTGAATATTATCATTAATGAATTAACTATATTCATGCATATGAAACTTAACTTCAATGGATGGACTTTACCTTCTTGTTAAACTTAAATGGACAAAATTGGACTCCAAACATCGCAAAGATTAGTAGATTATGTTATATACCAAGAAAATGTGCTCTAACTCTAGAATATGATCCTTATCGAGTTTCACCACAAAGGTCACACTTAAATTTCCAACATCCTCCTACTCTAACAAGTTTTTCCAGTTTAGTCACATAGTCTCACAATGGTGGTTGGTTTATTGATATAGTTGATGATGATCCTTGTGTTTCTTGTTCTTTAGAAGCCATAATCAATCGGTTTAGGAATTAGGAGAATGGTGATTGGTGAATTCCGAATTGGTGATCGTTTGATCAATGATCGACGAGACAAGTAGATGACTGGGAATGGGATAGTTGATCAGTTTAGGGTAATAACGAATATGTAAAGCCCATTAGCCTTTTTTGGACTTAAAAAGCCCGTGAAAAACCTAAAATACAATAGAAATGTTGCGGAAACTTTACCGATACGTTTCCTGGCTACCTAATACTTCACCAAAATGTTTCCATGGCGTATCGTAGGTGTATCTGTTTCCATGGCATTTTCAAAACGAGAACGTGACCCTAAGAGGAGTTTTCGTGCTTCCTAGGTTATTAATTTAAAGTTAATAACAATGATATAGTTATTTTATTAACATATATTTGTCAATATTTTAATCATATTATTGTATTTTACGTAACGCGCAAATATTCATCTAATATGTAAATAATTGCCAAATTCTTATCACTTTCGTGTAAAAAAATAATAGTATTTTGTCATTTTATCTATCAAAATAATTGAAGTCGTGACTTTAGCATTAATAAGTCCTAATATATTGAAGTTTTTAGAAGAATTTCTTATAAAAACTAGGTATTACATGTTTAAATTCGTATATGCAATATCATGATACTTGTTGGACATCAGTGATACCGGTTGATCTAAAACTAATTAGTGTTAGAAAGGGCACAACCTATCCCATATAGCTCATTCAACCCTCCAGGAGCAGTCATTTGATTGCGGCACAATGTCCATTGTGCGAGGACTTGGTAGATGTCATTTTTGACCCCCAACAATCCCCCCTCAGAAATTGCTCCCTAAGAGAATCTAACCCTCGCTATTGGCTCCAATACAAAATGTAGTGTGTTCAAATTTTTTCATGTATCACAACTCTAGAACGAGGATCACCAAGAACCTATTCTTTTTGATGGCTTCGTGTCCACTTATCCATCGTTGGATAAGCAGGATCAAAATCTAAAGGTGTGTCTTCGGATATTTAATCCGTTTCAGAACCTTCACCTGCATTCGACACATTATCAGAGACATCATGAAAATTGTCAGTTTGATCAGTGTTCACATTAGGTAAATATCCATTTATCTCATCCTCAACTAATGGATTTGAAATGAGATACTCCCACTCGATTAATGAATTCAAAACAATATGCTCCCCCTCGACTAACGAATTCGATGTTCATGATGAAATTTATCATCACTTGAGCACTTTCTGACTTCTAATGAAGAAAGAATACCCAAGTAAACCTTGAAAAGTCATCAACAATGACCAATATGTACTTCTTCTTATTGAGAGCCTCAATAGTTGAAGGTCTGCAAAGTTCAATCTGGAGATGTTTCAAAGGTTCGATGATCTTTAAGTCGATGACGATGGGACAACCTTGACGATGTTGCTTACCCTGTTTACAAGCAGCACATAACGAATCGTTATCGAATTTTAATACAGGTAAGCCACGAAAAAGATCATGAATGACCAGTTTGTTAAGATTCTTGAAATTCAGATGGGAGAGTCGACAATTCCATAACCAGTTGATATTTAATGAGGCTTTCAAAAGTAAGCAGACAGAGGGAGCACCAACAATGGGCTTCATATCGAGTGTGAGCATGTCACCTTTCCTTTTCGACTTAAGCAAAACATCCTTCGTTTCTTTGTTAGATATGACACTACCTTCTTCATAGAAGACTACTTGATTGCCAGTTCCCATAACAAGTTACGAAACACTTATCAAATTATGTTGTAAGCCTTCAACATATGTCACTCTGTTCACAATAAAATTCCCGTTTGTTACTTTGCCATAACTTCTCACTTTGTATTTATTATTGTTACAAAAATTTAATACTCCAACATTCTGCAAACTTCGATAGTCTCGCTGATTCTCCCTTCGACCAATCATGTAATGAGAGCAACCATTATCGATATACCAATGTTCATTGTATTGCTCGTCACATAGTACCTACAAGCATTCAAAAGAATTTAGGCCCCCAAGGCTGTTTGGGTCGTTAGATATTAGTTTGGAATGCATTGTGAAATGAAGAACCTAGTACCCAATTTCGAACTTTTGACTTTAAACTATCTATTAATTCAACTTCAACAAATTTGGGCATCGAAACGTAATCATTCAATGTTTTAGGTTCGACACTGACTGTAACATCCCAAAATTTTCATTTTTAAATTATTAAATAAACCGCAATAATTAAAAATATTTTAATAAAATATGAACCATAGTATCTCAAAACATCAAAATCAGTATCTCCATATCAAAACACATAACAAATATATCATAGTAACATCTCAGGCTAAACATCATGGTGTGTGCAATGCAGTCATCCCGAGCTCTTCTCATTGCTACCGGAAGTACTTGAAACCAAAACTGAAAAATGTAAGCACGAAGCTTAGTGAGTCTCCCCAAACTACCACATACCATAAACATAATTACATAATCACATAATAACATATAATGGGCCCCACCCGCTTCATCGGGCCTCGCCCGACATCGAAGAATCCGGCATCGGGCCTCGCCCAGCATCGACCAAAGTTCGGTATACATATAAACATATCAACAAATACACATAAATAATCTCATAACAGAAACATATAAATATTCCTCGGGCCCCACCCGACATCGAACCGAAATCCGAAAGCATACAAACATTCCTCGGGTATATTTCCGGCATCGGACCGTAATCCAACATACAAAACATATACATGTAAGAATAATGAATACATTAAGCATACAAACATCCCTCGGGCACCGCTCGACATCGGATCGAAATCCGGAAACATATAAACCTACATCGGGCACTGGCCGACATCAGACCTTAGCCTGGAACATACTAGCATACATATATGGGTCGACATTGGTGTCTTCTACCTGTTCATACAGGAGGAAAACTCACCTCGCAAAGCTGAATGTAGAATCTCATGGTACGAAATCTCTAACGGCTACTCCAACAACCCCCCAAGCTATCAATGCAAAATAACACTTAATCAAAATTCAATAATCCTTCCTAGGGTAAAACGATCATTTTACCCTTGATCTAATTCGGACCATAACCTAGGCCCAACTCCATAACATGCATGGTCCAATTCTATATAGCCTTTCCTAGCCCACTAATGGCCGAATTTTCTAAATTGGACCCAACTCCTAAAATGGTTCTTCTGTTAAGCCCAATCATATTCTCAGCCCAATTAACTTATTTCTTATGGCCCAATATGGCCCAAATTAAGAAATTCCATGCATTGGCCCATACCGAGGCCTAAATGGCGAAAACTCATGTCTAGTGAGTACTCGGGGCGTACTCCTTTGTACGCTAAGCGTACAACTTTCCTTGCTTGTATGCTACGTATACGGGTTGTACGCCCAACGTACTAACTTGTTAAGCCATAAAATCCGAAAACGCTTAATCCCTTAAGACCTTAAGCTCCAAACGCAGATCTGAGTCCAATAAAGTTTCTTAACCCATAAAGTCGATTACTTGGTGGCTTGGAAACCACCAAAAGGACCCAAACTTGAAATATGGCAACCAACTTCCATAGAAATGACTAAAACTCATGCATGGCCACCGTAAGAACTTCAAGATGGTAACTTTTCTATCTTTGGGACTCATATAACACTAAGTGTAGCAACCCCATGCCTAGAAACGGATTTGCACCATAACAATCCATTCTTGGGACCAAAGAGGTCCAAAACACCATTACCATAGATCTAAGCATACATGAGACAAGTTGTGAGCTTTTTACCTTAAATGAGTACTAGATGATGATGATATCTCTGATCCTTGAGCTCAAGCTACACAAGTTCTTCTTCACCAACTTTTTCTTTCTCCTTCCAAGTTCCAAACCATGAAAATGGATTCATAAGATCAAAATCACACAAAGATGAAGAACGTTAGGCTTTCTAGGGTTTCTGAGTTTGAGAGGCTGGTAAGGAGGCTAGGGTTTGGGACATAATGATGTATTTATATGACTTAAATCCTAAGAATTAGGGTTTTGGGTCAGCTCGCGTATGTTACGCGTACCTCTTGGTACGCTGCGCGTACGCACATCAACCCTCTGCATCCAATGCTGCCACTATACCCTATGTACATCAAGCTTACGCCCATCGTATGTCTTTTGTCGGCCTACTCACTAACGACCCAACTCAATAAGGCCCAACTCAAATAGTCCAACATTACTCTCACAGTGCAACAATTAATTACAAAAATTAAATAATTTAGCATTACCTCAGATCACAAATGTTATAATTCTCTCCCACTTGCATCAGACTTCGTCCTCAAAGTCTGCTATCATGAAAAAATCTGGACAATGCTCCCTCATCTCCTCCTCGGGCTTCCAAGTCCACTCAGACCTTTTGCAGTGTAGCCACTGCACCTTTACCAACTCTACCCTCTTATTCCTCAGCTCCTTCGTCTTCTTTCGAGAATGGCTACTAGTCTCTTGATGTAGTCCAGGCTGTCATCTACCTAAATATCCTCTAAAGGCACAACTACAGAGTCATCCACTAAGCACTTCCGTAGCTGGGAAACATGCAAAGTGTTGTGGATCTGACTAATATCGGTTGGAAGATCTAGTCGATATGCAACCCGACCCACCTGATCCAAAACCCTAAATGGACCGATGTACCTGGGGCCCAGCTTGCCCCGCTTCCTGAATCGGATGGCATCTTTCCAAGGTGACACCTTCAAGAGGACCATATCCCTTACCTGAAACTCTAGGTCTGAACGACGCTTGTCGGCATAGCTTTTCTGCCAACTTTGAGCAGTTTGGAGCTTGCTCCGGACTTGTTGGATCTTCTCCGTGGTCTTGAGTAGCACCTCAGTACTCCCCATGACCCTCTAACCAACCTCACCCTAATAGATTGGGGTCCTACACTTCCTCCCATAGAGCATCTCGAAGGGAGGTCAGTCTATGCAAGTGTGATAACTGTTGTTATACAAAAATTCTGCTAACGGAAGATACGTATCCCAACTTCCCCCAAAGTCTAATACGTACGCACGTAACATGTCCTCTAGAGTCTAAATCGTCCTCTCACTCTGCTCATTCGTTTGAGGGTGAAGAGTTGTACTAAATTGAAGACGAGTACCCATCTCGTCATGAAACCGCTTCCAATGCCTAGAAGTGAAACAAACATCTAGGTCTGACACAACCTACACCGACACTCCATCATGTGCAACCACCTCACGTACATAGATCTCGGCTAGCTTCTCGGCCGATCCATGATGACCCAAATCGAATCTACTACACGTGCGGTCCTGGGAAGCTTCATAATGAAATCCATAGTGATATCTTCCCATTTCCACACGAGAATATCCAACAACTGCATCTTGTCGTGAGGTCACTGTGTTTGTCCTTGACTTTCCTGCAAGTCAAGCACCTCCCCACATACCATGTTATGTCCCACTTCATGAAGGGCCACCAATAATCAGGATGAAGATCCCGATACATCATCATCGCCACGGGATGAATTGATAACCTAGACTTGTGGGCCTCCTCCATCAGAACCTAGCACATACCGCCCCGGTAAGGAACCCAGACCCTCCGATGTAGGGTCAACAATCCACGACTATCATAATCAAAAGAAGCCACATGACCTATGATCTGCTCACACTTTCGGCGCTCTTCCTTCATACCCTCGACCTGCGCCTCTTGGATCCTTTACAGCAACAGAGTAATCATTTTCATCCTCAGACATATATCTCAAATCAGATCTGTGACCGCCTTGCGGCTAAGAGCGTCGACCGTCACATTGGCCTTCCCTCGAGTGGTAAACAATCTCACAATCATAATCCTTCACCACGTCTAACCAACGATGTTGCCTCATGTTCAGATTCGGCTGATCCATCAGGTACCTCAAGCTCTTGTGGTCTGTGTAAATGGCACAACGAACCCCATCGATGTAGTGACGCCAAGTCTTGAGGGAGAAAACCGTAGCCCCTAGCTCCAAATCATGCGCCGGATAGTTCGCCTCATGAGGCTTCAGCTGCCTCGATGCGTATGCTATCACACGACCCCGCTGCAACAGTATTGCACCCATACCCATGATCGAAGCGTCACAGTAAACCATGAAATCCTCAATTCCCTCTAGCAAAGTCAGAATCGGTGCCTCGCACAACTGTTGTCTGAGAGTCTTGAAAGCCGCCTACTGGTTAGGCCCCCAGCGGAATGCCACCGACTTCTTGGTTAGTCGGGTCAAGGGAACAACAATCTTGGAGAAATCCTAGATGAATCTCTGATAATAACCTGCCAGACCAACAAAACTCTGAATCTCAGGTGGAGACCTCAGAACCTGCCAATGCATCGTGGAATCTACCTTAGCCAGATCGACCAAAATACCATTCTGGTTGACAAGGTGCCCTAGAAACTGCACCTCGCACAACCAGAACTCGCACTTGGAGAACTTTGCAAAAAGTCTCCCCCTCCTTAGTGTCTACAGCACCTCCCTCAGGTGCTCCTAATGATCTCTTAAGTCTTGGAGTAAACGAATATATCATCAATAAAGACTATCACAGACCGGTCCAACATTTGTCTGCACACACAGTTCATGAGATCCATGAACGTGATAGGAGCATTGGTGTGCCCAAATGACATCACCACGAAATCATAATGACCATAGCGAGTCCGAAAAGCTATCTTTTGTATATTGTCATCCCTGACTCGCATCTGGTGATAACCCGATCGCAGATCAATATGCTCTCTGAAGCTAGTCAAAAAAGTCATCAACCCCGGGAGGGGATACCGGTTCTTAACCGTTACCTTATTTAACTCCCTGTAATCTATACACATCCGATATGACCAGTCCTTCTTCTTCACAAATAGGATCGGGGATCCCCATGGCGAACTGCTCAGCCCAACAAATCACTTTTCTAATAGCTCCTATAACTATGTAGACAACTCCTGCATCTCAGGAGCAGCCAACCGATATGGTGCCTTGGTTATCGGATCGACACCAGGAACTAGGTCAATATTGAACTCTACCTGTCTCTCCGGAGTTATCCCAAGAAAATCCTCCAGGAATATATCCAGGTACTCCCGTACGATCGATACATCATACACAGTTGCCTTACCCTTATCCCGCATATCCATAACATGGGCGACATAACCAACGCATCCCTGCATTAGGTAGCTTCTCGCCATCGTTGCCGAACAAAGAGTCAGTCTACATTGCGGCCTGCCACCTTGAATCACCAAACCTCCCCCACTTGGGGTCCGAGCCCGCACAATCTGATGCTCGCAGTCAATCACTACTCCATTAGGGATCAACATGTCCATACACACAATAACCTTATTCCCTCGTAGGGTATATGGACTTAATCCACATAAAACTACTCATAAAAAAATTGTAGTGTACATCCCTAATGAAGCTTTGCAACTCGTACTGTCCTATGATCTGTGATCTCTACATCAAGCGGACAGTCCAGCTCCCCTAGAGCTCCAACAAATCGCTTGCTAAGCGCGAGTGATACAAAAGATCGGGTATCCCCTGAATCGAATAATACCAGAGCAGATATGTCGTTCACTAAGAACAACCCTATGATAAAACAGATAAACATAAGCGACAAATCAATATAAATAAAGAGACAAGGAGAAGATACATACCCATCAAACCACGTCAGGACCTGCATGTGCCCCCTTTGCTGTCAGTTGGAAGGCTCTGCTCTTCGCCATAGGCGCCTAAAATCGACCTTGACGGCCACCAGTAATTCTCAATGTAGCAGGAACGGGTGCCGCCACCAGTCATGCTGCTGCTAAACTCAGGCACTGGGACCACTTGTGTTCCCCTTGATAGCATTGGAAGCAAATATGATATGATACTGTGGTGGTATCGGTACATTCTCTGTTGACATGACCAGTTCGGCCATACTTAAAGCATCCTGAACTACCCGCCATGCACACCCCTTCATGCATCTTGCCACATTTTCCAACACGGCTGCGGCTCTACTGGCTCCTCGATCGGTGATCCGATACCTTAAGCTTTTTTCCTTCACTCCCTGTCTGAACCTCCTCTGGTTTCCTCTTCTTCTCCATCTCCAAATCCAGTTGCCTCTCCCAAGCCCTCGCTATCATATCCTCCAGTGTCTTGTAGCTGGAATGGCAAACAAACTGTCGGATATCACTATGTAGCATCTCATGGTATCGAGCCTTTTTCATCTCCTTGTCCACCACATAGTGCGGAACATGAAGGACCCTCTCCTTGAACATAGCGGTGATCTCAATCACCATCTCAGTCATTTGCTGGAGATCCTAGAACTCCCGTACAAGCTGCTGCACCTCAATCATAGGTGCGAGCTCGGACCTGAACTTGGTCGTAAAGTCACTCCAGGTCATAGCATCAAGGGAAACATCACCAATAGCATGTCCAATCTCCTCTCACCAATCCTGTGCCCTGTCCTTCAGGAAGCTGGAAGGAAGTCGGAACTTATCCCCCTCGGGACAGCGGCTGGTGCGAAAGGCGTTGGCGACATCTTCCAACCACTTGCTGCTAGTAATATGGTCCCTAGCCCTATGGTATATTGGTATTCTGGAGCTCCGAATGCTTGGAAATCCATGAATGTCATCGTGCGCACCCCTAACATGGCTGCTATCTCAGTATGGAATGCACCCAACCTCTCATAAAGAATCTCCAAAATGCCACCCTTGACCGTACCAAAGATCATAGAAGTCTGGTCAATGATACTGCACATGATCTTAGATGAAATCAACTCTGTCATCTGATCATCGAGCTGCCCGGATCCAGAGCCCGAGCTTGATCCCTCGCTTGCGCCAGAACTGCCAATTGGTCTAGTGCATAACGTCACCATACTGAAAATACACCATAAAAATCATCAGAATACTCATCAAAACTCAATGGATCTCACACACTACAAGTTCACTGGGTTTATCTCAATCTTCCTTGATTCGAGTACAGATCCTTTTCTATCAATAGTATGGGCCCATAAAACCTTTCATATATATATATATATATATATATATATATATATATATATATATATATATATATATATATATATACTTTCCTCAATAACCGCCTTGAGTCCACCAAGTCCCTTTCAATACTACTTCTTTCCACGCTAATTTCATCCTAGGCTTGCCCTAGAGTAATCTCCGACCCAATCTCCGCCATCAGCTGCATAAGGAGCTCCTGCTATCTTTCCCTAACTAGCTCACGAATACAATTACATATTACTAACACTAGATAATTCTTCGAATGAGAGTCTCTCCTTACAACGGTTAGACTCACACAAGAGTTGTGAAATAAGGCTAAACCTAACCTTCTGAAATTATTTAGCCCTCATAATATGTAACTTAACATATTCATTTACTGGTTAGATAAAGATAACTAAGACTCTTAAAAGCACAGAGCAAGCAACATCCGGGCATCAAGTAAACAAAACTAGGCATATCCTAAACAAGACATCATATTACTGACTAATCAATACTAGCATGTAGTTCATTAAGCTTATATGGTAGGCATAAAAGGCATCCTTCCTAGATCCTTATTCCTAATCTTGCATGCAGTTCACATATTCGTATTTCATAACATAAAATAAATATGAATGGGTAATTTCGGAGAACTTACTTGTGCTCGGCTGATTGTATGCACCACACCCTTTTTTCTTTTCAAAATCCTTTTTATATAATGATTTTCTTTTGAAAATTTTCATACCAAGTCCTCAGTTTGAGCTCATACAAACCCGAGAGTGTACCCAAATCCTTCAAACCAAGGCTCTGATACCAACTTGTAACATCTCAAAAACCATGACCAAAAATTTCATTTTTAAATCATTAAATAAACCACGATTCTTAAAAACATTTCATCAAAACATGAACTGCAGTATCTCAAAACATCAAAATCAGTATCTCTATATCAAAACACATAATAAATATATCAGAGTAACATCCCAAGCTAAACATCATACTGTGTGCAATGTAGTCATCCCGAGCTCTTCCCCTTGCTACTGGAAGTACCTAAAACCAAAACTGAAAATTATAAGCATGAAGCTTAGTGAGTCTCCCCAAACTACCACATACCATTTACATAATCACATAATAACATATCATGGGCCCTACCCGCTCCATCGGGACCCCGCCCGACATCGGACATAATCCGGCAATGCCCCCCCCCCTCCCGGCATCGAGCAAAGTTCGGTATAAATATAAACATATCAACAAATACGCATACACAATCACATAACATAAACATATAAAAATTCCTCGGACCCCGCCCGACATCGGACCGAAATCCAGGAGCATACAAACATTCTCTGGGCATTGCCCGACATCGGACTGTAATCCGGAAACATACAAAACAAACACATGCAAGAATAACAAAGACATCAAGCATACCAACATTCTTTGGGCACCGCCCAACATCGGATCGAAATCTGAAAACATATAAACCTACATCGGGCAATGCCTGGCATCTGATATTACCCCGAAACATACTAGCATACATATACGGGATGACATTGGTGCCTTCGAACCGTTCATACAGGAGGAAAAATCACCTCACAAAGCTGAATGCATAATCTCACGTACATAAATCTCTAACAGCTGCTCCGACGACTCCCCGAGCTATTAGTGCAAAATAACACTTACTTAAAATCCAATGTAAAATGACCATTTTACCTATGATCTAATTCTGACCATAACTTAGGTCCAAATCCATAATATGCAAGGTCCAATTCTGTATAGCCTTTCCAAGCCCACTAATGGCCCAATTTTCTAAATTGGGCCCAACTCCTTAAATGGGCCTTCCCTTAAACCCAATCATATTCTCAGCCTAATTAACCGATTTCTTATGGCCCAGTATGGCCCAAAATAACAAAGTCCATGCATTGGCGCACACCGACGCCCAAATGGTGAAAACTCATGTCCAGTGAGTACGCGGGACGTACTCCTCTGTACGTTAAGCGTGCAACTTGGATGGATTTTATGCTGCGTGTATAGGATTGTACGCCCTACGTACTAACTTGTTAAGCCATGAACTCCAAAAAGGCTTAATCCCTTAAGACCTTATGCTCCAAACTCATATCTGAGTCCAATAAAGTGTCTTAACCCATAAAGTCGATTACTTGGTGGCTTGCAAACCACCAAAAGGACCCAAACTTGAAATATGGCAACCAACTTCCCTAGAAATGACTAAAACTCATGCATGG
Source organism: Lactuca saligna (assembly GCF_052625555.1). Taxonomy (NCBI): domain Eukaryota; kingdom Viridiplantae; phylum Streptophyta; class Magnoliopsida; order Asterales; family Asteraceae; genus Lactuca; species Lactuca saligna. The sequence continues at coordinate 37,460,915 of NC_136424.1, forward strand.
ACACAATAAGACCTTCAAGATGGTAACTTTTCTATCTTTGGGGCTCATATAACACTAAGTGTGGCAACCCCATGCCTAGAAACGAATTTGGACCATAACAATCCATTATTGGGACCAAAAAGGTCCAAAACACCATTACCATAGGTCTAAGCATACATGAGACAAGTTGTGAGCTTTTTACCTTAAATGAGTACTAGATGATGATGATATATCTGATCCTTGATCTCAAGCTACACAAGTTCTTCTTCACCAACTTTTTCTTTCTCCTTCCAAGTTCCAAACCATGAAAATGGATTCATGAGATCAAAATCACCCAAAGATGAAGAATGTTAAGCTTTCTAGGGTTTATGAGTTTGAGAGTATGGTAAGGAGGCTAGGGTTTGGGACATAATGATGTATTTATATGACTTAAATCCTAAGAATTAGGTTTTTGGGTCAGCTCGCGTATGCTGCGCGTACGCACATCAACCCTCCGCATCCAATGCTGCCACTATACCCTATGTACGTCAAGCTTACGGGCTTGTACGCCCAACGTACTAACTTGTTAGGCCATAAAATCTGAAAAAGGCTTAATCCCTTAAGACCTTAAGCTCCAAATGTAGATCTGAGTCCAATAAAGTTTCTTAACCCATAAAGTCGATTACTTGGTGGCTTGGAAACCACCGAAAGGACCCAAACATGAAATATGGCAACCAACTTCCATAGAAATGACTAAAACTCATGCATGGCCACATTAAGACCTTCAAGATGGTAAGTTTTCTGTCTTTGGGACTCATATAGCACTAAGGGTGGCAACCCCATGCCTAGAAACAGATTTAGACCATAAAAATCGATTATTGGGAACAAAAAATTCCACAACACCATTACCATAGATCTAAGCATACATGGGACAAGTTATGAAGTTTTTACCTCAAATGAGTACTAGATGATGATGATATCTCAGATCCTTGAGCTCAAGCTACACAAGTTCTTCTTCACCAGCTTCTTCTTTCTCCTTCCAAGCTCAAAACCACCAAAATGGCTTCACAAGATCAAAATCACACAAAGATGAAGAATGGTCGGCTTTCTAGGGTTTCTTAGTTTGAGAGGCTGGTAAGGAGGCTAGGCTTTGGGACATAATGATGTATTTATATGAATTAAAAGCTAAGAATTAGGGTTTTGGGTTGGCTCGTGTATGCTGCACGTACGCACATTAACCCCCTATCCAATGCCGCCACTACACCCTGCTTATGCCCAACGTACATCTTCAATCGCCCCACTCGCTAACGGCCCAGCTCAATAAGGCCCGACTCAAATATTCCAACATTACTTTCATAGCCCAACAATTAATTACAAAATTTAAATAATTTAGCATTACCTCGGACCATTGATGTTACCCTGACTTTCCCTTTTCCATCTATAGTTCATTGTCCTTCAACCTTTGTCTTCAGAATTTCTTTCCACCTTTTCACTGATGGATTCGACTCCAATGATGATGAACTTCCTTGTATCAAATCATTTAAGTAGCTTTTGTAATCATACTTAATTTGTTCTTTAGAGTACTTTAGTTATTGGTATTGCTTCCTTTTTCCTTCGAGCCAATGGTTGATATTTTTCACATCATTTCTCCCTATCATGAACAAAGCTTTGACCTTCTGTGTTGACTTAGGATTTGGAAAATGTGGTTTTGTGGGCTTAAGCGATTCATGTTTCTTCCCTTTACTTCAAATTTTTCAAAATTTCATTGTGGAAAAGATGGTTTTGGAGAATTTTGAAACCGATGTTGATATTGCTTATTATAACCAACCGATGTTCGATTAAAAACCTTTTGTCCTTGTTGAAAACTTCTTTGACATTTAGCTTGATTGAGATTTCTTTGTTTATTACTTGACCAACATTTCTTTGAATTTTGTTTTGATAAAACCTTTCATTTTGACGATTTGGACAAAAATTCCTTGGACGTTGGTTTTGAGCAAAAGTTCCATTTCTTTGTGTTTGAACAATTGGAGGTCAAACTGGTTTTTGAACATTAGATTGAACTTTTGCAAAATCATTTTGCTTTTGAGTTGAATTGTTTTGAAAAATGTCTTATTATGAGAAAAAGTCTTAACTTTTTCAGTTGATTTTTCCTGAAAAACTTTTTGTTTTTGAAAAGTCTTGACATTTTTCAATAGACTTTGTTTCAAGCTTTTGACAACAAAACACCTTCCTCTTTTGCAACTTGTTGAGCACTTTCAAAGAATATTTGTGACTTTGTATTTTTGATTTTTCAAACCTATTTATCTTATTTGACCATGAACTTTTAATTTTTCAAATTTTACTTGCCAAACACGTTTCAATTATTGTCTTTGAAAAGTAGTTGAGTTTTTGTTTAAATTATTTTCAACCATACTTTGGTTCAATAAGAAACCTTCTTTTGTCACACCTTTGTTGTCTTTATCTTAGGATTCACCTTGTCGCCATTTCCTATAGTGACAAACACTTGATTTGGGAACACAACTGCATCTATGCGTATCAAAGATCGATAGATGACTAAGTTTTATTCAAGATAATGAGGACCTTTATCTTTCATCATATTTTCGAATTGCTCTATTTCTTCATGAACCTGTTTGACAACAACTCTGGGAATAGTTGTTTCAATCGAAATGTCATCATCATCACTTTCACTATCGTAATCTTCGACAACCACTTGATCATAATCATAGACTTTCTATGTTGAGGATTGGTTAGTGTTAACCTTCGCTACTTAATCATGACAAATTCCTTTACCCTTAGCCATCAAAGTGACATTAATGACAGATAATGAAGAACAATCAATAGTTTCCTCTTCATCAATTTCACTGATATTGTCAGAATCATCTTCTATATCAGCAAAATTTTGTTGAGAGTCTAATTTTGAATTCTCATTCATGTTCAAAATTTTGATTTATTTAGTTTTAAAGAGATTTTCATTAATAATATTCACTAAATCATTATCATTCAGGCACTCATCAATTTTAACAATTTCATAAGCGTATGAATCATTAGGCACTTTATCAAATTCCGATATTTTATTTTCTCAATCATAGGAGGTAGCATCAATGTTTTCTATTTCGTATTCTAAAAAAAGGTAATAACTTTTGGATTAGTGTCTAAGTCCATAACTATATTTGGTATGTACTTGACCCCGTTCTAGCATGGTCTTTTTGGGTTGCCTTCACCAAAGCAACTTGATAGGATGATTTATGGAGAGAGAGGATATTATGCTTGATTAATATATTATATGAGTAATATATTAAAAGAGAAATCATATTAGTTAATTAATATTGATCAAGAATTAATTAAGAAATTAATTTTGTGATCAATAGAGATTAATTGAACTAAGGGGGACTGATATTGCAATTATAAGATAATTGGATTTTTGGGGTGTGGATCTCTTGGATTATAGGGTGGATGATTTTAAGGTGGAAGTCCACTTAGAAATCATCCAAGGCCTTGTTTTGGAGGGTTCCATTAGACCGCTTAAGGCCTAAGTTATCCAATTAGGGTTTTGACTGAAACCCTAGCAGCACACCTATATAAAGGTCCCCAAAGCTTCATATTTCGGCTACCCCAAGAAACCCTAGAGTTCAAGAGCCGAAATTAAGCCTCAATTCCCTCTCTTCAAGATCATTCTCTATCATTGGTGTTTGTAAGCCATTAGAGGTATTACAATTATGATACTAAGCACTTGAAGTTGAAGATTCTTGCTACTATCAAGAGGTAATCATCTAAACTTGTTTTAGTTGTAGATTTAGATTTTATAGTATGCTAGATTAGGGTTTACAAGCTTTGGATTATTTTTCATGTACAATAGAGAATCCTAGATCCAAAGCTTTAGGGTTTTGCATGTGCACATAGGAATATTCTTTTGCTCAAAACTCATCAGTGGTAGCAGAGCCTTGCTTGGTTTCTATTGTATTTGATGCATTATGTTTTACTTCATTGCTAGAAATCGATTTTTCTGCCTTCTTCCTGACAGACTCATCGAGTCCCAAGATGAATTCGACGAGTCAGATGAACTCGGTGGGTTTTGTAAGGGACTCGGCGAGTCTGGGTGTCACATAGATGGATTTTCGGGATTTTGGCTTATTTTGACTTGGGATAGTTACCAAAAATGTTTTTAATTAATAAAATCTAATTTTTATTGATTCCATGTGATTATTCTTGTCAACACAAAAGATATTTGTCAATTAATTAGATAATTATTACCTTATTTGAAAAACCTCAATTATTTGAATTATTTTGATCAATTATCTTGCATGAAATTGGATTAGGTCAAAATTAGATAATCACCAACTAATTGTTTAGTTATATTATTTGAATTTTGATCTAGATAGTTTTGAATAATTTCAAAACTTGCCCTCAAGTTTTGGAATTTAAATTTTTGACTAAAAGTTAATTGTGAAATATTTAAATTCTAAACCATAGAATTTTACAAGTTAAAATTCAAACCCTATACTATTATAATATAATTAGAATAATTATTACATATGTATAAGATAAATCCTAGTTTTACCGTTAGTAGGCCTCACCCACGAAGCCGATCTATAAGGGGTGTATAAGGTTGTTGCCTATAAAATGGTAGTTTAATGGGTATCCACTCTCACCCACCGCTTCCTTGGTTGGTGGAGGGTTGTTAGCCGAACGGCTAGGATAAAGCAACTAATTACTCATTAAAAGTATAATGATTAATAAACTAACTAAATGTTTTTATAAAATTCCCAATCTTAGTTACTTTCGAAAAAAAATGTGAAATTGATGCTATTCAATGAAATTACACTTTGTACTCGTGCCAAGACGTTAGTGGAGCATGTGTGGTTAACCGACACACTAATTTAGGCCTAGAAAATGTGGAAAATGGTGACTCGATGTTTGTCATAGATCAATGGAGCGTGTGTGGCTAACCGACACATTGATTAAGTGAATGTAGTATTGGGGGCACCAAGTACATTTGCATGGTTTTTCACACCTTGTTTGTGATCCTCGGTATCCCAGTCACAAACTTGAAGGGCATATCGAGATTTAAACATGCCATTGAAAAGTTCAATGAATCTCAAAAGATCTAGGAGTTTCAAAACACTTAAAACTTAATTGCTTTCATATTTCATGGTGGAAATTAGTGAATCATCATTCACTTGCCTTCAAATTGTTTGTTGTTTAGACTACAACATCCCTCTTCTAAATTGTGAATAATGTTGTTGGATCCTAGCCCTAATTTCTCATTTTGGTGTTTAGTTGGGGATTCTTTTCTAATCAAACTTAATCTTTTTTCTTTTTCAGATGTCTAACCCAAACAACAATGCTTCCGGCTCAAACTCTTCCGATTCATTCTCACTCATGAATTTGTGTGGGAGGGTGATCTTATATGGAAAAAAAATAAATGATCGGATCCGCAACATACGAATAGTTACCCGTACGAGGACAAGGAGTATGTCCTCAACAAGGAGCTGAAAGATGTAGATGTCAACACTGCTACTCCGGAGGAGATCGCTTCCTTTGAGGCTCCTAAAAGTGATGCTACGAAAGTCTGTTGCATCATGATCGCGGCCATAATTGTTGAACTTCAAAATTCCTACGAGGACTTCCTTACCTATGAGATGCACCAGGATTTACTAGACAAGTACCACCAAAGGGCCAGGCAGGAAAGGTACAAGACCATCACTTTGATGATCACGACCAAGATGAGGGATGAAGAGTCTATCACTGCTCATCTGCAGAAAATGCAGAGATATGTCGACCGCCTGCAGAAGTTAAATGTTAACTTAGATGAGGAGCTGGAAATTGATATTATTCTTCACTCCTTTCCTCCTTGCTACAACCAGTTCCGCATGACCTACCACATGAACAAAGAGGAGGTCACGTTGAGTAAGCTTCAAGGCTTCTTGAGGACTGCTGAGAGTAACCTCAAGGATAAATTTGTTGCATCAACTCCTACTACTGTTGTTGACCCCGTATTGTCTATTGGGAAAGGGAAAGGGTAAGAAGAGGAAGGCTCCTTCCAAGAGCCACTATAAGGGAAAGTCCCACGATGACACCTCTTCTAGTGGAGCCAAGATTGGTCCCGTTGCACCCTCTTCGAACCCGAAGGATGTAGAGTGCTGCCACTGCCATGACAAAGGGCATTGGAAATGAAGTTGCTCGGAATATCTGCAAGATATCAAGGATGGAAAGATAAATCCATCCTTTGCAAGTGTTTATTCTATTCAATCCAATGATTCATCGCATGCTATTTCTTGGGTTCTCGATACTGGGTGTGGTTTTCACTTTTGTTCTGATTTGCAGGGCCTAAGAAGAAATAGGGATGTGGAGCATGGGAATATAAACTTGATCATGGGGAACAAAAGAGTGTTTCCTGTCACCAAGATTGGAGTTTACTCTTTAGTGCTTAGTAGTGGATTAGGACTAGATTTGAATAATTGTTGCTATTCGCCAGAAATGGCAAGAAACAACATTTCCTTTCATGGTTTATACAAAAAAGGATTTTGATTTTCATTTGATAATGAAAAAGGTTCCATTAATGCTTTCTTTAATGGTGTTTTCTATTTTGAAGCATTGCCTTGTAATGGAATATATGAAACTGTGATGTTGTAGATAATTTAGGAAATGATGTGTTGTGTATCGATTCTTCCAATGGTTTAGATAAAGCATGCTTGTGGCATTGTCATCTTGTACATGTCAACAACAAACGCATAGCCCAACTCCAAAATGATGTAGTGTTGGAGTCATTCGAGCTTAGGGACGATGACGTGTGCTAGTCTAGTTTACTTGGAAAGATGACCAAGTCACCCTTCACTAGTTCTTGTGAAAGGGGTGAGGGTTTATTGGATCTCATACACACCGATGTGTGTGGGCCCTTTAGATCCACCACAAGGTATGCGAGCTGCTTCTATGTGACTTCCAACGATGATTATAACATATATGGGTATATCTACTTAATCAAGCACAAGTCACAAACCTTTGAAAAGTTCAAAGAGTTTAAGCAGGAAGTGGAGAATCAGTTGGGCAGGAAAATCAAGATGCTTCAATCCGATCAAGGTGGAGAGTACCTTAGTATTGAGTTCCACATATACCTTAAGGAATGCGGAATTGTTTCGCAATTGATGCTGCATCTCTGGAGGAGTTAACTGATATGGTGCTTTGGCTATCAGAGCTGCACCCAGAACCAACTCAATCCTAAATTCCACCTGCCTCTTTGGAGACACCCCATGCAAGTCCTCTGAGAACACATCAGCGTACTCCCACACCATCGACACTTCATCCATATTCACCCTACCCTTATCCCGGGCATCCATAACATAGCTGACATAACCGGAACAACCCTGATGAAGATAGCGTATGGCCCTAGTTGTTGAACATAGAATCGGCCCACTCTGAGCTCTCTCTCCCTAAACCGCTACTCTCTCCCACTTGGGGTCCGAATACATACCAATTGATGCATGTAATCAATCATCACCCCATTGGGGCTCAACCAGTCCATTCCTACAATGACCTTGTTCTCGTGCAAAGGAATGGGAACCAAATCAACCGGATACTACTTGTTAAACATCTCAAGAACACAACCCTGATGAACCCTCGATACCCAGACAGACCGATCATCAACAATCTCAACCAATAAGGGGTACTCCAGCTCCCCTGGAGCTCCAACAAACCTCTTATTAAGCACAAGAGATACAAAAGATCGGGTAGCCCACGAATTAAACAATATCAATGTAGAGATACTGTTAACGAGGAATGATCTTAAAATAAAACACACAGATATAAGATGGAAAATAAATATAAATAAAGAGATAAGGAGAAGATACATACACATCACCACATCAGGTGTTATGTGAGCCTCCTCGGCTGTATACTGAAAAGTCCTGCTCTTCACCACATAGGCATCCGCCTTACCCTGGTGGCCATCAGTAATCCGTAGAATTGCCGGAGCGGGTGCTACCATTGGTCCTGATGCTACCAAACTCAGGCAATTGACCTTCTTATGGCCCCTATTATTGCAATAGAAGCAAATCAGATCAGATACTAGGGTCATGGTGGTAGCAGTAGCCATGCAATCCCTGCTGTTATAACCCCTCCGGCAGCACGTGAAGCAACCAAAACCACCCACCCTTTATGCCCCATTGTGCGTCTTTCCGTACTAGCTATAGTGGCTCTAGCCCTTTTGGCCTCTCAATCTTGAATCAAATAACTTGGTCCTCTTGCCTAAACTCCCTGAACCATGATCCTGATCCGACTTCCTCTTCCTCTCCATCTCTAGATCAATCTCCCTTTCTCTAGCTCTCACAATCATATCCTCCAGTGTCTTGCAACTGGATTGGCTCACGAACCGTTGATTATCATTCCTCAACATCTCACGGTATCCTACCTTCTTCATCTCCTCATCTGCCACATACTGCGAAACCAACAAATCCCTCTCGCAAAACATCACAGTGATCTCAGCCACCGTTTTAGTAGTCTGACGAAGGTCCTGGAACTCCCTCGCCAACTGTTGCACCTAAATCACTGGTGGAAACTCAACTCTAAATCTAGTCACAATACCATCCCATGTCGTTGAATTAACCGCCACATCAACCATGGAGTGCCCAACCTCCTCCTACCAATCTAAAGCTCTGTATTTCAGAAGAAAAGAAACAAGTCTGACCTTTTCCCTATCGGGAAAACTGCTAGTGTGGAAGGCATTAGTGACATCTTCTAACCATCGTCTACTCGTGATCGGGTCCTTCTCCCCGAAGTACCCTGGAGCCCCAAATGATCGAAACTCACGGAAGGTCAAAGTGCGAGCTCCTATCAATTCCACCATCTTAGATCCAAAATCACTCAATTGCTCATCCAAAATCTCCAGAATTCCCTCTTTTACCATACCAAAGATCACATGAGTCTGCTCAAGTATGTTGCAGGTAATCTGAGATGAAATGAATACCCGTGTCTGATCATCCAATTGTCCAACTCCAGAACCCGAGCATTAACCTTCGCAAGCACTAGAACCACTAGTCGGTCTTCCTTGGAGGGTTACAGAATAGAAAATAGATCATTTAAACCATGAGAACATGCATAAACAAATATCAAGGAGTCTCACACTCTACAAGCTTCCTCGTATCATCGCAACTCTCCTTAGCTCGAGTACGGATCATCTGCTTCCAGTAGTATGGGCCCATATTACCTTCCACATCTATCCATACTTTCCTCAAGGAATGCTATGAATCCTCCAAGTCACTCCTTATCTATACATACAAACCTCAACAACACAAGGATCCCAACACTAAATCTCTTCCTAGGCATCTCCTAGGGAAATCACCAAACCACTCTCCGCCATCAGCTGCAGGAGGAACTCCTAATAACTAGCTCATAATTACAATTACATATCATTGACACCAGATAATTCTTCGAATGAAAGGTCTCACACTACAATGATTAAACTCAAACAAGAGTTGTTGAATATCGTTAAAATCTAACCTTATATAGTTATATAGTCTCAATAATATGTAACTTAACATATTTACTTACTAGTTAGCTGAAGCTAATGAGAACTCCTAAAAAGAAAAAATCAAGTAGCATTCGAGCATTGATTAATCGAAATCTAACATAACCTAAAAATTTCATTCTATCACTAAATGGTCAGTACTAGCATGCAAGTCTACAAGCTCATACAATAGGCATATAAAGGCATCTCTCATAGCATTCTATCATGCAAATCCTGAGCAGATCCTTAGCCCTAACTAGCTTGTGATTCACAAATTCCCAAATCAAAGCATATCATAAAACATGTATGGGTATTTTGGGAAAACTTATTTGAGGTCGGTTGATTGCATGCACCACACCCTTTTTCTTTTATTAGGAACCCCTTTTTATAAAACATTTATTTTTGAAAAATTCTACCAAACCCTCTGTTTGAGTTCAGGCACACCCGAGAGTATGCCCGAATTCCTCAAACTTAGGCTATGATACCAACTTGAAAGGTCCCAAAAATTAAGACTAAAAACTTTGAATTTTAAATTAATTAAACCGTTATCCAAAACAACATCATAAAAACCATTGTAAATCAGAGTGTATCAATAAAGATCCAAATACAACATAGTAAAATAAACTGAAAACCGTAAGCACAAATCTTAGTGAGGCCACCAATACACCACATACTATACATAACATACATATAATGGGCCCCGCCCAAAATCGATCCCCACTTGGAAAAAATATGTCAGTCATCAAGCCCCACCTAGCATCGTGCCCCGCCCGGTATACATACAACATATAAACATATGCAAAAATCACAAAGATAAATAACATATAATATAATCATCAGGCCCTACCCGGCATACATATAAACACATAACACATAAAATGGTCATGCAGACAACAAGAATGCCAAACATAATAAACCAAGAGCCAACAGTGGTGCCGTCGACCTGCTAAACCCAGTGAGGAAACTCACCTCATGTTGTCAAATCGTTCAGATAGAATCTCAGTCTGTTGATTCAGAAGATCCCTGCACTAACACCATCAAACAAAAATCTAAATCAATTGCCCATCATCCAGGATAAAATACCATTTTACCCTTTCCTTATGTGGCCCAAAACCAAGGCCCAACCCATTAACATCAAAAAGCCCAATAGTGGCCTAACTTCCTCAATAGTCCCAAAACATATCGTGGGCCAAATCCCTAAATGATACCATAGCCTCTAAATGGGCCCAAGCACGGTAAGGCCCAAAGTCAGAAACTAGTGCCCCATTAAGGCCCAAAATCCCAAAACAGTGCCTCGTGTCGTGACCAATCCTTGATCATGTTGTGAGATGTGTCCGCTCCGATTCCGGGACTCACTCCTGACTCAAACAACCCAACTGGGACAGTGACTCATGCTCATGTCGTGAGACCTTACATCTCACATCGTAAGAATGGTTTGAAGCCAAAACCACATTTTCAACATTCTTAATCAATTCAACCATTAATTTTACCCGTTCTAGAAGCTAAAGGTGACTCTAATGGTCCATAAAAATGATTGCTTTATGGACATGCACGCACCATGCATGTCCATTCACTATTTAAGGTCAAAATTGCAAATATGGCCTCAATTCCTAATGCAAGCTCTATTACTCCACCATATCCTATATCTAAATGATATAAGACTCAAAAGACCATTTAAATCCGTAAAGTTGCTAACTTTATTAATCTATTCCACTCTAATCAAGCCAAAACATAAGAAAATGGGACAAAAACCTAGATCTAGCCATGAAATGGAGTAAAGCTTGAGTCTTGATATTTATAATGGTCCAAACAAGATGAGTGTTAAAGATGATGAAGATCTAAAGAAACTTGATTCCCAAGATGCCTCTTTTTCTCTATTTTTCCTTCCTTTCCACAAGCAAAATACCAAATAACTCAAGGTAACATGAAATCTAGGGTTTCCAAGGGCTTAGAGGGTAAGAGAGGTTGAGGATGGGTATCCCTAGCCTCTCTGTAATGCCCTATTCTGAATCGTTTCCTAATAAGGAGTGGTGACCCACAAACCGAGTATCATCTAAATTAGGGCCTTTGAGGAAAAAATATTTAGACCCATTTGGGTGTGGGTAATGTAATCTGGATGATCTAAGAGTTTGGTATGTGTTTTGGAGCTAAGAGGTATTTCGGTAAAGTGTCAGTATGGGCTTTTATGGAAATTGGATTTTTGTTTGGGAAGTTATAAGGCAAGTATGAGTTGATAGAGATTTAGAGCTTATCTTGCCTCTTCATGGAGATAAAGATAATCGGAAACAGACTTATAACGAAGAAGTTATGGCATTCGGAAGATTCATGGTTTTAGGGTTAAATCGATTATGCAGAGCATACACATGAGTACGCATGACATACTAGTATTGAGGTCAGTATGCGGGGTGTACATTGGTGTATGTTGGGCTTACCAATCAAGTTGATTGTGCATGCCTTATGGAGTACGTTGTGCGAACCAAAAGTACATTGGTCATAGTCTAGTGAGACCCAAACCTTAATTTAGGGTCTTAGACCCTATTTAAGCTCCTTAACTCACCACCAAATCCTATTATCTTCAACCTCCATCCCTCTAAACCCTAGAAACGAAAGCCTATCCCGCATTTGAGTGGTTTTTGAACTTTTGGTGGTATTTCATGTCTTTTGGTGTTCTTAAAAGAAGAAGGAACTTCTTGGAGAAGTGTGGGATAGATTTAATCTTTTAGATTCAACATTGTTACATCTTAATCTACCCTTTTTAGGTATAAAGTTTCTATCTTGAGGACTCTAGGTGTTAGATTTAGTTTAAGGTGTATTTTGGGTTCAATTTTGTCCTTAGAGTTATGCTTGTAAGTATGAGTTACTCCAAGAGCTTAGAATGGTGGATCTTGGCCTTTGGGAGGTCCCATGTTCATAAAAATGTCATCTTAGTGAGTTATCTTGGACCATGCATGAGTTGGATGTTTATTATGGATGTTATTAAGGATTTTGTTCCCATTAAGTCGTGCAAAGGAGTAAAATTCCCAACTTTACGTGTTAGGACATCTCATTAGGGTTATATCCAAGTTCAGAAGTCATTGTATTAACTATTAAGAGCTTATTTTGGATTTTTGGACCCCGAAGGAGGACGTTGGGCGTACACAAGTGTACAGTCAGCGTAATACTAATTTTATGTATCAACGACTTGTACTCTATGCTTTGAGGGTAAGTACGCGAGGCGTACCATTCTGGTACGCAGGGCATACTCCCTTGTTTGGAATTTTGGGTTATTTAAGATTCGAGCCTCGATAGGCCATTGGACTTTGGACTTTGGGCCATGGATGGACTTAGGATTTTCTTGGAAGTAGTTACATGATGGTTTTGGGGCCTGATTGGGTTATTGGGCCATAATGGGCTTTTTTTACTTTTGATTTAGGCTTTGGATTGCTATTTTGGGTTTTGGGCTTTTATGCATTTTAGGCTAGGCCTTGGTTATGGAGCAAGTGAGAAAGAGGTAAAATGGTATTTTACCATTTAAGAAGTTGGTTTATAGAGTGGAGACCATGCAAGTTATGGGTTTCGACTTCATAGCAGTAAAGTGTTGGTTCACCAATTAAAGAATCAGGGTGTTGTCCATGGTTAGGAGGAGTGGGCCAGAGTGTTTGATTTCCAGATGCATAGGAAGAAGTGATTTTGAGGACGAAATCCAGTTGAAGTGGGGGAGAGTTGTAACGTCCTTTTCTGAATCGTTCCCCAATGTGAAGTAGTGACCCATAGAATGAGTATCATCAGGCTTAGGTTCTTTGAGGAAAAGAGATTTAGACCCATTTGGGTGTGGGTAATGTAATTTGGATGATCCAGGAGTTCGGTTTGTGTTTTGGAGCCAAGGGGTATTTCAATAAAGTGTCAGTTCGAGCTTTTATGGAAATTATATTTTTGTTTGGGAAATATTAAGGCAAGTATGAGTTGATATAAATGTAGAGCTTCTCGTTACCTCTTCATGGATATAAGGATCATTGGAAACAGACTTATAGGAAAAAGCTATGGCCATCGGAAGATTAATGGTTTTAGGGTTAAATCAAGTACGCGGGGCATACACATGAGTACGCATTGCATACTAGTATTGAAGTTAGTACATAGGGTACACATTAGTGTACGTTGGGTGTACTAAGCAAGTTGTTCACACATTCCATATAGAGTATGCTATGCATAACAGAAGTACATTGGGCGTACTCTAGTCAGACCCAAACCCTACTTTAGGGTCTTGGACTCTATCTAAGCTCCTTAACTAATCACCAAACCCTATTATCTTTAGCCTCTATCCCTTGATACCCTAGAAACAAAACTCTAGCCCAAATTTGATTGGTGTTTGAGCTTTTGGTGATATTTCATGGTTTTTGGTTTTCTTAAAAGAAGAAGGAACTTCTTGGAGAAGTGTAGGATTGCTTGAAGATTTTGGATCCAGGCTTGTTGCATCTTGATCTACCCTTTTGATGTATAAAGTTTCTATATTGATGAATCTAGGTGTTAGATTTAGTTTAAGGTGTATTTTGGGTTCATTTTGGTCCTCATAGTCATCCTTGTGAGTATGAGTGACTCCAAGATCTTAGAATGATGGATCTTGGCCTTTGGGAGGTCCTTTCTTCATAAAAA
>NC_136424.1:37480000-37505000 GCF_052625555.1 Lactuca saligna
GTTATGAGACTCCAAAAATGTGGGTCAAAGGGTCAATGATCACTCATAACGTGATCCCCAAGATCTCACGTTGTGAGGACCCTCGAAATGTAAGAATGAATGAATTTAGTACCTTATGGTTCCAGATGTTACAATATATCTAATAATGAGCAATCCCATTGAAGATGAAAATGTGCAACATGAAGAATCAATTGGTGATTGCAAGTTTGAGGAAGAGGTTTCCGCCACATGTGAGAATGATCATGTTAAGGATCACGTTAATGAAAAAGATGAGGTGCAGTGATTTGATAACAAAAGAAAACATTCAAAAATGATTGCCAAGTAAAGGAGATTTATGGTAAATGAACAATATCATGATACTTCAATACAAAGGGGACTGAGAATGGTCATGTTAGTTACAACATTAATAACAAAGAAGAGATAAAAGGGACTAAGAAAAAAAAATCGAAGGGATCGTCAAGTAAAGGAGATTGATTGTGAAAGAGCTTATGTGTCTTCATAAGAGGATATCCACATATTGAAAAAGAAACATGTAGGTAGGGTGTTTATGACTTTATAATAACATAACATTGGTAAAATAGGAGAGGATTCGGTTTTTCAAGTTAGCATTGGTGCAACCACTTCTCGGTAAAAAAAACGTCTAAACTGCCTATGGTTGGCAAAATAAGATTTCACACTCCGAATATATCGTAGCCTCTTTCTATCAACGTCAATTTTTGTAAGCGGGAGGCATGTCGGTAGGGCTATAAACGAACTATACGTTCAGCGAACCGTTCATGAACCTTTTGGCGGGAAGTTCATTTATTTAATAAACGAACGAATATGAACATTCGTTTTAAATAAACGAACATGAACAATGGTCTCGTTCGTTCAATTATGTTTGTGAACGTTTGTTTATGTTGTTCGTTTATGTTCGTTCATATAAATTTATTTTATGTTCACATATGCCTAATTGTGTTTCATTACATTAGTGTATTATATATTCATTTGTGTTCATATATCTTCAATTATGTTGTTGTTGTTGTTTTATCTTTTGTTCATTTATGTTCGTTTTTTTATGTTTACGAACATAAAAAAAACGAACATGAACAATATAATCTGTTAAACGAACGAACAAGAACAAGCACCGTTCATGTTCGTTTGGTTCGTTTACAGCTCTACTGTCGGGTAGGCTTCACGGGTTTCAAAGTCAACAAGTTTTATAGCTACGTGGGTTCTTCCATAGAAGGTAAAACCATATCTAATACACTTGTATGCATAGAAAGAAATGAGTTTTCTATGATTAAAAATGCTAAATGTTGAAATTGGAAACGTTTTGTGTTATGATATGAGTGGGTGCAAATCGTATTTAATGAACTTGATCAATAGTATTGAATTGAATGAAGTAGAAAAATGAATATAATGTCTTGAACATATGTGATCACGGAAACAATATGAGGAGTTGGATCAAGAATATATGACATGTGACTATTTTATGATGACGATTGCGTGAGTGCTATGACATTGATCCATAATTCCATTGGCCGGGTTAGGTTCCTTGAAATTTAGAAGGGACATCTTTTTTAATCTGGTTGTTAATTGTTCCCTTTAATTACTTTTGTCATAGGCTTCACTTCTAAAGTTATTTTTTTTCTATAACGACTTACATAGAATTAAACAGAAAACTAGGCAGGGGTTAAGAGGTACCAAATAGAGAAGTATAAAGATGAAACAAATACAACAAAAAAAAACTATGAAAATTAGAACCTGTTATAGCATTCTAAAATTGGATCACAACTTCATTCACACCATCTCATATTTTTTTTCCTTTCCGTTTCCGAGCATTGATCCATAAATGCAAAAAGGTTTGTACCTCATATGCCAAACACCAAATGTGATTTTAAGCTTGAAGAATCGGCCTTAACATTTTTATATCTCCCACATAAATACCAACATTATGGCTTCATGAAACATTAACAGCCTTTGATGACCACCAAGTGTCTTTTAAAAAATAAAAGCCAAGTGTCTTGGTTACAAAACTAAGCTATAACTCTTTTCTTTATAATTACCCTTCATGTTTGCTAGTGCTAGTTTTAATAATATTTAGCCGCACTCACGAAAATGATGAGCAATCCTACAAAATATTACTCCTAGCTTGTGACCACACTCTATTTAAAAAACATCAATTTCTATTGGATAATTTGAAAAATTGTTAAAGGGTTTATTAATCAACATCGAACCAATCAAACATGCCGTGGGAACATAGACATGAGATATATGAATATACTAATATAATCGAATACATACAATTATACAAAGCATCATTCATCCTAGTATGGAATCACTGTCTGTGGATCAAGACAAACCTTAAATAAATGCTACAAAATGTTTACAACTCTTCCTTTAAAAAAAATATACGCACACATCATACATATATATAAAATTTACAAGCTCAATCGGCCACATTTAGTCTATTACTTTCCTTCCTATACGAATTTTAAATTTCTTGAGACTTGATCAAACCTATCTGAAATGCAAAGGTTCTGATATTCTATCTTGAGACTTTAACTTGTGTAGAAAATATCGCTTTCACTGGCCGATGATCGGACAACTTGCATTCGTTTCTAGCATATAGTATCTGCTTTAGTTCATCCCCAGTCCATATTATCCTATCACACCTGTCATATATGCATAATCCGTTTATAATATTTGAAATTGTATAAACTAAAAGAATGGAAGTTATTAATGAATGTTATAAAAGAGATTTAATTAATTACCATGCTGGAGCACGTTTTGTTTCATCATTTTTGCCAAAATATTCATCAGAATTGGGAAGATATTTATAAGTAGGAGCAAAATCAATTGTTCCTTCATGCCATCCTCTAAATTGACCATCATTGAGTTCCATTCGTAGCTTCAAAATTTAAGTTCCCATAAATACGAATTTAATTTGAAAGACTTAAATTTTTGTATTGAAAAACAATAGAGGTTGTTTTTGGTTACCTGATCATATTCAAGAAGCCTATTCCAAGCCTTTTTATTCACCAATGACCGTGTTTCTTTCTCTAGTAACGAAATCCGGTAATTCAAGTCTCCAAGCAAAACCACCCGACTATATACGTACCATCATCCGAACATATATGTTAATATATATTCTATTTATACTTTTCTTGTAGAAAAATGCAGCTTTTGATTTAACGAGTAGTTTAGTATATTTTATATTAATCGAAAACCTGAAATATACAACAGAATGAAAAGTTTGTAGGAAAATAAAGACGTTGAAATAATATATAGTCTATGATCTGAGAAGCCGATCAAAGGGAACCGACCAAATCCGGAAAAGAGGATGAAAAATTTAAAAGATGGACACCTAATGACTTTGACTTTGTCTATGTGATCCAAGAAATTGTTTAATTTTAAGCGACAAATCAAGAAAATATTTATGAGTTAAATTTAATAACAGCAGTTAATGATAATATTATTGAAATACTAATAAGGATTGTTTTCGTAGATATTTTACAAGTAGAGCTAGTATATACATATGTTAATCAAGACCCCAATAATTTTAATTAATTATAAGACCGGCATTTCATTTAATTAATCTATATAAATTAAGCTAAGATGATTGGCTAGTTTCTTTAATATTTTATTAACCATACAACAACTTGATCATAAAAATAATATTTTATTATCTTATATACCTACTTAAATCAATATGTAAATTTAGTATCATGAAATAAATAAAATCAAAACATACGTACTCATGATCTAGTATTCTTTTGGGCCCTTTAGTTGTCGGGAAACTTGTACGTGAAAATATTTCAGTGGCATCGGTATTTCTATTTCGTTCATCGCCTTCTCCACCTCCAGATGCAAGATGGCTACATACGAAACAAAAGCTTGTCTGGTGTAATTGAAAACGAACCGAAACTGAACCCTACAATGTAAGAAACCCTAATCTTTTTAGAAGTTATAAACAATATAAGAAATAAACGAAAGTTTTTGATCAAAATCATACCTTATTTCCTAAGTAGCCCATGATGCCACAGCCTATGCATGATACGTTGCTGTTTTGAAAAAGTGGATAAAGATCCGTACGAACCCAAACTGATATCAGCAAACCGACCATTCGTTTGCTTATGAGACATCGGAAATCGTCTTGCAAATCGCTGCTCTCGCTATTTGATTTGGTGGCCTTCAAGCTCAAGTCGTTTGTTCTTGATTTCTTGTTTAGGGTTCTTTCGATCAAAGAATTCCACTTGGTTGAAACGTTTTTCTTCTCCAACCCAAGAACATTGGAGGCTTTTAGAGGAACCACTTCTTGAAACCTTAAAATGATTACACGCATCCAATCGTTAACGTATGTTCGTTACAGATTCCAATGGAACTTGAATAATAATCAAGACATGTTTTTTTTTTCTTTTTTATTGAGAACAAATAATCACCCAAGAACATATATATGACAGCAAGTGTTGTTTGTGTCCAAAAGATGGTCGATATTCAAGTCTTCCGTGGGAGTTACACCTCCGACATTCCACGTACTAACGAAAATACTTCAGATTGAAAGGAAACAAGAAAGAACGAGAGCATTAATATAATTCCCTGATCATTAGTTCCTAAAAGAAATGATATATATTAATGGAAGGAAATGGGTTTAATTATACTTATAGTTTTGTGTCTTTTGGTTCTCGGGCAAGATGACCGGTGCCACCGGATCATGATCCGATGTTGGAAGATGAAGGCAAGATTCTGGGCTTCTAGGGAAGTCGGCCACAAAGTTGCTGGTAGCCAACTTTTTGCTTATTATCTTACTTGCTACCAATCTTGGCCACATAACCTTCAATACAACAAAATATTGTTAGCATCAAACAAAATTGTTCATGTGATTGTGTGTGTGTGTGTGTGTGTGTGAGAGAGAGAGAGAGAGAGAGAGAGAGAGAGAGAGAGAGAGAGACTTGTTCCCGCATGGCGATTGGAAATGGGAAGACGTTGGAGAGAGAATGGGGGAGGCGAAGATTAAATGAGAGAGAGGGAGGACAAGTTGTAATTAAAAAACATGAAGATGACGTTAATTAACATTGATTCATCTGTACCACTCGACTTTGGTTTAATGTACACGCACTCCATAAAAAACAACTAGTAGTACTCCTTAACATATGGGGCTTATTTTTGCTAAATTAACACTACATATGCATGGTTTTGTAACCGGCGGCTAATGGTTTGTATCATGTCATGTCTCTCACTAACTTTCTTAATCAATGTTTATGTGTAATGTTCTCTTTACATTAAATTTTATGTCTTTTGAACGAAGAAATTCATGGCATATGGAGAAACTAAAAGTAGGAAGACATTATATAGATGACGAATACGAGAAGCATGTGGGACCGCATGAGAGGTCTTTGGTGGACTCCGGCAGCTAATGGCGGTACCGTGCCCAAATGACGAATACGAGAAGGAGGTGGGACTCAAAACTTAGAATCGGACAATCTTAGTGAAGACTTTGCTCCCAAAGGAAATGAACAAGGAAATGAGGAGCATCAACCCGTTGCGAGAAAAAATGCAACTATACAAAGCACCTAAAGTCAAAAAAATGGTTAGAAAAGGAAGATGTGATTTTGGCTAGGAGGTATGTCACATGTTTATTAAGATAAGTAATATGTAAATCAACAAATGTCGGATGCATTTTTAGAGCAGATTCTAGAACATTTTTATGCTCAACTAGGAGTTTCGGATCCCACACCACACCAAGTGAACTCAAAATGAAAAGACCTTCGAAAGAAATGTAAAAATTTCAATTGTATTTACAACTATAAATTGAGTAGTTGATATCTAATGTCAATGTTCAAAAGAGGCACATAACAAGTATAGGCTTAGCTAATCAGAAAGCTTTTCCACATGAAAAAGTTTGAAATGGTTAAACACCACGTGAAATAGTTGTACGTAAAAAAAGCCGATGAATACTCCCTGCCCACTTCTTCAAAACGAACCAAAACAACTTCATCAAACGCCTACACAACATCTTCCTATCCATAATTTCACTCGGATTTGACCAACAACAACATTTATCTCATGTTGTGCTACGAAGAGGCAGAGGCAACGAAAATGAAAGAAAGTCTCATCAGAACATCAACACCGAATTAAATTGTTCATCTCGTCAACAAAATTCTCGACATCAACACTACAAAATAATAGAAGTGGAAGAGAAAAAACATTAATGGGTAGAAAAATTATATCTTTTTCGAGAAAAAGAAGCACGGAAAGCTCAACTATTGGAGCGGGAGATAGAGGCCCAAGATATGCAATTTTTTCTCAACCCATATAATCATTTGGCAAGATGGGTTCTAGGCACAATGCTCGAATGGAAATGACAAATTGCAGCAAAATATTATTGAATGTTTTAGAATGTTATATTGTCTTTTGTTATTGTGTGTGTGTTTTGGTATAATTTTTTTTATTATTATTTTTTTAATTTTCATATATTCTTTTTTAAATTGTACTAGTTTTTTTTAAATTAAAAATATTACGTTTTATTTTATTTTATACTTTATAATTTAGTTAAATTTTAAAAATAATGATGTGACAAATAGGTTGAGTGAGTTAGAAAAAGATTGAAAAACGAGGAAATAGAAAAACGGATATGACAAATGGGTTGGAAAATATGAATATCTTCCCCCCTTATTTGTTTGCAAGGAAGTAAATATGTTGGAGATAGTCATTTTCACAATAAACGAGTCCACGTATTCGTATTGAAAAATTAGGAATGTTTATAAGTTCAAAGTCATCTAAATATTTGAAAAGTTATTTAGAGGGAACATCTAAAGGAGGTGTTGTCAAGATTATATGTTTAAGATATAGAAATTTTCCATGTGTTTTAGTCAAATTTGTAGGTTTGGTCCAACCTTTGAAAAGTTGATAGGGACTATTAAATCGTTATCACATACAATTTAAGCAAATAATAATTTCACTGCTCGAATACACTAAGAGATAGCACAAAGATGTAGGGTCGAATCCACAGGGACACAACATAATGGTCAATGTCTATTTACGTAAGGCACAAACTAGTTAAATACATAAATATAAAAAAGAGAGGGTTTTGTTGTAAAATTATTAACTAAAATAGCAGTGAAATAAAATAAAAAAATTCAATAATAAAAAACGAATGCAGTTCTGTCGTGACTATCCTAATCATGTAATCAACACTAGTCTGGTTATTTAAGATGTGTTCTATCTAAGTTGGTACTAAAAACTACTAACAATCACTCGTAAGTTTCTTTTATATAGTTAATTAACCAAAACAAGTTCTTCAATTAATCCTAACTTTTTACTAATTCAATTAAACAAGCTTTTAACTAAAATAAAAAAAGAAGCCTTAAGATCTATGTAAAATTCTCAGCATCATTCAATACTTCTCACAAGCTCGAAAGTGTAAAAATATGAATTTCAGTTTATATTAGAATTAAATCCCAATACGGAACCAATCTGATACTTGTTACTTTTTACTATTTGATTAAAACAATTGCAGATTCCATTAACTGATTAACTAGATTGATTTAATCCTAAATTAGGTGATCAAACTAAAAAGAACTAAAATCAAATATTCATTAAGTGCAAAACTGAAAAATCTAGATAGAATCACAAAATAAAACCAAATCTGATAATTACTCACATACAAATTACTAATCTTTTGCATAACTGAAAACTAGGGTTTTAGCCTGACATGGCTAAAATCGAATTAAATCTAATATAAAGAGAAACTAAATGACTAATCTTACTAATATAGCTGATTGAGATGATCCACAACCTTCAGATCTTCAAAAAGTGATGAAAAGTGTAAAAAATTACCTTCAGAATCCGTTTTCATCATCTAAGAACGTCTAGGGTTCAAACCGATCACAAAGGGAGCCTTTATATACGAGCCAACAAGTTCCAGAGCGAGAAAGTAAAAAATATGATCACATTTTTTTGGAAAATGTGATCGCATTTATAATCTCATTTTTTGAAAAAAAAAATGCACAGTAACTCCGTTTAACGAAGTACGTTGCTATTTCTGAACTTTTTGGAACCTCGATGGTAAAATGTCATTGAATATGTGAGAAAATGCGATCACATTTTCTTGCTTTTCTACCTCAAATTATTTTTCGACCCAACAAAACTTCGACACATTTATGTGATCACATTTTTGGAGAAATGCAATCACATGTTTCCTTTTTCATCACATTTTGGTCGTGATTCTTCCTTTTAAGCAATCCAAGTCATTTCTCAACATCCTTCTTCAGTTCCAACTACAATTAAGCTCCAAATATGTATCTAAGCTGCTCCCAAAGTACTTCTGCACTCGAATTATCTCTAATTACATCAAAACATGAGTTGAACATTATTTGAACTAATGCACCTAAAATAACATAAAATATGATGCAAAATGCTAATAAAAACTACTCTAAAAGATGCATAAAATGGCATCTATCAAATATCCCTAAGCTTAAACCTTACTTACATTTAAGTAGTAAAAAATATTAAATATTATAAACAAATGGAAAGATGTAGATGACATAAAAAGTATTTGGAATAAAAACTAAATAACTTGAAAGTAAAAATACTACACTTTTTTTTTCTTACTTTTTTTTTCTTTTTCACATGATCAGATCTTACATCGAGGAAGCTCCAATGAAATCACTATCTAGACAACCATCGCAATACCGTCCATCTTTCATAGACTCCCAAATTTAGGAAGAAGCTTGACGTTAATAAAACAATTGAAACTTTTATTTAAACTTTATACCTTAATTAGACTTGCAAACGAAAATAATATATTTCAAAATTTCATGTCGGACTAGATAATTAAGAACCAGGATCAACACACCCTTAAAATTTCATCACTTCAAATTCGCTTTCGTTGAAGCAATGGGCCCACTCGTAGGGCCCCAAATCCTATGCTTTCACTTTTCCAAGAGCAAAAAATATCATATCACACAGTTCTTCATTCGTGTTATATTTAACTTTGAGGCGACCTTTAAAATGATTGAACTTGATTTTTATATTTTTTCCTTCAGCTTTGAGTTCTTCAATTGTATTTTTGAATTGCTTAAGATTTCTTCTATTGGTGCTTGAACTTTATAATCCATATTTAGGGTAAAATGACCATTTTACCCTTAAACCAATTTGATCCAAGACCAAGGTCCAAATCCGCAAACCAAAAGGCCCAAAACTAATTGTTCCTCCAAGGCCCACTTGGTGACTTTGCATGCCCCAAATGAACCCAAACTCGAAATATAACATTCTACTTCCATGAAATGAACCCAAACTCGTGCTGGGGTGAGATCCCACCCAAAAGATGCTAACTTTAAGACTTAGAACCTTAAAAACGTCAAAAGGGGCAACTCATAACTTCTGGCATTACATCAAGACACTAAAACTCACTCATGGGACCAAAAGTTAACCAAAACCAAGCTAGAACAGGATCTAAGCTATAACATAACAAGTTCAGAGCTTTATATCTATAATGAGTGCCAAATGATGATGATGTTCCGCATCAACAAGCTCTCACTCTTCTAATGAAGGTTCAAGATGATCTCCTTCCCTCAAAATCACCAAAATACACCCAAAATGACATACTAATTTTAAGAACACTCAATAATGGAGTTAGGGTTTCGTGTAGGCTGATTAGGGAATAAATGGAGGCTGGTAGAAATGATCCTTGGGACATAATGTTCTTTAAATAGTGCTCAAACCCTAAATGTTAGGGTTTTGGGGTCTGGACACGTATGTCGCACGTACCCACTCGTACGTTGTGCGTAGGGCTGTAAACGAACCAAACAAACACGAACAATGCTTGTTCATGTTTGGTTGTTTAGGTTTAACCTAACTAACAAACGAACACGAACGCTTAAACAAACATGTTTTCTTGTTTGTGTTTGTTTGTTTAAAAATTACATTGTTTGTGTTTGTTTTTGTTTGTTTGTTAAGATGTTTTTCTAATTTTACCAACCTTCATTGTTTTTCTAATTTTCATCGTTTGTGCATTTAATAGTTAAGAATTATATGTTATTCTATGTTACTATATGATTGTGATTGACGATTCACACGAATTTAAATTTTAGTATACCTTTTATATATATATATATATATATATATATATATATATATATATATATATATATTAACAAATATTAACTAAACAAATATTAACGAACTTAAATAAACGAACGAGACCATTGTTCATGTTTGTTTGTTTAACTAAACAAACATAAAATTTTGTTTGTGTTTGTTTGTTTATTATATAAACAAACATAAACGAACATTTTATCGAACGAACTACGAACGGTTTGTCAAACATTTGGTTCATTTACAGCCCTATGCGTATGTGCATGACATCCATGTTCATTTTACTCTAGGACGCCATGCGTACATTGGGTGATACTCCCTACGTACGACACAACCTAAGCATAAAATGAAAAGGTCGAATGACTTCAAGGCCAAAAAAATTAAATAATTAAATAATCAAATTTCAATAAATACCTTAGGAATATCAGGCGTTACAATTCTCCCCCACTTGAATCAGACTTTGTCCTCAAAGTCCACTGCCCCAAACAACTCTGGATAGTGCTCTCTCATCTCGTCCTCGGGCTCCGAAGTCCATTATGACCCTTGCAGTGCAACCACTACACCTTCACTAGCTCTACAAACTTGTTCCTCAAGGTCTTCGTCTTCCGATCCAAATTTCCACTTGTCTCTCAATATAATTCAGGCGGTCATCCACCTGAATATCCTCCAATGGAGCAACTGCAGAATCATTAATCACAAAATTTTGCATCTGAGAGACATGAAACATGCTATGAATCTGATTAAGCTCAGCTAGAAGATCTAAAAAATATGCAACCTGAACCACCCGAGCCAAAAACCTAAAGGGACCAATATAGTTGGGGCCCAGCTTGCCCCGCTTCATAAATCGGATGACACCTTTCCAATGTGTAGCACCTAGTTCCTGGTATGTAAATCTTAATTGAGTATTTTCCATTTTAAGCCTTGGACTCGGCGAGTCATAGGTCCGATTCGCCGAGTAGGGACGAGACCCGGGACACGTTTAAGTTGGCGACTCGGCGAGTCCATATCCTGGACTCGGCGAGTCACCGTTGTTGGATGAAACCCTAAGTTTCAGGGGGTTGCACCCTATTTAATCCCCCCTTTCCGCCCCCAAGCCAGCTCCCATTCACCATCAGAGCCATATACATCGTTCTAAGCCTTGTTTTGTGGATTTGAAGCCATTTGGTGTGTCCTCTTGAAGATTGGAGTGAGTAGGGAAGGAGATCAAGAAGAAGAAGAGGAGGTCAAGCACTTGTGAGCCATTTCAGAGTAATCTCTAAGGTATGGCTCGTTTTCCCCCTTGTCTCCATGCTTATGGCCCCATTAAAGTCCTTCATGGCTCATTTCCAAGCTTGTATGTGCATCATATTTCGAAATAAGTTGATTGGTCTCTAGATCTAAGCATAGTTGAGCTACAGGAGCTTAGATCCACTACCTTTATAAACCCATATTGCATGAAACCCTTAGATCTACTCTTTTGGTGCATTTTGAACCCTAAAAACCCCATAGATGGATATTTACACGTAAAGTTGGAAACTTTACGTGTTATTCATGCTCTAGGAGCCCAGATCTAAAAATGGCATGGACTGGATTCGAGCAAAATCGCATTTTGGAAAGAGAAAATGTTTTCGAAAAGGGTTAAGTAAAGGGTTTTAAGAAAGAGCAATGTATGTGATGTGCGCAACCGGCCAAGCTCAAGTAAGTATTCCCCAAAGTACCCATACAAGTTTATTTATGTTTATCAGTTTCTGTAGAACAACATGCTAGAATAGGACTAAGGATCTAGGAGTGATGCCTTATGTGCCTGCTTTATGTGCTTCATTATATGAAAGAGTTGCATGCTAGAGCTGAGTAGACAGCAGTAGGGTAGCCTGTTTAGGTTATTCCTGATAGTACGAGTTTAGCATTGTATGCTAGTTCAGTTCTCTCTTCGAGGATAGAGTTGCTTGAGATTGTTTTTCTTACGTCCAAATGTTGTTTGCTTTGTTCTATGTGGGCCTTGAAGTGATGGGAGTTAACTGTTAGGTGAATACGTTTAAGTCACATGCGATTAGGGTTGAATAATATCAGAGTGTTGGATTTGACTCTATTGCGTAGCTCTTGTTTGAGTCTTAACCGTTGTAGAGATAAGTCCCTTACTCGCAGGATTATCCGAGCCTCAGCACATGTGATTGTATTCAGGTAATAGTTAATTGGCATCACCAAGAGGCCTTCAGTAGCTGAGGGCTGGGTTGGTTGGATTTAGAGGTTTCCTAGGGTAAGCCTAGGATAATGAGTAGCAGTGATCAGCAGTAGGGGAAGGGACCTGGTCGAGTCGAGGCGGTCTATGGGGAAGGTACGGATAGATGTGGAAGGTAGTATGGGCCCGTACTACTGAAAGAAGAGGATCCGTACCCAAACCGAGGAAGGCTAAGATAAGACTAGGGAACTAGTAGTGGGTGGGATCCCTCCAGGGGTATCAATATCGCTAACAGTTGTTATTTCTTTGTATTTCAGAATGGTGGTACTACGCCCGAGACCATCAGTTGGCAGTTCAAGAGAGGGATCGGGTTCGGGATCAGGTTCCGAGCCAGTAGACGAGAGGCTACGCGAGTTCATCGTGTCAGAGATCACCAGAGGTATCCTTGAGTCGACCCCCATTATCTTTGGGTCGATCAAGGAAGGGATCATCGAGTTGATGGAGGATCGCCTCAAAGAGTTCAGGAGCGACATGGCATCTGGCCATTCGGGATCTTGCATGCTGTCCTTTAAGGACTTTAGGGGCAGCGGTGCACCGGATTTCCACGGGGTGAAGGACCCCATTGTTTCCAGGCAGTGGATTGCAGACATCGAGTCTGCGTAGTTAACTAGCTTCTGCCGTGAGGGGTCGAAGGTGAGGTATGCAGCAGGGTGTTTACGAGACCGAGCTCGAGATTGGTGGGAGTCAGTGGGTGATTCTTTGGGAGCCTCAGTTATCGAGGCTATGACCTGGTTAGACTTTGTGACCAGGTTCAGGGCAGAGTTTGCGCCGGCTGTCGAGCTTCAGCAGCTGGCCAGGGAGTTTTTGGATATGAGGCAGACGAATGAGACTGTGGCGGAGATCACCGCTAAGTTCTGGGATAGGGCACTGTTGGTGCCCCAATATGCGGGTGATGAGGACATGAGGAGGACCCGCTATCATCACATGCTCTGGGCTGATATCCGGGAGCACGTTAGTTTTTCGGCTTGCCCCACCCTAGACTCCATGATTTCCAGGGCGAGGGAAAGGGAGATAGATTTAGAGCATATCCGGAAACGGAAGTCAGAAGAGGGACAGGCAGGAGGGGCTTCGGGGAAGAAGCCCAAGGGATCAGATGGTAGGCCGAAAGGCCAGTCAGGACCGAGCCGCTGCAGGAAATGCGGCAGGCCACACGAGGGGGCGTGCAGGATGAGATCATCAGGCTGCTACAAGTGCGACAAGACTGGGCACTATAGCAGGGATTGCACTGCTCTGGCAACAGTTATTCAGACATCGGAGTTGCTGTGTTTTCACTGCAACCAGAGGAGCCACAAGAAGGTCAATTGTCCCCAGTTGACAGCTTCAGCGCCGGTGAAGGCGCCAGCTCAAGAGACCCTGCGGATCATAGATGGCCGGCAGGGCAAGGCAGAGGCTCCAGTGGTGAGGATCCGGGCATTTCAGCTAACCACCGAGGAGGCACGCGCAGCACCCGATGTGGTGACGGGTATGATTCTTTCCCTCTCATTTATTTATATGATGTTATGATATTTATATGGGCTCGGTATATGTATATGTGTTAGGATCGTTCCATGTGAACGGTATCCCAGTTCAGGTGTTGTTCGACTCGGGTGCATCCCGATCGTTTGTGTCCCTTGCGCTTAGCAAGAAGTTTCCTGAGTCTTTGGGCATGCTGGATTGCCCTTTGGAAGTAGAGATTGCTGATGATCAATCGGTGCGAGCATCGATGGTATTTCGGGACTGCGTGTTGCGTTTGTTCGAGGAGTGCTACTTGGTGGATTTGGTTCCCATTCTGTTGCGTGGGAACAAGGTGATCATAGGCATGGACTGGTTGAGCCCTAATGGGGCGGTGATAGATTGCACGCAGCAACTAGTGCGAGTCAGGACCCCAGGTGGGGGAGAGATAGTGATCCATGGCGAGAGGCCACAGCGCGGACCCGTTGTATGTTCAGCAGCGAGGGCTAGACGTTACCTTCAGCAGAGATGTGCAGGATATGTTGCGTAGGTGATGGATACCCGGGAGGCGTGTAATGAGACCGTGAGCGAGGTTCCATTGGTGCGAGATTTCGCAGATGTTTTCCCAGAGGTGCTTCCTGGGATACCTCCGGAGCGACAGGTGGAGTTCAGGATTGACCTCGTTCCTCGTGCGACACCGATAGCCAAGGCACCATATCGGCTGGCTCCTCCCGAGATGCAGGAGTTGTCTACGCAGCTGCAGGAGCTGCTAGACAAGAGATTCATTAGACCGAGCAGTTCACCCTGGGGAGCCCCGATTCTGTTTGTAAAGAAGGACGGGTCGCACCGAATGTGTATAGATTATCGGGAGTTGAATAAGGTAACAGTGAAGAACCGTTACCCACTCCCGAGGATTGATGACCTCTTTGATCAGCTTCAGGGAGCATCATGGTTCTCCAAGATTGATTTGCGTTCGGGTTATCAGCAGATGAGGGTCAGGGAGGAGGATACGCAGAAGACCGCGTTTCGGACGCGCTATGGCCACTATGAGTTCGTGGTGATTCCGTTTGGGCTCACCAATGCTCCTGCCGCGTTCATAGACCTCATGAACCGCGGATGCAGACCGATGTTGGATCGGTCTGTGATAGTCTTTATCGATGACATCTTGGTTTATTCCAAGACTCAGGAAGAGCACGAGGAGCATCTGAGAGAGGTATTGGAGACCCTGAGGAGGGAGAGCTTGTATGCCAAGTTCTCCAAGTGTGAGTTTTGGTTGCGCGAGGTGCAATTTCTCGGTCACCTTGTCAACCAGAACGGGATTCTGGTCGATCTGGCCAAGGTCGAGCTCGTGATGAGATGGGAGGTTCCGAAGTCTCCATCTGAGATTCGGAGTTTCCAAGGATTGGCAGGCTATTATCAGAGGTTTATTCAGGATTTCTCCAAGATAGCTGTACCCCTGACACGATTGAAAAAGAAAGCCATGGTCTTTCGGTGGGGACCCGAGCAGCAGGCAACATTTGAGACACTGAGACAGAAATTGTGCGACGCGCCGATCTTAGCCCTGCCAGAGGGCGTAGAGGATTTTGTGGTTTATTGTGATGCGTCTATTTCAGGGTTGGGCGCAATATTGATGCAGAGGGGGCATGTCATTGCCTACGCTTCGAGGCAGCTCAAGCCTCACGAGGCGAACTACCCGACGCATGATTTGGAGTTGGGGGCGGTGGTTTTCGCCCTTAAGATTTCGCAGCATTACCTCTACGGGGTTCGGTGTACCATTTACACGGACCACAAGAGTTTGAGGTACCTCATGGATCAGCCGAATCTGAATAAGAGGCAGTATCGGTGGTTGAACGTGGTGAAGGATTATGATTGTGAGATCCTTTACCACCCGGGAAAGGCCAACGTGGTGGCCGATGCATTTAGCCACAAGGCGGTGCCGATCAGGGATATTTGCATGAGGATGACTGTGGTTACTCCCCTGTTGGAGCAGATTCGGGAGGCTCAACGGGAGGCTATCAAGGAGGAACATTGGAAGAACGAGCGTGTGGTGGATCAGGTTTCCTCCTTCGATTATGATAGTCGAGGACTTTTGACACTACACCATAGGGTGTGGGTGCCGTATCACGGAGGTGTGCGCCAGATCTTGATGGAGGAGGCGCACAAGTCCCGATTCTCTATTTATCCCGGGGCGACGAAGATGTATAGTGATCTTCGTCTAGATTATTGGTGGCCCTGCATGAAGCGGGATGTGGCATGGTACGTCGAGCGGTGCTTGACTTGCAGGAAGGTCAAGACCGAACATCAGAGACCGCATGGGAAGATGCAGCCGTTGGACATCCCTTTGTGGAAATGGGAAGACATCATGATGGATTTTATCACAAAGCTTCCCAGGACTGCGCGCAAAGTAGATTCGATTTCGGTCATCGTGGATCGGTTGACCAAGAGCGCCCATTTTATTCCGATCCCGGAGAGCATCTCGGCCGAAAAGTTGGCCGATATCTACATCAGGGAGATAGTAGTGCGGCACGCGGTGCCAATGTCAGTGATATCAGACCGAGATGTGCGATTCACTTCCAGATTTTTGAAGAAGTTTCATGACGAGTTGGGCACTCGTTTGCATTTTAGCACCGCCTTTCACCCGCAGACGGATGGTCAGAGCGAGCAGATCATCTAAACTTTGGAGGATATGTTGCGAGCATGTGTGTTAGATTTCGGTGGTAGCTGGGATACCTATCTTCCCTTGACTGACTTCTCATACAACAACAGCTACCACGCGAGTATTGATCGTCCATCATTCAAGATGTTGTACGGACGGAGGCACAGGACCCTGATATGTCGGGGTGAAGTTGGCCAGAGGGTCATGGGGAGCACCGAGGTGGTGCTCGAGATGACCGAGAGGATATGGTTCTCCTGAAGGAGTCGCCTTGGAAAGGCGTCATTTGATTCAGGAAGCGGGGCAAGTTGGGCCCGAGATTTATCAGACCGTTCAAGGTTGTAGCCCGGGTGGGCAAGGTGGCGTATAGATTGGATCTACCAGTCGAGCTCAGCCAGATCCACAACACTTTCCATGTCTCTCAGCTGTGGAAGTGCTTAGTGGATGATTTAACAGTAGTGCCGTTGGAGAATATTCAAGTTGACGACAGCCTGAATTACATTGAGTGCCCAGTCGCAATCCTCGATAGGAAGTCGAAGGATTTGAGAAACAAAAGGGTGGAGTTAGTGAAGGTGCAATGGCAGCACCGCAAGGGTTCGGAGTGAACTTGGGAGCCGGTGGATGAAATGATGGAGCATTACCCCGAGCTGTTCCAGGATCGAGCAGAAGACTTCGAGGACGAAGTCTAAACTAAGTGGGGGAGATTTGTAGCACCTAGTTCCTGGTATGTAAATCTTAATTGAGTATTTTCCATTTTAAGCCTTGGACTCGGCGAGTCATAGGTCCGATGTAACGCCCGCAGATCCGGGCTAGTCAATTTAGAGGCAATAGGGGTCAAAAATGACTTTTTGACAAAAGATTATTTAGAATGAATAGTCTTAACCAAGTTTTATAATATGTCACAAGGTTTTCGTACATATAAAGAACGCCGAAATCCGAGTTATAACGAAGAAGTTATGGCCCGCCGAAGTTTTACGGCAAAACCGGCACAGCACCGGAAGACGTAAATAGTGAATTTACGATAGAAGACTTTTTAGCCTTAGCAATCTAAACAAAAGTCATAGAATATGTTAAACTAAGAGCGTCGATAAAAAGAACGCCCAAATCTGACTTCGTATGAGGAAGTTATGATTTTTCTAAGATTCGGCTTAGCAGTGTACAGCCCGAAACTCGAATTTTAGTTCGAGCGGTTTTTGGCTTACGTGAAATAAATGAGAGTTGAATATCTCATTAATAGGAACTCAACGGTAAAAAGACAGACGAAAACGGAGTCCGTATGAAGGAGTTACGAATTCTTCGCGGTCATTTAACAGTCTAAACGCCTCGTACTTTTAAATTTAAGATCGGTCAAGAATTAGCCGATGGAGTCAAAATGAAAGATGTAGATATTATTTTTACCTACGCGTGGATATAAAGAACGTCAAAAACGGAGGTCGTATGTGAAAGTTACGGATTTGAGAAGTCGGAAGTGTATTGTGCGAAAATGGGTGATGTGGCACAATCTTGGCCATTGCTTTCTCCCCAACTCTTGCCACTAGATGGTGACATGTGGCACCAAGTTAAGTCATTTTCACCCTATAAATACCACCTCTCCCACCCTCATTTTCTTCACACCTTTCCCATTCTTTCTTCTCTTTACTCTCTCTCTAGAACCTCTCTCTAGCCCCGAAATCCCCCGAAAAGCCTAGGGAACCTCCCTAGCACGAGGCGGAAGCCCCGGAGTGCTCGACGGCTCCGAGAAGAAGAGCTTTTCGGCTCGGAAACGCTGCTCCAAGCAAAGCCTGGTTTTCTATAAAACCCGCTGTAAGTGAGCTACGTCTACGCTATTTTTAATATAGTTTTTATTTAATTATATGAACGTTATTAAGAACATATAATAAATACTTTGGCTATTATTATGGGTTATATAAGTATTTTTTTTAACGCTTATATAATAGTAATAATAGCTAGACTATTAATTAATCTCGGCGAATAATAGACTAAAATCTATTGGTGATAATACTAGGTTTCGTCGAAGGAAATTATTTTAAAGTAAACGAAGCGCTGTCCGAGTACCGAGTCACCACCTTCTCAGGTGAGTGCATAGTCCCTTTCATGAACATGATTTTAATACAAGTATTGATTGAAGTATTAATTATATGTTTATGTGCGAGTTAATTGATGTTGCTTGAAATTCGTGTTAAAGAACATACCTGATTATATTTGATAATTTAGGATAAAGAGTAGACCTAAATTAAATATGAGGAATATTGGGTAGTATATTCTTACGAGTATAAGTGAGTTAAACTCAGAGAATAGAAGTTAGTATATGTCACTTATCCGGGAGTATGGATTAGACATAGTCATTGTCCCTAGTCCGAGAATATGGATTAGGCATAATCATTCGTCGTTAATCCGAGAGTATGGATTAGCTATTGTCCCTAGTCCGAGAGTATGGATTAGGCATAATCATTCATCTTTAATCCGAGAGTATGGATTAGTCATTCGTCCCTAGTCCGAGAGTATGGATTTGGTAAATTCGTTCATTTCTGATCCGAGAGTATGGAGTAGGTAAAACGACTAATCTTAGGTCCGAGAGTATGGATAGCCTCGTTGCGAGGATCGACGGGGTGGGATAAGAGTTGTTTATATATATATATGTATGGTGAAATTGTATATTTTGTGAATTTTAAACTATATATATGGTATAACATTGTGGGATTGAAATCCCTATGTGCTCACCAGGTTTCCCAACCTGACCCACTCAGTTTATTTATACCACAGGTGTTGATATGAAGTGACATTACACTGAGAGATTTAAAGAGATGTAGACCACTAGTGTGAATAATTGTAAGTTCTGTTTATGCTTATGTTCCTGTATTCACGATGACATCCTAAATGTTTTAAAATGAAATAAATACGTTTCTTCGAAAATGTTTTAATAACGTATTTACCATGTTTTTCTGGGAACAAATTCCGCAACCTTTTTATAAAATGAAGTACTCTGATTTTTATAAAGCATAAACAAAATCGGTCTTTTCTAGCCGTGATTTTGGGGATGTCACAGTTGGTATCAGAGCATTAGTTTAAGCAAACTAGGAATATGGATTTATTTCTAGACTTAAACTTAGAATGCTAAGCGATGATTGTGAGGTGTGAGCACTAGCTTATTTTAGGAATTATGCCTAAAATGCTTTTATGTGCTAAATACTTGTGCCTGATATGCTGTTAGTTGTTCGGATCTATGGTCTGTTGCGGACCGGTTCTGGAAACCTTATGTGTTTAGGATTCTAAACGTACGACTACGATATTAGAACTAGCATATAAACGTTTCGGAGTGATAAGGATGATTTAACCGTCAATCCTAAGTAAAGATCTAGATTCACCTTATTCGGTGTATAGATCAAGATGGCAAGAACCCGTAGCGGAAACGTGAATGCAAATGGGAACAGAAACCAACCCCCAGTGATTGAGCAAATACCGGTGATGGAAGCCGCCCCTGAGTCAGTCACAATGGCCGGAGTGCAAGCGATGATCCAAGCGATGTTGGATCGTCAAATGGAGGAAACTAGACGTTTGCTCCAGCAAAATCGTGAGAAAGCCACTATTCAGATCGAACAGCCCGAGTTGAACGAAGGGCAGACTGAGGAAGGAAACTACAGTGGGACTGTTGGTCAAGTCAACCCACCAATAGTTCGACAAAACAACCAAGATGACGAGATCGAGAGGAATGGATGCAAGTACAAGGATTTTCTGACTTGCAAGCCATCGACTTTCACTGGAAAGGAGGATCCGATCGGGGTCATGGATTCGATCTCGGAGATGGAGTTAGCCTTCATGACATGCGGTTGTAGAGAGAAGCTACATACCACATTTGCAGTGCGTCAGTTTCGAGGAGGCGCTGTACGTTGGTGGAATACCTTGGGGAAAACTCTGAGCCCTAATGAGCCTCTGCAACTGACATGGGCAGAATTTCTGGTGCAATTCAAACGAAAGTATTGCTCAGCTCAAAACCTGCTTGAGCTAGAGAACCAGTTTCTAACCCTGAAGAAGGGAAGCATGTCAATCGATGAATACACCAACAACTTCACAGAGAAGATGGAGTTCGCCTTGCGTCTTGTTCCGGATGAGCTGACGAAAATCGACAAGTACGCAAAAGGACTTCCATGGGAGTACGCGGTGCCAGTGCGTCAAGCACCTACTCTAGAGGCAGCTATCTGGGCTGCCAAGTCTGTCGAAGATATGATCAAGGGAAGAGCCTCCAGCAAGATGGAGGTTGGCGAGAAGAGAAAGTTTGAAGGATCTTCAAGGTCCAGCGAGAAGAGAAAATTCTCGAAGTTTGAAGAAGGAACGCAATGGTGTGACAAGTGTAGAAAGAAGCACATCGGGAAATGCTCTGAATATACGACATGCTTTAAATACGGGAAGACTGGTCATTACGCCAGCGAATGCACAACCAAGAGAGAAGTCTGCTTTAAGTGTGGAGAAGAAGGACACTTCAAACAAGACTGCCCAAAGAGAGAAGGGGCTACAAAGCCAAATGTACCACCAAAGCCAAAGGCGAGAGCATTTCAAATGATCCTTGACAAAGCAGATGACAATGCAAGGATTCAAGAGTGAAGGCTTGACATCCGAGGATCGAGTTATGGAGTAATCGTGTAGATAGTACCTCACGATGTAGCCCGTTAGAGGCATAGTCTAGGGTGAACTTGAACACCTATGTAACATTTCAAGAAATAATATAAAACCTTTGTTTTGTTATCTGATGTGTTAAGTTGTTGTATGGTTTTCTTGTATGGTGACTTGGAAAAACTGCGGGACAATACTTGGGACGAGTATGAGTAGGTGTGAATGGTAGTAGAGGCCTATACTACCGGAAGCACAGGACTCACACTTGGATCAGGGAAAGTCACAAGGTTACCAAGAAGCCAGTAATTGATTTCGTTTTATTCAAATATGCCGTTACCATTGTTTCGGTAATGACTAAGAAGATTGTTGTTATCCCGACCCTAGTGGTCATATCACCTTGAGTCCGACTACGATGAGTAGGTTACGTGGTTCAGAGAACCAATTTTGATATAGCGTCCGACTTAAACCAAACGATTAATAATCAAAGCGATCAATAGAAGTATCGCGCTCATTGGTAGCTAGAAATGCTACATGTTAAAGTATGATTATATCACATTAGAACATGAAGGAAGGCTTAGTCTGTTTTAGAATTTAAGAGACCTGAGTCTAAACGTACATCACATGATGATAGGTCATAATTTGGAGTCTAATATGAGGTAGAGAGCAGGTGCACGATCAAGTACTGCTTACAGTCAATAAGTCTAAGAGATAGACTTGAAGGAATAAAGAAGTTATAATTATTACCTAGGATGAAGAGATGACGTATGGAGTCATTATACGATCCTTGTTTCGTTGATGATTCCGGGACGTAATCATCCTAAGGGGGAGATAATTGTAACTCCCGCAGATCCGGGTTAGTCAATTTAGAGGCAATAGGGGTCAAAAATGACTTTTCGACAAAAGATTATTTAGAATGAATAGTCTTAACCAAGTTTTAGAATATGTCACAAGGTTTCCGTACATATAAAGAACGCCGAAATCCGAGTTATAACGAAGAAGTTATGGCCCACCGAAGTTTTACGGCAAAACCGGCACAGCACCGGAAGACGTAAATAGTGAATTTACGATAGAAGACTTTTTAGCCTTATCAATCTAAACAAAAGTCGTAGAATATGTTAAACTAAGAGCGTCGGTAAAAAGAACGCCCAAATCTGACTTCGTATGAGGAAGTTATGATTTTTCTAAGATTCGGCTTAGCAGTGTACAGCCCGAAACTCGAATTTTAGTTCGAGCGGTTTTTGTCTTATGTGAAATAAATGAGAGTTGAAGATCTCATTAATAGGAACTCAACGGTAAAAAGACAGACGAAAACGGAGTCCGTATGAAGGAGTTACGAATTCTTCGCAGTCATTTAACAGTCTAAACGCCTAGTACTGTTAAATTTAAGATCGGTCAAGAATTAGCCGACGGAGTCAAAATGAAAGATGTAGATATTATTTTTACCTACGCGTGGATATAAAGAACGTCAAAAATGGAGGTCTTATGTGAAAGTTACGGATTTTAGAAGTCGGAAGTGTGTTGTGCGAAAATGGGTGATGTGGCACAATCTTGGCCATTGTTTTCTCCCCAACTCTTGCCACTAGATGGTGACATGTGGCACCAAGTTCAGCCATTTTCACCCTATAAATACCACCTCTCCCACCCTCATTTTCTTCACACCTTTCCCATTCTTTCTTCTCTTTACTCTCTCTCTAGAACCTGTCTCTAGCCCCGAAATCCCCCGAAAAGCCTAGGGAACCTCCCTAGCACGAGGCGGAAGCCCCGGAGTGCTCGACGGCTCCGAGAAGAAGAGCTTTTCGGCTCGGAAACGCTGCTCCAAGCAAAGCCTGGTTTTCTATAAAACCCGCTGTAAGTGAGCTACGTCTACGCTATTTTTAATATAGTTTTTATTTAATTATATGAACGTTATTAAGAACATATAATAAATACTTTGGCTATTATTATGGGTTATATAAGTATTTTTTTAACGCTTATATAATAGTAATAATAGCTAGACTATTAATTAATCTCGGCGAATAATAGACTAAAATCTATTGGTGATAATACTAGGTTTCGTCGAAGGAAATTATTTTAAAGTAAACGAAGCGCTGTCCGAGTACCGAGTCACCACCTTCTCAGGTGAGTGCATAGTCCCTTTCGTGAACATGATTTTAATACAAGTATTGATTGAAGTATTAATTATATGTTTATGTGCGAGTTAATTGATGTTGCTTGAAATTCGTGTTAAAGAACATACCTGATTATATTTGATAATTTAGGATAAAGAGTAGACCTAAATTAAATATGAGGAATATTGGGTAGTATATTCTTACGAGTATAAGTGAGTTAAACTCAAAGAATAGAAGTTAGTATATGTCACTTATCCGGGAGTATGGATTAGACATAGTCATTGTCCCTAGTCCGAGAATATGGATTAGGCATAATCATTCGTCGTTAATCCGAGAGTATGGATTAGCTATTGTCCCTAGTCCGAGAGTATGGATTAGGCATAATCATTCATCTTTAATCCGAGAGTATGGATTAGTCATTCGTCCCTAGTCCGAGAGTATGGATTTGGTAAATTCGTTCATTTCTGATCCGAGAGTATGGAGTAGGTAAAACGACTAATCTTAGGTCTGAGAGTATGGATAGCCTCGTTGCGAGGATCGACGGGGTAGGATAAGAGTTGTTTATATATATGTATGGTGAAATTGTATATTTTGTGAATTTTAAACTATATATATGGTATAACATTGTGGGATTGAAATCCCTATGTGCTCACCAGGTTTCCCAACCTGACCCACTCAGTTTATTTATATCACAGGTGTTGATATGAAGTGACATTACACTGAGAGATTTAAAGAGATGTAGACCACTAGTGTGAATAATTGTAAGTTCTGTTTATGCTTATGTTCCTGTATTAACGATGACATCCCAAACGTTTTAAAATGAAATAAATACGTTTCTTCGAAAATGTTTTAATAACGTATTTACCATGTTTTTCTGGGAACAAATTCCGCAACCTTTTTATAAAATGAAGTACTCTGATTTTTTTAAAGCATAAACCAAATCGGTCTTTTCTGGCCGTGATTTTGGGGATGTCACATCCGACTCGCCGAGTAGGGACGGGACCCGAGACACGTTTAAGTTGGCGACTCGGCGAGTCCATATCCTGGACTCTGCGAGTCACCGCTGTTGGATGAAACCCAAAGTTTCAGGGGGTTGCACCCTATTTAATCCCCCCTTCCCCCCCCCCCAAGCCAGCCCCCATTCACCATCAGAGCCATATACCTCGTTCTAAGCCTTGTTTTGTGGATTTGAAGCCATTTGGTGTGTCCTATTGAAGATTAGAGTGAGTAGGGAAGGAGATCAAGAAGAAGAAGAGGAGGTCAAGCACTTGTGAGCCATTTCAGAGTAATCTCTAAGGTATGGCTCATTTTCCCCCTTGTCTCCATGCTTATGGCCCCATTAAAGTCCTTCATGGCTCATTTCCAAGCTTGTATGTGCATCATATTTCGAAATAAGTTGATTGGTCTCTAGATCTAAGCATAGTTGAGCTACAGGAGCTCAGATCCACTACCTTTATAAACCCATATTGCATGAAACCCTTAGATCTACTCTTTTGGTGCATTTTGAACCCTAAAAACCCCATAGATGGATATTTACACGTAAAGTTGGAAACTTTACGTGTTATTCATGCTCTAGGAGCCCAGATCTAAAAATGGCATGGACTGGATTCGAGCAAAATCGCATTTTAACTCTTGCATGGAGCGGACTCGGCGAGTCGCTCATCTGACTCGGCGAGTCTAGTTGCGAGTCTCCGAGTTTGTCCCCTTTTTGCTATGTCGAGTTGTGTGGTGAGTCCAGGAGGGACTCGGTGAGTTGGAAGCCAAAACTCACCCGTAGTGGAACTCGGCGAGTCGATGTCCAGACTCGGTGAGTTCAAGGTAATCTCCTTAGATCAACATCAGACTCGGCAAGTTGTTCATACAACTCGATGAGTCACAGTATAACAAGTTCATTGGATGAAG